>NW_016807065.1:1256499-1304201 GCF_001698545.2 Rhinopithecus bieti
GCAGGATTTCTGGCCGAGGGAGGTAAAGAGGAGACAAGGGCACTTACCCCAGAGAGGCCGTGAGAGTGAGGGAAGCGGGTCTCAGGTCCTGGTCCGTCTGCCGCGTGGGAGCAGGAGGAGGTTCCTCAACCCTTAGAGGCCTGAGGAGGGGTCTCCTCCCGGGTTTCGGCACCAACTGATTTGTTTTTCTAAGACCACCAGAGCGGGCACAAAAGAACCAGCGAGTAGGCAAGTGTAGGAGCAAAACTGCAAATTTATTTTGGTCACCTAAGGTGTGGGGAAGAGGTCTGTCGGCCTCCGGTAAAGAAGGCCGACAGAGTCCCCCAGTGGGGCTCTCGGACAGAGTTCCTACAGTACTGACATCCCGACAGGAGTGGAGGACTGAGGAAGGCCGCCTAGGCTTTTCAATATATCTTACTTAATGAGTTAGTAAAAGAAGTGCCTGTATTATTATATTACATTTGTTTATTAAGATTTTGATAACATTTCAATATAATCATTTCCTTCATTTTCTAAATTTTAGATTCAGGGGTATATGTGCAGGTTTGTTATGTGGATAGACTGCGTAATGGTGAGGTTTGGCTTCCAGTGAATCCATCGTCTGAATAGTGAGTGTTGTCCCAAGAAGTAGTTTTTCAATCCTCACTTTACTCTCAGCCTCCTCTATTTTGGAGTCCCAGTGTCTATTATTTCTATCTTTATATCCACATGTACCCATTGTTTAGCTCCCACTTATAAATGAGAACGTGCAGTATTTAATTTTCTGTTTTTGAGTTACTTTGCTTAGGTTGATGGCCTTCAGCTCCATCCATGTTGCTTTAAAGAGCATGATTTCATTCTTTTTCATGGCTGCGTAGTACTCCAAGGTGTATGTGTACCAGATTTTCTTTATCCACAATTATTTCCTTTGTAATCTAATATTTTATGTTGTTATTTTATGTTTTATTCTACATTTTTATTTTAATTTATAAAGGAATTCATATAGTTCACAAGCCTGTCAAAGGGACCTATAATAAAAAGAGGTTAAGAATCTATGCTCTAAACAGAATGTTACTCTATTTTAATTCATTTATTTTTAAAGAGACAGTCTCACTCTCTCATCCAGGCTGGAGTACAGTGGAGCAATCATAGCTCACTGGAACCCTGAACTCTTGGGCACAAGCAATTTTCCTACTTCATCCTCCAGAGGAGCTGGGACTACAGGTGCATGTCACCATGCCCAGCTAATTTTAAAAATTATTTTGTAAAGATGGTGTCTCGCTATACTACCCAGGCTGGTCTCAAACTCCTGGGCTCAGGTGATCCTCCCACTTTGACCTCCCAAAGTGTTGAGATTACAGGGGCAAGCCACTGTGCCTGGCCACTTGTCACATTTTAATTTGTGATTACTTATAAAATGAACCCCTTCCCATCTGAGATCTATCAGTCTTTCTCGTGACGGTGCCTAGTGTCCAGTTAGACTGGGGTTTGATGGGAGGTCACCTGGGCAGCTGTCCAGCTCGCTCACTGGGCTCTGGAGCTTCTGAGTTAAAGCAAAATAGAAAGATCCGTCAATGTAAAGAAAGTGCAGAAACTGACCTTCTGAAGTAATGGATAGCTCAACCTTCCTATTGCCCTTTTCTTTCAGCAACTGATGGAATGCTGGTGCCCACTACAAAGATGTCAAGTCAGGCAGCACAAGGAAATTCCACGTGGCCAGCCCCAGCAGAGAAGACAGGGACCAGTCCAGCAGGTACATATGGATCTTGTTTCCGTTTCTGCTCTGCTAATGTCACCCAAGCCTTTTTTTCTTTTCTTCTTTCTTTCTCTCTTTCTTTCTTTCCTTTCTGTTTCCCTTTCTTTCTCTCTTTCTTTTTTCTTTGGAAATTTTTATTTTTTTATTTTATTTTTTTTCACCCAAGCCTTAAGGCCAGTTTGGGCCACTTAGTGACATTCCATCTCTACAAAAAAAAAATTAATAAAAAACGATAAGTTGGGCATCGTGTAGGCCTGTAGTCCCAGCTACTCAAGAGGCTGAGGTGGGAGGATAGCTTGCTGCCAACTAAAAGTGCTACTTATTGATTCTGGGAATAAAAAATATACAAGGTTTCAGTTTCATTATTTTATAAGTGAATGCTAGCAACTTTTTCTTTTCTTCCTTCCGTTCCTTCCTCTCCTTCCTTCCTTCCTTCCTTCCTTCTTCCTTCTTTCCTTCTTTCCTTCTTCCTTCTTTTCCTTCTTTCTTTCTTTCTTTCTTTCTTTCTTTCTTTCTTTCTTTCTTTCTTCTTCTTTCTTTCTCTCTTTCTTTCTTCCTCCTTCCTTCCTTCCTTCCCTTTCCTTCTTTCTCGTTCCTTCTGTTTCCTTCTTTCCTTTCCTTCCTTCTCCTTCCTTTCCTTCCTTTCCTTCCTTTCCTTCCTTTCCTTCCTTTCCTTCCTTTCCTTCCTTCCTTCCTTCCTTCCTTCCTTCTTTCTTTCTTTCTTTCTTTCTTTCTTTCTTTCTTTCTTTCTTTCTTTCTTTCTTTCTTTCTTTTCTTCCTCTCCTCTCCTCTCCTCTCCTCTTCTCTTCTTTTCTTTCTCTCTCCTCTCCTTCTCTTCTGTCTCCTTTCTTTTCTTTTCTTTCTTCTTTTTTCTTTGATTTTTGAGACAGGGTTTCATTCTGTCACCCAGGCTGGAGTGCAGTGGTGTGTACTCACTGCAGTACTCACTGTACTCACTGCAGCCTCAAATTCCTGGACTCAAGTTATCTTCTCACCTCAGCCTCCTGAGTAGCTGGGCAGCTGTCCAGCTCACTCAGTGGGCTCTAGAGCCTCTGCACTATACCCAGTTTACTGGGGTTTTTTTGAAAAAAAATTTTTTTTTGGTAGAGATGGGGGTCTCACTATGTGACCCAAGCTGGTCTTAAACTCCTGGCTCCAAGAGATCCTCCCACCTCAGCCTCCCAAAGTGCAGGGATTATAGGTGTGAGCCACTGCGCTCAGCCTAGACAGCATTGTTTTTTAAAACAGGGTCTCCCTCTATTGCCCAGGCTGGAGTGCAATGACGTGATCATGGCTCACTGCAGCCTCAGCCTCCCCAGTCTCAAGCAATCCTCCAACTTCAGCCTCCCCTAGCAGCTAGAACTGCAGGTGATCATCACCAATTAGCCTGGTTAATTGTGTGTGTGTGTTTCTTAATTTTTTGATAGAGATAGTTCTCACTATATTGCTTGGGCTGGTCTCAAACTCCTGGGCTCAAGTGATTCGCCCACCTCGGCCTCCCTAAACACTGGGAATACAGGCTTGAGCCACCACACCCGGCATGGACTAGGTTTTAAAATACGTTCCTAGGCTGGGTGCGGTGGCTTATGCCTGTAATCCCAGCACTTAGGGAGGCCGAGGTGGGTGGATCATGAGATCAGGAGTTCAAGACCAGCCTGGACAACACAGTGAAACCCCATCTCTACTAAAAAATACAAAAAATTAGCTGAATATAGTGGCACACACCTGTAATCCCAACTGTTCGGGAGGCTGAGACAGGAGAATCGCTGGAACCCAGGAGGCAGAGGTTGCACTGAGCCGAGATCATGCCATTGCACTCCAGCCTGGATGACAGTGCAAGACTCTGTCTGAAAAAAAAGGTTCCTTTGACTTCTTGACACTCTTCTTTGAGGATATTGGTCATTTTTCCCCATAGATGTTACTAACTGAACACTTCTGTTGCTTCAGCTTACTAATTTACATGATCAATAGCCAATTAATTCAGCAGGAGAGAATGCTACAGAGTCGATTCTCTCTGTACTTTCTTCTGCTCCAGAGTGAAGGATCTTTCTAAATGAGAGACCATCACTGTGTTCACAGGAAGGGCACAGGTGAACTTGAGATGGCAAACGCTGCCTTTGTTACTACAGAAGAAGGGATTATGGATTGAAGTCCTTCGCAGGGCCAAGTTGCTTAGAAAAATGTGCAAAAGGGTCCCTAGGAGTGCTCTTGGGACATCACATTTTTTCTCACTCCTGTAGCAGGTAGATGTTATTTTCCTGAAGGACAGGGAAAGGATTCAGAGGAAGGAATGAATTTGAAAGAAAATGAAGGTGAAGAGAAAGAATGAGCTCATCTCCCTTATCCACTTTCTTCTAAAATCCTTAAGTAGCTTTGCAGTGAACTAAGATTTGGGGGAACCTAGAGGAGGCTGAAAGTTGTAAGCTGACACTGGTTTAGCAAGGGCGAGCTCCAAAGACAAAAGTGGAAATAGTTTAGGGGTAGCCTCTTGCATGGTTGAAGCCCTGGTTCATCACATCCTCCCTTACACAGAGAGCCCTTTTATATGGGGCATGGGAAAAAACTGAGCTAAAGGTGACAATTTCTCCTGAGCAAGCCAGATGGTCAAACCTCTAACCTCACCATCTCCCTTGAAACATTTAATGTGTTCCCTGGTGTCCAGAGGCTTAAAGTGTGAGAATTAAAAGCTCAACATTTTCTTTCCCAGGGAAGGAGGAAATAGTTTTAACTGAAATCCCAGGAGGAAACGAATGATAGTGTCAAACAAAAAAACCTCATCTTCTGTACCACTTGCATATATACTCTACTGACTTACTTTCTAATCACAGGCACATCCCCAGGAAGCCCAGAAATGTCTACAGCTCTCAAAATCATGAACTCCAAGAAACCCAGCATCAGCCCAGAGATCAGGTCCACTGTGAGAATTTCTCCTTGGAAGACTCCAGAAACAACTGTTCCCATGGAGACCACTGTGGAACCAGTCACCCTTCAGTCCACAGCCCTAGGAAGTGGCACCACCAGCCTCTCTCACCTGCCCACAGGAGCCACATCACCAGCCAAGTCACCAACAGAAAATATGATGGCTACAGAAAGGGTCTCCCTCTCCCCATCCCCACCTAAGGCTTGGACCAATCTTTATTCTGGAACTCCAGGAGGGACCAGGCAGTCACTGGCCACAATGTTCTCTGTCTCCTTAGAGTCACCAACTGCTAGAAGCATGACAGGGACTGGTCAGCAAAGCAGTCCAGAATTGATTTCGAAGACAACTGGAATGGAATCCTCTATGTGGTATGGCTCTACTGGAGGGGCCACAGTAGACACACATGTCTCTCTGAGCACATCTCCCAATATCCTTAAAGACCCTGTAACCAGCCCAAACTCTGTGAGCTCAGTCACAAATAAATCCAAACATAAAACCGAGACATGGGTCAGCACCACAGCCATTCCCTCCACGATCCTGAATCACAAGACAATGGCAGCTGAAGAACAGACAAGTCAATCTGTGGATGAGGCTTATTCATCAACTAGCTCATGGTCAGATCAGACATCTGGGAGTGACATCACCCTTGGTGCATCTCCTGATGTCACAAAGACATTATACATCACCGCCACAACACAAACCACCTCACGAGTATCTCTGCCCTCTAGAGACCAAAGCATTACCAGCCTCACCAGTCCCTCAGGAGGAAAAAGAAGCTCTGCATCATCTGTCACATCCCCTGTGGAAGTGAGCATCATGGATGTAACCACAGCTCCTACTCCAGGTATCTCCACCACCATCACCACCGTGGGAACTAACTCAATCTTGACTACCACACCCAGCCCCGAAGTGGGTGTGAGTACCATGGACAGCACCCCGGATGCAGAGAGGTACACATCTTCTACAGAGCACCCTCCCACTTGGTCCTCCACAGCTGCATCAGATTCCCGGACTGTCACAGACATGGCTTCAAACTTGAAAGTTGCAAGTTCTCCTGGAACAATTTCTACAACGCATACAACTTCATTCTTAGCCTCAAGCACTGAATTGGACTCCATGTCTACTCCCCATGGCCTTATAACTGTCATTGGAACCAGCCTGGTCACTCCATCCTCTGATGCTTCAGCTGTAAAGACAGAGACAAGTACCAGTGAAAGAACATTGAGTCCTTCAGACACAACTGCATCTACTCCCATCTCAACTTTTTCTCGTGTCCAGAGGATGAGCATCTCAGTTCCTGACATTTTAAGTACAAGCTGGACTCCCAGTAATACAGAAACAGAAGATGTGCCTGTTTCAATGGTTTCTACAGATCATGCTAGTACAATGACTGACTCAAATATGCCGCTGTCCACTTTTCTGTTTGATTCTCTGTCCACTGTTGACTGGGACCCTGGGAGATCTGTGTCATCAGCCACAGCCACTACCTCAGCTCCTCACGGGGCCACAACTCCTCAGGAACTCACTTTGGAGACCATCATCAGCTCAGCTACCTCGCAGCTGCCTTTCTCTATAGGGGACTTTACAAGTGTAGTCACACCAGCTGCAATGGTAAGGAGCTCTGGAGTTACTTTTTCAAGACCAGATCTGACAAGCAAAAAGGCAGAGCAGACTTCTACTCAGCTTCCCACCACAATTTCTGCACATCCAGGGCAGGTGCCCAGATCAGCAGCAACAACTCTGGATGTGATCCCACACACAGCAAAAACTCCAGATCCAACTCTTCAGAGACAAGGGCAGAGGGCTCTTACAACAGAGGCAAGAGCTACATCTGACTCCGGGAATGAGAAAGAAAAATCAACCTCAAGTGCACCTTGGATCACTGAGATGATGAATTCTGTCTCACAAGAGACCATCAAGGAGGGTACCAGCTCCTCCAGTGTATTAAGGAGCCTGAATACGCTGGACATAAGCTTGGAATCTGCGACGACTTCATCCCCAAGTTGGAAAAGCAGCCCATATAAGAGAATTGCCCCTTCTGAGTCCACCACAGACAAAGAGGTAATTCACCCTTCTACAAACACAGTAGAGACAACAGCATGGGTCACAAGTTCCGAACATGCTTCTCATTCCACTGTCCCAGCTCACTCAGAGTCATCCAAACTCACATCTCCAGTGGTTACTGCCTCCACCAGGGAACAGGCAATAGTTTCTGCATCAGCAACCACAGGGCCAGAGTCTACAAGGACTGGAACAGAGCCTAATTCCTCCTTGACTACTGAACTGAGGGATTTCAGCCCTTACATGGACCCCAGCTCAACCACACAAACAAGTATTATCTCTTCCCCAGGTTCCACTGCGATCACCAAGGGGCCTAGAACAGAAATTACCTCCTCTAAGAGAATATCCAGCTCATTCCTTGCCCAGTCTGTGAGGTCATCAGACAGCCCCTCAGAAACCATCACCAGGCTGTCTAACTTCCCTGCCATGACAGAATCTGGAGGAATGACCTTCACTATGCAAACAAGTCCACCTGGCGCTACATCACTAAGTGCACCTGCTTTGGATACATCAGCCACAGCCCCCTGGACAGGGACTCCACTGGCTATGACTCAGAGATTTACATACTCAGAGAAGACCACTCTCTTTAGCAAAGGTCCTGAGGATATATCACAACCAAGCCCTCCCTCTGTAGAAGAAACCAGCTCTTCCTCCTCCCTGGTACCTATCCATGCCACAACCTCACCTTCCAATATTTTGTTGACATCACAAGGACACAGTCCCTCCTCTACTCCACCTGTGACCTCAGTTTTCTGGTCTGAGACCTCTGGCCTGGGGAAGACCACAGACATGTCGAGGACAAGCTTGGATCCTGGCACCAGTCTACCTCCCAATTTGAGCAGTACAGCAGGTGAGGTGTTATCCACTTATGAAGCCTCCAGAGATACAAAGGCAATTCATCATTCTGCAAACACAGCAGTGACGACTATGGAGGCAACTAGTTCGGAACATTCTCCTGTCCCAGTCCATACAAAGCCATCCAAAGCCACATCTCCATTGGTTACCTCCCACATCATGGGGGACATCACTGCTTCCACATCAGTGTTTGGCTCCTCTGAGACCACAAAGATTGAGACAGTATCCTCTGTGAACCCAGGACATCAGGAGAGAAGCACATCCCGGGTGGCCAGCTCTGCTACAGAGACAAGCACTGTCATTGCCCATGTGTCTAGTGGTGATGCTACTACTCATGTCACAAAGACACAAGCCACTTTCTCTAGCAGAACATCCATCCCAAGCCCTCATCACTTCAAAACTACCAGTGCATTTACAAATGTGAGCACCAACCCTTCTACCTCTCTAATAATGGCAGAATCTTCAGGAGTGACCATCACCACCCAGACAGGTCCTACTGGAGCTACAATACAGGGTCCATATCTCTTGGACACATCAACCATGCCTTACTTGACAGAGACTCCATTGGGTTTGACTCCAGATTTTATGCAATCAGAGAAGACCACTCTCATGAGCAAAGGTCCCAAGGATGTGTCATGGACAAGCCCTCCCTCTGTGGCAGAAACCAGCTCACCCTCTTCCCTGACACCTATCTTGGTCACAACCTCACCTCCTGCCACTTACACATTACGAGGGCGAAGTACATCCTCTCCTGTTTCTGTGACTTCAGTTCTCACCTCTGGACTGGTGAAGACCACAGATACGTTGAACACAAGCATGAAACCTGTGACCAATTCACCTCAAAGTTTGAACAACACATCAAATGAGATGCTGGCCACTTTGGAAGCCACCACAGACATAGAGACAATTCATCCTTCTATAAACAAAGCAGTGACCAATATGGGGACCACCAGTTCAGCACATGAACTGCATCCCACTCTCCCAGTCAGCTCAGAACCATCCACAGCCACATCCCCAATGGTTCCTGCCTCTGCTATGGGGGACGCTCTTGCTTCTACATCAACACCTCGTTCTGAGACCACAGACACTGAGGGAGAGCCAACATCCTCCCTGACTGCTGAACAAAAAGAGAACAGCACCCTACAGGAGATGAACTCAACTACAGAGTCAAACATCATCCTCTCCAATGTGTCTGTGGGGACTACTACTGAAGCCTCCAAAGTGGAAGTCCCCTCTTTTGATGCAACATTGATACCAACTCCTGCTCAATCAACAAAGTTCCCAGATATTTTCTCGGTATCCGGCAGTAGACTTTCAAACTCTCCTCCCATGACAATATCTACTCACATGACCACCACCCAGACAGAGTCTTCTGGAGCTACATCAAAGATTCCACTTGCCTTAGACACATCAACGTTGGAAACCTCAGCAGGGACTCCATCAGTGGTGACTGAGGGGTTTGCCCCCTCAAAAATAACCACTGCCATGAACAATGATGCCAAGGATGTGTCACAGACAAGCCCTCTCTTTGAGGAGGAAGCCAGCTCTCCCTTTTCTCAGGCACCTGTGCTTGTCACAACCTTACCTTCTCCTGTTTCTTTCACGTTGCAGTGGCATGGTACCTCCTCTCCTGTTTCTGTGTCCTCAGTTCCTACTTCTTCACTGGTAAAGATCACAGGCAAGGTGGATACAAGCTTAGAAATGGTGACCAGTTCACCTCAAAGTATGAGCAACACTTTGGATGACATATTGGCCACTTCAGCAGCCACCACAGATATAGAGACAATGCACTCTTCCATAAACACAGCAGTGACCAATGTGGGGACCACTAGTTCAGCATCTGAATCACATTCTACTGTCTCAGCTGACCCAGAGCCATCTAAAGTCACATCTCCCAATGTCACCACCTCCACCATGGAAGACACCACAATTTCCAGATCAATACCTAGATCCTCTAAGACTACAAGAATTGAGACTGAGACAACTTCCTCCCTGACTCCTAAACTGAGGGAGACCAGCATCTCCCAGGAGATCACCTCATCCAGGGAGACAAACACAGTTCCTTACAAAGAACTTACAAACATTAAGAGAGAGCCAACATACTTCTTGACTCCTAGACTGAGGGAGACCAGTACCTCTCAGGAGTCCAGCTTTTCCACAGACATGAGTTTTCTACTTTCCAAAGTCCCCACTAGTACTATTACTGAGGTCTCCAGTACAGAGGTCATCTCTTCTAGCAAAATTTCCACCCCAGACCATGGTAAGTCTACAATGCCACCTGACACCTTCACAGGAGAGATCTCCAGGGTCTTCACCTCCTCTATTAAGACAAAATCTGCAGAGATGACGATCACCACCCAAGCAAGTCCTCCTGGGTCTGCATCACATGGTACCCTTCCCTTGGACACATTAACCACACTTTCCCAGGGAGGGACTCATTCAACTGTGACTCAGGGATTCCCACACTCAGAGGTGACCACTCGCATGAGCGTGGGTCCTGAGAATGTGTCATGGATGACAACTCCCCCTATGGAAAAAACCAGCTTTGCGTCTACCCTGTCTTCACCTGCCATGATATCCCCTTCTCCTGTTTCCTCCACATCACCAGAGAGCATCCCCTCCTCTCCTCTTCCTGTAACTGCACTTCCTACTTCTGTTCTGGTGACAACCACAAATGGGCTGGGCACTACAAGCCCAGAATCTGTAACCAGTTCACCTCCAAATTTGAGCAGCAGCACTCATGAGAGACTGACCACTTACAAAGACACTGCACACACAGAAGCCGCCACACATCCTTCCACAAACACTGCAATGACCAATGTAGGGACTTCCGGGTCTGGACATGAATCACAATCCTCTGCCTTAGTTGACTCAGAGACATCGAAAGCCACACCTCTGATGAGTACCACTTCCACCATGGGGCACACAAGTGTTTCCATATCGACTCCTGATATCTCTCAAACTAGCCAAATTCAAACAGAGTCAATGGCATCCCTGACCCCTAGACCGAGGGAGAGCAGCACGTCTGAGAAGATCAGCTCAGTGACAGAGACAAACAGTGCCATTTCTTATGTGCCCACAGGTGCTACTGCTCAGGTCTCCAGGACAGAAGTCATCTCCTCTAGCAGAACATCCATCTCAGACCTTGATCAGTCCACAATGACACCCAGCATCTCCACAGCAATGATCCCCAGGCTCTTCACCTCCCCTATCATGACAAAATCTGCAGAAATGACCATCACCACTCAAACAACTACTCCTAGGGCTACATCACATGGTACTGTTCCCTTGGACACATCAACCACACTCTTCCAGGGAGTGTCTCAGGGATTCCCACACTCAGAGATAGCCACTCTTAGGAGCAGAACTCCTGGAGATGTGTCATGGATGACAACCCCCTCTGTAGAAGAAACCAGCTCTGAGTCCTCCTTAATGTCTTCACCTGCCATGACATCCCCTTCTCCTGTTTCCTCCACATTATCAGAGAGCATCCCCTCCTCTCTTCTTCCTGTGACTGCACTTCTTACTTCTGTTCTGGTGACAACCACAGATGTGTTGGGCACAACAAGCCCAGAGCCTGTAACCAGTTCACGGCCAAGTTTGAGCAGCCCGACACATGAGAGACCAGCCACTTACAAAGACACTGCACATACGGAAACCATGCATCCTTCCACAAACATGGCAGTGACCAACGTAGGGACCTCCAGGTCTGGACATGAATCACAATCCTCTGTCCTAGCTGACTCAGAGACATCAAAAACCACATCTCCAATGAGTACCACCTCCACCCTGGGGAACACAAGTGTTTCCACATCAACTCCTAATATCTCTCAGGCTAGCCAAATTCAAACAGAGCCAACAGCATCCCTGAGCCCTAGACTGAGGGAGAGCAGCACGTCTGAGGAGACCAGCTCAACGACAGAGACAAATACTGCCTTTTCTTATGTGCCCACGGGTGCTATTACTCAGAGCTCCAGAACAGAAATCTCCTCTAGAAGAACATCCATCTCAGACCTTGATCGGTCCACAGTAGCACCCAACATCTCCACAGGAGTGATAACCAGGCTTTTCACCTCCCCCATCATGACAAAATCTGCAGAAATGAGCATCACCACTCAAACAACTACTCCTGGGGCTACATCACAGGATACCCTTCCCTTGGACACATCAACCACACTCTTCCAGCGAGGGACTTACTCAACTGTGTCTCAGGGATTCCCACACTCAGAGATAGCCACTCTTAGGAGCAGAACTCCTGGAGATGTGTCATGGATGACAACCCCCTCTGTAGAAGAAACCAGCTCTGAGTCCTCCTTGATGTCTTCACCTGCCATGACATCCCCTTCTCCTGTTTCCTCCACATTATCAGAGAGCATCCCCTCCTCTCCTCTTCCTGTGACTGCACTTCTTACTTCTATTCTGGTGACAACCACAGATGTGTTGGACACGACAAGCCCAGAACCTGTAACCAGTTCACCTCCAAATTTAAGCAGCACCACACATGAGAGACTGACCACTTACAAAGACACAGCACACATAGAAGCCATGCATCCTTCCACAAACACCACAGTGGCCAACATGGGGACCTCCATTTCTGGACATGAATCACAACCTTTTGTCCTAGCTGACTCAGACACATACAAAGCCACATCTCCAATGGGTATCACCTTCACCATGGGGGATACAAGTGTTTCTGCATCAACTCCTACCTTCTTTGAGACCAGAATTCAGACTGAATCAGCATCCTCTTTGACTCCTGGATTAAAGGACACCAGCACGTCTGAGGAGATCAACACTGTGACAGAGACAAGCACTGTCCTTTCAGAAATACCCCCTGCTACTACTACTGAGGTCTCCAGGACAGAAGTTATCACCTCTAGCAGAAAATCCATCTCAGGACCTGATCATTCCAAAATGTCACCCTACATCTCCACAGAAAACATCACCAGGCTCTCCACTTCTCCTGTTGTAACAGGATCCACAGAAATGACCGCCACCAACCAAACAGGTTCTATAGGGACTACCTCACTGGCTACCCTTACCCTGGACACATCAAGCACAGCTTCCTGGCAAGGGACGCACTCACCTGTGACTCAGAGATTTCCACACTCAGAGGATACCACTACTAGGAGCAGAGGTACTAAAGGCGTGTCATGGCGAAGCTCTCCCTCTGTGGAAGAAACCAGTTCTCCTTCCCTGGTGCCTTTAACTGCAATAAGCTCACATTCACCTCTTTTTTCCACATTATCAGGAAGTAGCCCTGCTGCTCCTCTCCCTGTGACTTCCCTTCTCACCTCTGGCAGGAGGAAGACCACGGACATGTTGGACGCACTCTCAGAGCCTGTGACCAGCTCCTTACCAAGTGCAAGTAGCTTCTCAGGTGAGATGCCCACTTCTGAAGCCTCCACAAATACAGAGACAATTCACTTTTCAGAGAACACAGCAGAAACCAATATGAGGACCACCAATTCTATGCATGAACTACATTCCTCTGTCTCAATCCACTCCCAGCCATCCAGACACACACCTCCAAATGTTACTGGGTCTATGATGAAGGACGCTATTGTTTCCACATCAACACCTGGTTCTCCTGAGACTATAAATATTGACAGAGAGTCAACATCCCCCCTGACTCCTGAATTGACAAACAGCACCGCCCTGGTGATGAACTCAACTACAGAGTCAAACATTGTTTTCTCCAGTGTGTCCATGGGTGCTGCTACTGAGGTATCCAGGGCAGAAATCCCCTACTATGATCCTACATTCATGTCAGCTTCTGCTCAGTCAACAAAGTCCCCAGACATTTCACCTGAAGCCAGCAGCAGACATTCTAACTCGCCTCCCTTGACAATATCTACACACAAGACCATCACCACACAAACAGATCCTCCTGGGGTGACATCTCTTGACCAACTGACCTTGGACACATCAACCGTAGCCAATCCAGCAGGAACCCCATCAGCCAGAACTCAGGATTTTGTAGACTCAGAAACAACCACAGTTATGAACAATGATCTCAGTGATGTGTCGAAGACAAGCCCTTTCTCTGTAGAAGAAGCCAACTCTCTCTCTTCTCAGGCACCTCTCCTTGTGACAACCTCACCTTCTCCTGTAACTTCCACATTGCGAGTGCACAGTACCTCCTCTCTTGCTTCTGTGACCTCAGTACTCACCCCTGCACTAGTGAAGATAACAGACATGGACACAAGCTTAGAACCTGTGACTCGTTCATCTCAAAGTTTAAGCAACACTTCGGCCACTTCAGAAGCCACCACAGATACACACACAATGCATCCTTCTATAAACACAGCAGTGACCAATGTGGGGACCACCAGTTCACCACATGAATTCTATTTTACTGTTTCACCTGACTCAGAGCCATATAAAACCACATCTCCAGTAGTTATCACTTCCACCATGGGGGACTCAATAGTTTCCATATCAATGCCCAGATCCTCTGAGATGACAAAGATTGAGTCTGAGACAACTTCCTCCCTGACCTTTGGACTGAGGGAGATCAGCACCTCCCAGAAAATTGGCTCATCCTCAGACACAAGCACTGTCTTTGACAAAGCACTCACTGCTGCTACTACTGAGGTCTCCAGAGCAGAACTCACTTCCTCTAGCAGGACATCCATCCGAGGCACTGAAAAGCCCACAGTGTCACCAGACACCTCCACAGGATCTGTCACCATGTTCTCTACCTTTGCTGGCGTGACAAAATCTGATGAAATGACCATCGCCACTCAGACAGGTCCTCATAGGGCTACCTCACAGGGTACCCTTACCTGGGACACGTCAATCACAACCTCACAGGCAGAGACCCACTCAGCTATGACTCATGGATTTTCACAATTAGATGTGTCCACTCTTATAAGTAGAGTTCCTGAGGACGTATCAGGGACAAGCCCACCCTCTGTGGAAAAAAACAGTTCTCCCTCTTCCCTTCTGTCTTTACCAGCAATAACCTCACTGACCCCTGTACCTACTACATTACTAGAAGGTAGACCCTATTCTTCTGTTCAACTGATTTCACTCCCCACTTCTGGCCCGGTGAAGACCACAGATATGCTGGCATCTGTGGCCAGTTTACCTCCAAATGTGGGCAGCCCCTCACAAAAGATACCGACTACTTCTGAAGACATTAAAGATACAGAGAAAATGTATCTTTCCACAAACATAGCAGTAACCGATATGGGGACCACCACTTCTGAAAAGGAATCTTATTCATCTGTCCCAGCCTACTCAGAACCACCCAAAGTCACCTCTCCAGTGGTTACCTCTTTCACCATAAGGGACACCATTGTTTCCACATCCATGCCTGGCTCCTCTGAGATTACAAGGATTGAGATGGAGTCAACATCCTCCCTGGCTCATGAGCTGAAGGAAACCAGCATCTCCCAGGAGCCCATCGTATCCACAGAGAAAAGTGCTGTCCTTCACAAGGTGACCACTGGTGCCACTCCTGAGACCTCTAGGACAGAAGTTGCCTCTTCTAGAAAAACATCCATTCCGGGCCGTGATCATTCCACAAAGTCACCAGATATCTCCACTGAAGTGATCCCCAGGCTGCCTATTTCCCCTGGCATTACAGAATCTGCAAATGTGACCATCACCACTCAAACAGGCCCTCCTCTTGGATCTACATCACAGGGTACATTTACCTTGGACACACCAACTACATCCTCCAGGGCAGGAACACGCTCGATGGTGACTCAGGAATTTCCACACTCAGAAATGACCACTCTCATGAACAAGGACCCTGAGATTCTATCACAGACAATCCCTCATTCTATAGAGAAAACCAGCTTCTCCTCTTCCCTGATGCCTTCACCAGCCATGACCTCACCTTCTCCCGGTTCCTCAACATTACCAAAGACCATTTACGCCACTCCTTCTCCTATGATCTCACTGCTTACCTCTAGTCTAGTGATGACCACAGACATGTTAGGCACAAGCCCAGAAGCTACAACCAGTTCACCTCCAAATTTGAGCAGTACCTCACATGAGATACTGACGACAGACGAAGACACCACAGCTATAGAAGCCATGCATCCTTTCACAAGCACAGCAGTGACTTACGTGGAAACCACCAGCTCTGGACATGGGTCACAATCCTCTGTCCTAGCTGACTCAGAAAGAACCAAGGCTACAGCCCCAGTGGATACCACCTCCACCATGGGGCATACAACTGTTTCCACATCAATGTCTGTTTCCTCTGAGACTACAAAAATTAAGAGCGAGTCAACATATTCCTTGACTCCTGGACTGAGGGAGACCAGCATCTCCCAAAATGCCAACTTTTCCACTGACACAAGTATTGTTCTTTCAGAAGTCCCCACTGGTACTGCTGCTGAGGTCTCCAGGACAGAAGTCACCTCCTCTGGTAGAACATCCATTCCTGGCCCTTCTCAGTCCACAATGTTGCCAGAAATATCCACAAGAACAATGACAAGGCTCTTTGCCTCGCGTACCATGACAGAATCAGCAGAAATGACCATCCCCACCCAAACAGGTCCTTCTGTGTCTACATCACAAGATACCCTTACCCTGGACACGTCCACCACAAAGTCCCAGGCAAAGACTCATTCAACTTTGACTCAGAGATTTCTGCACCCAGAGCAGACCACTGTCATGAGCAGAGGTCCTGGAGATATGTCATGGCAAAGCTCTCCCTCTGTGGAAAAACCCAGCTCTCTCCCTTCCCTGCTGTCTTTACCTGCCACAATCTCACCTCCTCCCATTTCCTCCACATTACCAGTGAGTATCTCCCCCTCTCCTCTTCCTGTGACTTCACTTCTCACCTCTGGCCCGGTGATGACCACAGACATGTTACACACAAGCCCAGAACTTGTAATCAGTTCACCTCCAAAGCTGAGCCACACTTCAGGTGAGAGACTGACCACTGGCAAGGACACCACAGATACAGAAGCTGTGCATCCTTCCACAAACACAGCCGTGTCCAATGTGGAGACCTCCAGCTCTGGACATGAATCCCCTTCCTCTACCTTAGCTGACTCAGAGACATCAAAAACCACATCACCAATGTTTATTACCTCCACACAGGAGGACACAACTGTTGCCATATCAACCCCTCACTTCTTGGAGACTAGCAGAATTCAGAAAGAGTCCATTTCCTCCCTGACCCCTAAATTGAGGGAGACCAGCAGTTCTGTGGAGACCAACTCAGCCACGGAGACAAGTGCTGTCCTTTCTGAAGTGCCCACTGGTGCTACTACTGAGGTCTCCAGGACAGAAGTCACCTCTTCTAGCAGAACATCCATCTCTGGTCCTGCTGAGTCCACAGTGTTGCCAGAAATATCCACCATAAGAACAATCATTAAGTTCCCTACCTCCCCCATCATGGCAGAATCATCAGAAATGACCATCAAGACCCAAACAAGTCCTCCTGGATCTACACCAGGGAGTACCCTTACATTAGACACGTCAACCACACCCTCCTTGGTAATAACCCACTCGACTATGACTCAGAGATTGCCACACTCAGAGATAACCACTCTTGTGAGTAGAGGTTCTGGAGATGTGCCATGGCCTAGCTCTCCCCCTGTGGAAGAAACCAGCCCTCCATCTTCCCAGCTATCTTTACCTGCCATGATCTCACCTTCTTCTGTTTCTTCCACATTACCAGCAAGTAGCCACTCCTCTTCTGCTTCTGTGACTTCGCTTCTCATAGCAAGCCAAGTGAAGACTACAGAGGTGTTGGACACAAGCGCAGAACCTGAAACCAGTTCACCTCCAAGTTTGAGCAGCACCTCAGTTGAAATAGTGGCCACCTCTGAAATCACCACAGATACAGAGAAAATTCATCCTTTCTCAAACACAGCAGTAACCAAAATGGGAACATCCAGTTCTGGACATGAATCCCCTTCCTCTGTCCTACCTGACTCAGAGACAACCAAAGCCACATCGCCAGTGGGTGCCATCTCCATCATGGAGGATATAAGTGTTTCCACATTAACTCCTGCCTTATCTGACACTAGGAAAATTCAGACAGATCCAGCTTCCTCACTGACCACCAGATTGAGGGAGACCAGCACCTCTGAAGAGACCAGCTCAGCCACAGAGAAAAACATGGTTCCTCCTGAAGTGTCCACTGGTGCTACGACTGAGGTCTCCAGGACAGAAGCCATCACCTTTAGCAGAACATCCATCTCAGGCCCTGAGCAGTCCACAGTGTCACAAAACATCTCCACAGAAACCATCACCAGGATTTCTGCCTCCTCTGTCATGACAGAATCTGCCAAAATGACCATCACAACCCAAACAGATCCTCCGGGGTCTACATCAGAAAGTACCCTTAATTTGGACACAGCAACCACATCCTCTTGGGAAGAAACCCACTCTACAGTAACTCAGGGATTTCCACACCCAGAGATAACCACTTCCATGGGCAGAGGTCCTGGAGGTGTGTCATGGCCTAGTCCTCCCTTTGTGAAAGAAACCAGCCCTCCATCTTCCCCGCTGTCTTTACCTGCCGTGACCTCACCTCATCCTGTTTCCACCACATTCCCAGCACATATCCCCCACTCTCCCCTTCCTGTGACTTCACTTCTCACCTCTGGCCTGGTGATGACCACAGATAACTTGGGTATAAGCACAGAACCTGGAACCAGTTCATCTTCAAGTTTGAGCAGCACCTCCCGTGAGAGACTGACCACTTACAAAGACACTGCACATACAGAAGCTGTGCATCTTTCCACAAACACAGGAGAGACCAATGTGGCAACCACCAGCTCTGGATATAAATCACAGTCCTCTTTCCTAGCTGACTCAGAGACATCCAAAGCCTCATCTCCAATGGGTACCACCTCCACCATGGGGGATACAAGTGTTCTCACATCAACTCCTACCATCCTTGAGACTAGGAGGATTCAGACAGAGCCAACTTCCTCCCTGACCCCTGGATTGAGGGAGTCCAGTGGCTCTGAAGGGACCAGCTCAGGCACCAAGATGAGCATCATCCTTTCTAAAGTGTCCACTGGTGCTACTACTGAGATCTCCAAGGAAGACATCACCTCCATCCCAGGTCCCGCTCCATCCACAATATCACCAGACATCTCCACAGGAACCACCAGTTGGTTCTCTACATCCCCTGTCATGACAGAATCAACAGAAATAACCATGAACACCCACACAAGTCCTTTAGGGGCCGCAACACAAGGCACCAGTACTTTGGACACTTCAAGCACAACCTCTTTGACAATGACACGCTCAACTGTATCTCAAGGATTTTCACACTCACAGATGAGCACTCTTATGAAGAGGGATCCTGAGGATGTATCACGGATGAGCCCTCCCATTCTGGAAAAAACTAGCTCTTCCTCTTCTCTGATGTCTTCACCAGCCACAACTTCACCTTCTCCTGTTTCCTTCACATTAACAGACAGCATCTCTTCCTCTCCTCTTCCTGTGACATCACTCCTCACGTCTGGCCTGGCAAAAACTACAGATACATTGCACAAAAGCTCGGAACCTGTAACCAACTCACCTGCAAATTTGAGCAGCACCTCAGTTGAAATACTGGCCACCTCTGAAGTCACTACAAATACAGAGAAAATTCATCCTTCTTCGAACAGAGCAGTGACCGATGTGGGTACCTCCAGTTCTGGACATGAATCCCCTTCGTCTGTCCTAGCTGACTCAAAAGCATCCAACGTCACATCTCCAATGGTTATTACCTCCACCATGGAGGATACAAGGGTCTCCGCATTAACTCCTGGCTTTTTTGGGACTAGCAAAATTCAGACAGAACCAACATCTTCCCTGACCCTTGGAGTGAGAAAGACCAGCAGCCCTGGGGGGACCAGCTCAGCCACAGAGATGAGCACTGTCCTTTCTGGAGTGCCTACTGATGCCACTGCTGAGGTCTCCAGGACAGAAGTCACCTCCTCTAGCAGAACATCCATCTCAGGCCTTGCTCAGCTCACAGTGTCACCAGAGACCTCCACAGAAACCATCACCAGACTCCCTACCTCCCGCATAATGACAGAATCAGCAGAAATGATGATCAAGACACAAACAGATTCTCCTGGGTCTACACCAGAGAGTACTCTTACTGTGGACATGTCAACAACACCCAACTGGGTAGAAACCCACTTGACTGCGACTCAGAGATTTTCACACTCAGACATGACCATTCTTGTGAGCAGAGGCCCTGGCGATGTGTTATGGCCTAGTCAATCCTCTGTGGAAGAAACCAGCTCTGCCTCTTCCCTGCTGTCTCTACCTGCCATGACCTCACCTTCTCCTGTTTCCTCTACATTAGCAGAGGATTTCACTTCCCCTTCTCTTCCTGTGACTTCTTTTCTCACCCCTGACCTGGTGATAACCACAGACAGGATGGGCATAAGCAGAGAATCTGAAACCAGCTCCACTTCAAATTTGAGCAGCACCTCCTATGAGAGACTGACCACTTTGGAAGACACTGTAGATACAGAAGCCATGCATCCTTCCACACACACAGCAGTGACCAACATAGGGACCTCCAGTTCTGGACACGAATCACAATTTTCTGTCCTAGCTGACTCAGAGATACCCAAAGCCACATCTTCAGTGGGTACCACCTACACCATGGGGAAAATGAGTGTTTCCATATCCACTTCTGACTTCTTTGAGACCAGCAAAATTCAGATAGAACCAACATCCTCCCTGACTTCTGGATTGAGGGAGACCAGCAGCTCTGAGAGGATCAGCTCAGCCACAGAGAGAAGCACTGTCCTTTCTGAAGTGCCCAGTGGTGCTACCACTGAGGTCTCCAGGACAGAAGTGATCTCCTCTAGGGGGACATCCATGTCAGGGCCTGATCAGTCCACCACGTCACCAGACATCTCCACTGAAGCGATCACCAGGCTTTCTACCTCCCCCGTTATAACAGAGTCAGCAGAAAGTGCCATCACTATTCAGACAGGTTCTCCTGGGGCTACATCACAGGGTACCCTCACCTTGGACACCTCAACAACAACCTTTTGGTCAGGGACCCACTCAACTGCATCTCCAGGATTTTCACACTCAGAGATGACCACTCTTATGAGTAGAACTCCTGGAGATGTGTCATGGCCAAGCCTTCCCTCTGTGGAAGAAGCCAGCTCTGTTTCTTCCCCACTGTCTTCACCTGCCATGATCTTGCCTTCTTCTTCCTCTACATTACCAGAGAGCATCCCCTCCTCTCCTCATCCTATGACTGTACTTCTCACCCCTGGCCTGGTGAAGACCACAGACATGTTGGGCACGAGCTCAGAACCTGAAACCAGTCCACCTCCAAATTTGAGCAGCACCTCAGATGAAATATTGGACACCTCTGAAGTCACCAAAGATACAGAGAAAATTCATCCCTCCTCAAACACACCAGTGATCAATGTAGGGACCTTGGTTTATAAACATCTATCCCCTTCCTCTGTTTTGGCTGACTTAGTGACAACAAAAGCCACATCTCCAATGGCTACCACCTCCACTCTGGGGAATACAAGTGTTTCCACATCAACTCCTGCCTTCCCAGAAACTATGATGACAAAGCCAACTTCCTCCCTGACCTCTGAATTAAGGGAGATCAGTACCTCTCAAGAGATCAGCTCAGCAACAGAAAGAAGTGCTTCTCTTTCTGGAATGCTCACTGGTGCTACTACTGAGGTCTCCAGAACAGAAGCCATCTCCTCAAGCAGAACATCCACCCCAGGTCCTGCTCAATCCACAATGTCACCAGACATCTCCGCAGAAACCATCACTAGAATTTCTACTCCCCTCACCACGACAGAATCAGCAGAAATGACCATCACCCCCAAAACAGGTCATTCTTGGGCATCCTCACAAGGTACCTTTACCTTGGAAACATCAAGCAGAGCCTCCTGGCCAGGAACTCACTCAGCTGCAACTCACAGATCTCCACACTCAGTGATGACCACTCCTATGAGCAGAGGTCCTGAGGATGTGTCAGGGCCAAGCCCCCCATCAGTGGAAAAAACTAGCCTCCCATCTTCCCTGGTGTCTTTATCTGCAGTAAACTCACCTTTGCTGCTTTATTCCACAACATCTGGGAGTAGCCACTCCTTTCCTCTCCAGGTGACTTCTCTTTTCACCCCTGTCATGATGAAGACCGCTGACATGTTGGATACAAGCTTGGAACCTGTGACCACTTCACCTCCCACTATGAATATCACCTCAGATGAGAGTCTGGCCACTTCTAAAGCCACTATGGACACAGAGGCAATTCAGGTTTCTGAAAACACAGCTGTGACCCAGGTGGGCACCACCAGAGCTAGACAAGAATTCTATTCCTCTTACCCAGGCTTCCCAGAGCCATCCAAAGTGACATCTCCAATGGTCACCTCTTCCACAATAAAAGACATTGTTTCTACAACCATACCTGCTTCCTCTGAGATAACAAGAACTGAGATGGAGTCAACATCCACCCTGACACCCACACCAAGGGAGACCAGGACCTCCCAGGGGATCCACTCAGCCACAGAGCCAAGCACTGTTCCTTACAAAGCACTCACTAGTGCCACGATTGAGTACTCCAGGACACAAGTCACGTCCTCTAGCAGAAGATCTAGCCCTGATCAGTCCACAATGTCACCAGACATCTCCACTGAAGTGATCACCAGGCTCTCTACCTCCCCCATCAAGACAGAATCTACAGAAATGACCATTACCGCCCAAACGGGTTCTCTTGGGGCTACATCACAGGGTACACTTACCTTGGACACCTCAACAACAACTTTTATGTCAGGGACCCATTCAACTGCATCTCAAGGATTTTCACACTCAGAGATGACCACTCTTATGAGTAGAACTCCTGGAGATGTGCCATGGCCAAGCCATCCCTTTATGGAAGAAACCAGCTCTGCCTCTTCTTTGCTGTCTTCACCTGCCATGACCTCACTTTCTCCTGTTTCTTCCACATTACCGGACAGCATCCACTCCTCTTCTCTTCCTGTGACATCACTTCTCACCTCGGGCCTGGTGAAGACCACAGAGCTGTTGGGCACAAGCTCAGAACCTGAAACCAGTTCACCCCCAAATCTGAGCAGCACCTCAGCTGAAATACTGGCCACCACTGAAGTCACCACAGATACAGAGAAACTGGAGGTGACCAATGTGGTAACCTCAGGTTATACACATGAATCTTCCTCTGCCTTAGCTGACTCAGTGACAACAAAAGCCACATCTTCAGTAGGTATCATCTACCCCACAGGAGATACAAATGTTCTCACATCAACTCCTGCCTTCTCTGACACCAGTAGCATTCAGACAAAGCCAACGCTTTCACTGACTCCTGGGTTGATGGAGACCAGCACCTCTGAAGAGACCACCTCTGCCACAGAAACAAACTCTGTCCTTTCTAGTGTGCCCACTGGTGCTACTCCTGAGATCTCCAGGACAGAAGTCATCTCCTCTAGCAGAACATCCATCCCAGGCCCTGCTCAATCCACAATGTCACCAGACACCTCCACGGAAGCCATCACTAGAATTTCTACTCCCCTCACCAGGAAAGAATCAACAGAAATGGCCATCACCCCCAAAACAGGTCCTTCTGGGGCTACCTCACAGGGTACCTTTACCTTGGGCACATCAAGCAGAGCCTCCTGGCCAGCCACTCACTCAGCTGCAACTCAGAGATTTCCACAGTCAGTGGTGACAACTCCTATGAGCAGAGGTCCTGAGGATGTGTCATGGCCAAGCCTTCCATCTGTGGAAAAAAACAGCTCTCCATCTTCCCTGGTGTCTTTATCTGCAGTAACCTCACCTTTGTCACTTTATTCCACACCATCTGGGAGTAGCCACTCTTCTCCTGTCCCTGTCACTTCTCTTTTCACCTCTGTCATGATGAAGACCACAGACATGTTGGATGCAAGCTTAGAACCTGAGACCACTTCACCTCCCAGTTTGAATATCACCTCAGATGGGAGTCTGGCCACTTCTAAAGCCACTATGGAGACAGAGGCAATTCAGGTTTTTGAAAACACAGCAGCGTCCCATGCGGAAACCACCAGTGCTAGAGAGGAATTCTATTCCTCCTCCCCAGGCTTCTCAGAGCCAACCAAAGTGACATCTCCAATGGTCACCTCTTCCTCTATAAGAGACAACATTGTTTCCACAACAATGCCTGACTCCTTTGGCCTTACAAGGATTGAGATAGAGTCAATGTCATCTCTGACCCCTGGACTGAGGGAGACCAGAACCTCCCAGGACATCATCTCATCCACAGAGACAAGCACTGTCCTTTACAAGATGCCCTCTGGTGCCACTCCTGAGGTCTCCAGGACAGAAGTTATGTCCTTTAGCAGAACATCCATTCCTGGCCCTGCTCAGTCCACAATGTCACCAGACATCTCCGATGAAGTTGTCACCAGGCTCTCTACCTCCCCCATCATGGCAGAATCTGCAGAAATAACCATCACCACCCAAACAGGTTCTTCTCTGGCTACATCCCAGGTTACCCTTCCCTTGGGCACCTCAACGACCTTTTTGTCAGGGACCCACTCAACTGTGTCTCAAGGACTTTCACACTCAGAGATGACCAATCTTATGAGCAGGGGTCCTGAAAATCTGTCATGGACGAGCCCTCGCTTTGTGGAAACAACTGGATTTTCCTCTTCTCTGACATCATTGCCTCTTACAACCTCACTTCCTCCTGTGTCCTCCACATTACTAGAGAGTAGCCCCTCCTCTCCTCTTCCTGTGACTTCACTTATCCTCCCAGGCCTGGTGAAGACTACGGAAGTGTTGGACACAAGCTCAGAGCCTAAAACCAGTTCATCTCCAAATCTGAGCAGCACCTCAGTTGAAATACCGGCCACCTCTGAAATCATCACAGATACAGAGAAGATTCATCCTACCTCAAACACAGCGGTGACCAAAGTGGGGACCTCCAGTTCTGTTCATGAATCTCATTCCTCTGTCCTAGCTGACTTAGAAACAACAATGACCACATCTTCAATGGGTATCACTTCTCCTGTCGCGGAGGACACCACTGTTTTCACATCAATTCCTGCCTTCTCTGAGACTAGGAGGATTCCAACAGAGCCAACATTCTCACTGACTCCTGGATTCAGGGAGACTAGCACCTCTGAAGAGACCAGCTCAATCACAGAAACTAGTGCAGTCCTTTTTGGAGTGCCCACTAGTGCTACTACTGAGGTCTCCATGACAGAAATCATGTCCTCTCACAGAACACACATCCCTGACCCTGATCAGTTCACAATGTCTCCAGACATCATCACTGAAGTGATCACCAGGCTCTCTTCCTCATCCATGATGTCAGAATCAACAGAAATGACCATCACCACCCAAACAAGTTCTCCTGGGGCTACAACACAGAGTACCCTTACCTTGGCCACAACAACAGCACCCTTGGCAAAGACCCATTCAACTGTTCCTCCAAGATTTTTACACTCAGAGATGACAACTCTTATGAGTAGGAGTCCTGAAAATCCATCATGGAAGAGCTCTCCCTTTGTGGAAAAAACTAGCTCTTCCTCTTCTCTGTTGTCCTTACCTGTCACGACGTCACCTTCTGTTTCTTCCACATTACTACAGAGTATCCCTTCCTCCTCTTTTCCTGTGACTTCGCTCCTCACCCCAGGCATGGTGAAGACTACAGACATAAGCACAGAACCTGGAACCAGTTTATCTCCAAATCTGAGCAGCACCTCAGTTGAAATACTGGCTGCCTCTGAAGTCACCACAGATACAGAGAAAATTCATCCTTCTTCAAGCATGGCAGTGACCAATGTGGGAACCACCAGTTCTGGACATGAACTATATTCCTCTGTTTCAATCCACTCAGAGCCATCCAAGGCTACATACCCAATGGGTACTTCCTCTTCCATGGCCGAAACCACTATTTCCACATCAATGCCTGCCAATATTGAGACCACGAGATCTGAGGCAGAGCCATTTTCTCATTTGACTTCTGCATTTAGGAAGACTAACATGTCCCTGGACACCAGCTCAGTCACACCAACAAATACACCTTCTTCTCCTGGGTCCACTCATCTTTTACAGAGTTCCAAGACTGATTTCACCTCTTCTGTGAAAATATCATCCCCAGACCGGCCTCCAGCCTCACAGTATACTGAAATTCCAGTGGACATAATCACCCCCTTTAATGCTTCTCCATCTATTATGGAGTCCACTGGGGTAACCTCCTTCCCAGAATCCAAGTTTACTATGTCTGTAACAGAAAGTATTCATCATCTGAGTACAGATTTGCTGCCTTCAGCTGAGACTATTTCCACTGGCACAGTGATGCCTTCTCTATCAGAGGCTGTGACTTCATTTGCCACCACTGGAGTTCCACGAGTCATCTCAGGTTCAGGTAGTCCATTCTCTAGGACAGAGTCAGGCCCTGGGGATGCTACTCTGTCCACCATTGCAGAGAGCCTGCCTTCATCCACTCCTGTGCCATTCTCCTCTTCAACCTTCACTACCACTGATTCTTCAACCATCCCAGCCCTCCATGGGATAACTTCCTCTTCAGCTACTCCACGTAGAGTGGACACCAGTCTTGGGACAGAGAGCAGCACTACTGAAGGACACTTCGTTATGGTCAGTACTTTGGACACTTCGAGCCAACCAGCCAGGACATCTTCATCACCCATTTTGGATACCAGAATGACAGAGAGTGTTGAGCTGGGAACAGTGACAAGTGCTTATCAGGTTCCTTCACTCTCAACACGGTTGACAAGTAAGGACCCACAGCCCCTACAATCCCATTATTGGGAGCTCATAGGAAATGATCCCTTCCTAAGAAGCAAAAAAATAGTTTAGTTTACTCCTGCACCAGAAATTCTTTTAGCAAACACGTGTCTATCTAATTTCACTTCTAGGCACTGGGTTAGGAATTGGAGGAACAAAAATAAGCAAATAATTGAATTGTTACAGTATCGTGATAGGTGTTCTAATATTACTACTAGTAATGATGATGACAATAAGAATAATGACAACAGAAAATATTTATAACAGTACTTATTCTGTTTCAAGTGCAGTTTTATTAAGCTATTTGATCCTCAATTGTAACACTTATTGAAGTAGAGAGTATTATAAGCGTATTTTGAAGATGAAGACATTTAGGCACAGGGAGATTAAGCAACTTTCTTAAGGTCATATAGCTAGAAAGTGACAGAACTGGCTGGGCACGGTGGCTCAAGCCTGTAATCCCAGCACTTTGGGAGGCCGAGACGGGCGGATCACGAGGTCAGGAGATCGAGACCATCCTGGCTAACACGGTGAAACCCCATCTCTACTAAAAAAATACAAAAAATTAGCCGGGCCCGGTGGCGGGCGCGTGTAGTCCCAGCTACTTGGGAGGCTGAGGCAGGAGAATGGCGTAAACCCGGGAGGCGGAGCTTGCAGTGAGCTGAGATCTGGCCACTGCACTCCAGCCTGGGCGACAGAGCAAGACTCTGTCTCAATAAATAAATAAATAAATAAATAAAATAAAGAAAGAAAGTGACAGAACTGGGATAAGAACGTGGATTGTGTGTCACTAGGAACTCATGCCCCTAACTGTTGGGCTAAACAGGAGTGGTCAGAGAGGTAACAGAAAAGCAAGAAGTTCTGGCATCACTGAAGCCATAGGAGGGGAGAGTTTTAGGAAGGAGAAATGTTAAGTTCTGTTAAATATCACAGAATTGCCAAGTTGAAATGAGGTGAGAAGAGCTCTGGCAACATGGGGGTTCTCAGGGATTCTGATGAAGGGAGCATCAGTGAGGTATAGGGCACTAGAAGAACAACTAAAACACTACACAGATATAAGGGAGGGTTTCTCCCTTTGAGTTGAGCAAGAGACAAAAGGGATACGTGAAAGGAAAAGGTGAGTTAATGAAAACTGAGGGAACAAAGTACCTAAGAAGGTAGGAGGAACCCAGAGCCTAGAAGGAAGAAACACTACTTCCAAGAGGTCAGTAGATAAAGGAAGGAACCTCTTGGGGATTCCATTCCTCTGAAAGGGTTGAGCTTGGCACTAACTTTTGTTCTGGACACAAATCCAAAGAGGCCCTCCAACCACTCGAGTTTCTGCCTCACTGAACAATATCTCCAGGAGAATGATTTGTTCCTTCTCCTTCACATTAGTTTTGTAATTCACACTAAATTTAGACACATTGGTGGCTGCTGACCTACATGTTACTATGTGACTCAGTAGTTGAGTCATGGGTGTTCAGTAAGGAAGAGATGAATGGCATGGTGAGAAGGTAGAAGTGTAGTTGGATGGATAAAAGGAAGAATGGAGAGATGGATGAATGAAAGGAGGGAAAGATGAAGAGGAGGAAGGATAGATGCACAGAAGGAAGGATGAAAAGAAAGAAAGATGATGGAAGACAGGATTGAAGGGGATACAGATTGAAGGCAAGAAGGGTGGAAGGATGAGATAAAGTAAAGATTGAAGAAAAGATGGATGGAAAGAAGAAAGGAGGGTGCACTAAAATCTCACACTTCACCACTATATGATTCATCCATAGAAGCAAAAACCACTTGTACCCTCAAAGCTATTGAAATACAAACTTTTTAATTAAAAATTTAAAAAGCAAGAGAAAGGAAAGAAGGGAGGAAAGACAAAAGGAAGAATGGGTGGTAGTAGGAAGGAATAAAAGGATGAAAAAATGGAAGAATAGATGATCAGATCTAGGGATGAATGAAGGGAGGGATGAACAAATCTGTGGGTAGGTGAATGGATCTATGGACTGGTGTGGCCACTTATGGCACACAGTCCCAGCTCCAGTTCATACTAATGGACTTGAGGAGTTTTTGTGGCCAATAAAGTGGATCCATTTAGACAGTGCTCTTCTTCTGAATGAGATGAGTTACCACAGTTTTCCTCCCCACCTTCATCTTCAGGAACTGATGGCATTATGGAGCACATCACAAAAATACCCAATGAAGCAGCACACAGAGGTACCATAAGACCAGTAAAAGGTCCGCAGACATCCACATTGCCTGCCAGTCCTAAAGGTAAGTTTAACTTTGCTTACCTTCCAATAATGCCACTTGTGAGCATATTTCCTCCTCTAGAGAGACAAAGTGCTTGTATTCTTTAGAGAGAGAATTGTGTGTGGTTGTCACAGGTTTCCCTGTCTGAACTGGGTCTTTGTCTAATGGTTACCAGGTGGATGTTACCACTTCTCTTTCTCCTCATGGCATGTTGAATAGCTTTGTCCAACATCAAATATTCACAGATTTGTCCTTTTTAACTAAATTTTTTAAATGCTCATTAAAAACTTACTATGAGCCAGGCACAGTGGCTCACACCTTAATCCCAACACTTTGGAAGGCTGAGCCAGGTGGATCACCTGAGGTCAAAAATTCGAGACCAGTCTGACCAACATGGTGAAACTCCATTTCTACTGAAAATATAAAAATTAGCCAGGCATGGTGGCACACACCTGTAATCACAGCTACTCAGGAGGCTGAGGCAAGAGAATCGCTTGAACCCAGGAGATGGAGGCTGCAGTGAGCTGAGATCGTGCCACTGCACTCCAGCCTGGGTGACAGAGCATGACTATGTCTCAAAAATAAATAAATAAATAAATAATACATATATATGTATAATTACATATATTACATATATATACATAAAATATCTGAAAATACATCCCAATAGTTCTAGCAAATGCAGGAAAAAGAAGCCTTTATGTATGCCCTGGTTGAAAACAGACACAACTCTCTTGTAAGAGAAACTTAAAAAAAAAAATACCTTAGGATTTTATCTTCCATGATGAAAATTGGAACCTGTACTTTTTTTAAACTTTCACTTAAACTAAAGAAGATGGATGAGCTCCTGGGTTTATTTATGTTTTGTCTCCATGAGACTAAATTACAATATGGAAACTACATATGGGGGGAATAAAAACACGATACTAAATGTAAGATGGTTTATGACATCACTGTTACATGTTTTCTTTGTCACATATTTAGTTAATTCCTCCTTTGGCTCTTTTTGAATAAAGTCTTGAAATAAAATTTTCACTTTAAAAGGCAGTAATATGGAAATACATAAATAATAATATAGAAGAGGTTTCTCACTGACGCTATTGTCATTTGGGGCAGATACTCTTTATTGCGGTGGGAGCTGTGCTGTGCATTGTAGGATGTTTGCCAGCGTCTCTGGGCTCTGTTCTCGATGCCATACCATTCGTCCTACACACAGGTTGGTGACAACCAAAAATTATCCTCCAGACATTGTTAAAGTGTCCCCTGGGAAGCAAACTGCCCTGGTTGAGAACCACTGAACTGGAGGAATGTGTCCTAAGATTCATTTCTTACTAAGATGGGCGTTTTCCACCTCACTTCATTCTCTTTCCCATTCTGGTCCCCACAAGATCCAGAAGTGCTTTAGGGATTAATATAATGCAGTGGTTAATAATATGGGTTTAGCATTTGGATACAATGATGTTCAAGTTGTTCACCCTGTCAATAGCTATGTGGTGACCTTGGTAAATTGCAGGTCTCTGGATTTCTCTTTTCTCTCCTGTAAAAATGACAAGGAAATTAAGAATGTTGCATTTTATTATTTTATTTTATTTTATTTATTTTATTTTTTGAGCGGAGTTCTTGCTCTGTCACCCAAGCTGGAGTGCAGAGCGCGCAATCTGGCCTCCCTGAACCTCCATCCCCGAGTTCCGAGCCATTCTCCTTGCCTCAGCCTCCCGAGTAGCTGGGTTACAGGATGCACCGCACTGCACCCAACTTAATTTTTGTATTTTTAGTAGAGATGGGGTTTCACCATGTTGACCAGGGCTGGTCTAGAACTCCTGGACCTCAGGTGATCTTGCCCACCTCATCCTCCCCAAAGAGCTGGGATTGCAGGCAGTGAGCCACTCGTGCCCAGCCAAAATTGTGCCATTTAATGTTCTTGTGAGGATCAAAGAATAGTGCATGTCAAGTGCTTTGGCAATGCTTCTCCTCCTCCTTCCCATCAAACATAATTCCACCATCATCATCACCATCTTGTTAAAATACACATGAAGCACTTTAGAGTGTGCATTCTCTAGACATATTGGTTTTTAGAGGGTTTATCCAGCAAACACAGGACATTGCTCCACAATCAGGAGTCCAAATCCCCTTCATTTAGCCCCTTCTCTACCAAACTCCAGTAGGCTTTGTGGGCTTTATAGACAAGTCTCCAGGTAGTTCTTCCTCTGTCCATATTGAACCATCTTTCTAAGCCTGGTCAGCACTGGTGTCTCATCATGCTACTGGAATCTTCTTTCAGAAGGTATCCCGTCAACCTTGAGCCAGCTCTGGTAGTGGTCAGTGTGGTTTGGTGGAGATGGAGAATTCTATTTAGCAAATGTTTATTTTGTAGGTAGAATTATTAGTAGTGACAGTTAGTAATTGATAAGTAGTATGTTGATAGTAACCAATAGCAGTGATAACACTAGTAAGGTTTTAGTAGTAACTGTAGTAATAAACCATAGTAATAAGGCGTAATACTAGTGGCTAAATAGGATGATAATCAGGTAGTAATGGTAGGGAGAGTTGTGTTGGTAGATAACAGTAGTAGTGTAAGGTAGTAGCAGTGGTAAATCGTTGACAGTAGAAATCATAAGTAATAGTGGTAAAACAATAGTAGTAACAGTAGTAACCATAGTAATTCCACCATAGTAATAACACATAGCATATACATAGTAGTTATTGTAGTAATAACAGCTCGGTAATGGCAGGTAGAGCACTTACCATTACTGGCTGTTACTCTGCTGATAGGTAGAGTAGTATATTAGTGAATAGCATAGTAACAATGAGTGAATAGCAGCAGTTTAGTCTAAATAGTAAGTAGCAGTAACCATAGTAATAACTGTAGTGATAGGTAGTAATAGTTGTGGTAACAGTAGTAATAACAGCAGTAATGGTAGGTAGAGTGGTGGTAGTAGTAACAGTAGTAGTAGTAGCAGTGGTAGTAGTAACAGTAGCAATAGTAAATAATAGTGGTAGTAACAATAGTAGTAGCAGTAATAGTAGTAAGTAGTAGTAATCATAGTAATAACCATAGCAATAGGTAGTAGTAGCAGTAGCAATAACAGCAGTAATGGTAGGTGGAGAAGTGATAGTAATAACAGTAGCAATAGCAGGTTGTAGTCGTGGTAATAGTAGTAATGTCTTATTGTGACCCAGGAGGCACTGTGCTTGGTGCCTTTTAACCAACATTTTGAGATGGCCATCGTACTTACCCCACTTTATAGATGGAAAAGTGGAGGTCTAGCAATATTTTTTGACTTAAAGAGCCATCCATCTCTTTAGAGAAAGAGCCAGAATCCCAGGCAGGGCTATCTTATTCCAGAACCCAAGCTCTCAAACACACAATGAACAATACTTAATCTCTCTCAAGTCAGAGGAGATCCACTTAAGTATACATCCATCCACATATTCATTCATTCAACCAATCAACAAATATTAGTTGAGCCCTTACCGTATGCCAAACAGTCAGACATGAATAGCTGTTACAAATGAGACTGTGAAGGATGGCACAATGCAGATTCAGACAGTGTGATAAGGAAATATTGAGAAACAAAGATGAGTTCTGGCATGAATTTGTAAAGGTGGATGTGGGCTTGGATTTCAAGAATGGCAGAACTTAAGGAATCTGATGAGAAGTGGGCACTTCAGGCAGAGAGAAGAGCTTTAGCAAGGCTCAGAGGCTGACAGTGCAGAAAACACATGGGAAGAGGGAATAGATTACTGCAGTCAAGAATTCACAGAGGAGTTATAGAAGAAGATGCAACCAAGTTACCGACCAAGGTAAGATAGGGGAATACCAATCACAGTCTCTTTTCCCATTCCAGGAGCATCCCAGGCACATCCTAGTAACTGAGAAACATTTCTCTCCCTTTCCTCATATGGAGAATAAATAAGCTATTGCTAGTCCAGTAAGTGAAATCATTTTGTTCAGATTGTGTGCCCATTCCCCAATTCACAGGACTACACACGGGAGGGACAAAAAGAATGGAGACCACCACCACAGCTCTGAAGACCACCATCACAGCTCCGAAGACCACTTCCAGAGCCATCTTGACCACCAGTGTCCCTACTTCCACTTTGGGAACACTGACTCCCCTCAATGCATCAGTGCAAATGGCCAGCACAAGCACCACAGAAATGACGATCACAACCCCATATGTTTCCCCTGATGTTCCAGAAATGACATCCTCATTGGCTACCAGCCTGGGAGCAGAAACCAGCACAGCTCTTCCCAGGACAACCCCATCTGTTTTCAATAGAGAATCAGAGACCACAGCCTCACTGGTCCCTAGTTCTGAGGCAGAGACAAGTCCAGCTATTCAAACTCTAGGTGTTTCTTCTAGTGAGCCAGATACAATAGCTTCATGGGTTATCCATCCTGCAGAGACCATCCCAACTGTTTCCAAGACAACCCCCAGTTTTTTCCACAATGAATCACACACTGTATCTTCCACAGCCACCAGTCATGGGGCAGAAGTCAGCTCAGCCATTCCAACAAATATCTCACCTAGTGAACCAGATGCACTGACCCCACTGGTCACTATTTCTGGGACAGATGCTACTACAACGTTCCCAACACTGACTAAGTCCCCACATGAAACACAGGCAAGAACCACATGGCTCACTCATCTTGCAGAGACCAGCTCAACCATTCCCAGAACAATCCCCAATTTTTCCCATCGTGAATCAGATGCCACACCTTCAGTGGCCACCAGTCCTGGGGCAGAAACCAGTTCAGCTATTCCAACTGTGACTGTCTCACCTGGTGCAGCAGATCTGATGACCTCACAGGTCACTAGTTCTGGAACAGACCAAAATATGACTATTCCAACTTTGACTCTTTCTTCTGCTGAACCAAAGACCACAGCCTCATTAGTCACCCATCCTGAAGCACAGACAAGTTCAGCCATTCCAACTTCAACTATCTCGCCTGGTGTATCACGGATGGTGACCTCAATGGTCACCAGTTTGGCAGCAGAGACAAGTACAACTAATCCAGCTCTGACAAGCTCCCCTGGTGAACCAGCTACCACAGATTCATTGGTCACACATCCTGCACAGACCAGCCCAACAGTTACCTGGACAACTTCCATTTTTTTCCATAGTAAATCAGACACCACACTTTCAATGGCCACCAGTCATGGGGCACAATCTAGTTCAGCTGTCCCAACTCCAACTCTTTCACCTGGAGTACCAGGAGTGGTGACCCCTGTGGTCACTAGTTCTATGACAGTGACAGGTACAACCACTCCAATTCTGACTCTTTCTGCTGGTGAACCAGAGACCACACCTTCAATGGCCACCAGTCATGAGGCAGAAGCCAGCTCAGCTGTTCCAGCTGTTTCACCTGGGGTACCAGGAGTGGTGACCTCTCTGGTCACTAGTTCTAGGGCAGTGAACAGTACAACTATTCCAATTCTGACTCTTTCTTCTGGTGAACCAGAGACCGCACCTTCAATGGCCACCAGTCATAAGGCAAAAGTCAGCTCAGCTGTTCCAACTGTTACACCTGGGGTACCAGGAGTGATGACCTCTCTGGTCACTAGTTCTAGGGCAGCGACCAGTACAACTATTCCAACTCTGACACTTTCTTCTGGTGAACCAGAGACCACACCTTCAATGGCCACCAGTCATAGGGCAGAAGGGGCAGAAGCCAGTTCTGCTGTTCCAACTCCAACTGTTTCACCTGGGGTACCAGGAGTGGTGACCTCTCTGGTCACTAGTTCTAGGGCAGTGACCAGTACAACTATTCCAATTCTGACTCTTTCTTCTGGTGAACCAGAGACCGCACCTTCAATGGCCACCAGTCATAAGGCAAAAGTCAGCTCAGCTGTTCCAACTGTTACACCTGGGGTACCAGGAGTGATGACCTCTCTGGTCACTAGTTCTAGGGCAGCGACCAGTACAACTATTCCAACTCTGACACTTTCTTCTGGTGAACCAGAGACCACACCTTCAATGGCCACCAGTCATAGGGCAGAAGGGGCAGAAGCCAGTTCTGCTGTTCCAACTCCAACTGTTTCACCTGGGGTACCAGGAGTGGTGACCTCTCTGGTCACTAGTTCTAGGGCAGTGACCAGTACAACTATACCAATTCTGACTCTTTCTCCTGGTGAACCAGAGACCACACCTTCAACGGCCACCAGTCATAAGGCAGGAGCCAGCTTTGCTGTTCCAACTCCAACTGTTTCACCCAAGGTACCAGAAGTGGTGACCTCTCTGGTCACTAGTTCTAGGGCAGTGACCAGTACAACTATTCCAACTCTGACACTTTCTTCTGGTGAACCAGAGACAACACCTTCAACGGCCACCAGTCATAAGGCAGAAGCCAGCTCTGCTGTTTCAACTCCAACTGTTTCATCTGGGGTACCAGGAGTGGTGACCCCTTTGGTCACTAGTTCTAGGGCAGTGACCAGTACAGCTATTCCAACTCTGACTCTTTCTCCTGGCGAACCAGAGACCACACCTTCAATGGCCACCAGTCATAGGGCAGAAGGGGCAGAAGCCAGCTCTGCTGTTCCAACTCTAACTGTTACACCTGGGGTACCAGGAGTGGTGACCTCTCTGGTCACTAGTTCTAGGGCAATGACCAGTACAACTATTCCAATTCTGACTATTTCTCCTGGTGAACCAGAGACCACACCTTCAATGACCACCAGTCATAGGGCAGAAAGGGCAGAAGCCGGCTCAACTGTTCCAACTGTTTTACCTAAGGTACCAGGAGTGGTGACCTCTCTGGTCACTAGTTCTAGTGCAGTAACCAGTACAACTATTCCAACTCTGGCTATTTCTTCTGGTGAACCAGAGACCACAACTTCATTAGTCACCCATTCTGAGGGAAAGACAATTTCAGCCATTCCAACTTTAGCTGTCTCCCCTACTGTACAAGGGCTGGTGACTTCACTGGTCCCTAGTTCTGGGTCAGAGACCAGTGCATTTCCAAACCTAACTGTTGCCTCAGGTCAATCAGAGACCACAGCCTCATGGGTCACTCATTTTGGGACAGAAACAAACTCTGTTGTTCCAACTTTGACTGTCTCCACTGGGGAGCCATTTACAAAAATCTCATTTGTCACCCATCCTGCAGAGAGTAGCTCAACTGTTCCCAGGACAACCTCACAGGTCACTAGTTCTGGGACAGACACCGGTATAACTATTCCGGCTCTGACTCTTTCTCCTGATGAACCAGAGACCACAACCTCGTTTATCACCTATTCTGAGACACACACAAGTTCAGCCATTCCAACTCTGACTGTCTCCCCTGGTGCATCAAAGATGCTGACCTCACTGGTCACTAGTTCTGGGACAGACAGCACTACAACTTTCCGAACACTGACAGAGACCCCATATGAACCAGAGACAACAGCCACACAGCTCATTCATCCTGCAGAGACCAACACAATGGTTTCCAGGACAACCCCCAAGTTTTCCCATAGTGAGTCAGACACTACACTCCCAGTAGCCATCACCAGTCCTGGGCCAGAAGCCAGTTCAGCTGTTTCAACGACAACTATCTCACCTGATATGTCAGATCTGGTGACCTCACTGGTCCCTAGTTCTGGGACAGACACCAGTACAACCTTCCCAACATTGAGTGAGACCCCATATGAACCAGCGACTACAGTCACATGGCTCACTCATCCTATAGAGACCAGCACAAAGGTTTCTAGGACAATTTCCAACTCTTCCCATAGGGAATCAGACAGTACACCCTCAGTGGTCACCAGTCCTGGAGTAGACGCCAGGTCAGCTGTTCCAATTACAACCATCCCATCCAGTATACCAGGGGCAGTGACCTCACAGGTCACTAGTTCTGCAACAGACACTAGTACAGCTATTCCAACTTTGACTCCTTCTCTTGGTGAACCAGAGACCACAGCCTCATTGGCTGCCCATCCTGGGACACAGACTGGCTTCACTGTTCCAATTCGGACTGTTCCCTCTAGTGAGCCAGGTACAACAGCTTCCTGGGTCACTCATCCTGCACAGATCAGCACACCTGTTTCCAGAACAACCCCCAGTTTTTCCCATAGTAGACCAGATGCCACACCTTTAATGGCCACCAGTCCTGGGACAGAAGCCAGTTCAGCTGTGCTGACAACAATCTCACCTGGTGCACCAGAGATGGTGACTTCACAGATCACTAGTTCTGGGGCAGCAACTAGTACAACTATTCCAACTTTGACTCATTCTCCTGGTATGCCAGAGACCACAGCCTTATTGATCACCCATCCTAGCACAGAGACAAGTACAACGTTTCCTGCTTCAACTGTGTTTCCTCAAGTATCAGGGACTACAGCCTCACTCTCCATTAGACCTGGCGCAGATACTAGCACAGCTCTCTCAACTCAGACAACATCTTCTCTCTTCACCCTACTTGTAACTGGAACTGGCAGAGTTGATCTAAATCCAACTGCTTCACCTGGTGTTTCTGCAAAAACAGCCTCACTTTCCACCCATCCAGGGACAGAAACCAGCACAATGATTCCAACTTCAACTCTTTCCCTTGGTTTATTAGAGACTACAGGCTCACTAGCCACCAGCTCTTCAGTGGAGACCAGCACGGGTAATCTAACTCTGACTGTTTCCCCTGCTGTCTCTGGGCTTCCCAGTGCCTCCATAACAACTGGTAAGCCCCAAACTGTGACCTCCTGGAACACAAAAACCTCACCATCTGTAACTTCAGTTGGACCCCCAGAATTTTCCAGGACTGTCACAGGCACCACTATGACCTTGATACCATCAGAGACGCCAACACCACCTAAAACCAGTCATAGAGAAGGAGTGAGTCCAACCACTATCTTGAAAAATACAGTGGTTGAAACCACTAATTTAGCTGCCACAGGTTCCAGTCCCACTGTGGCCAAGACCACAACCACCTTCAATACACTGGCTGGAAGCTCCTTTGCTCCTCTGACCACACCTGGGATGTCCACCTTGGTCTCTGAGAGTGTGACCTCAAGAAAAAGTAAGAATAACTTTTTTATTGTGGTAAAATATAAATACTATAAAATTTTCCATTCTAAACATTTAAAATGTACAATTCAGCAGTACTAATACATCCACATTGTTGTGCAACACTCACCACTATCTATTTTCAAAACTTTTTTTTGTCACCCCAAACAGGACTGAAGGAATAATTTCCCATTCCCCATTCTCCCTAGTGCAGTGGTGCAATCTTGGCTCACTGCAGCCTCTGAACCTCTGTCTCCTGGGTTCAAGCAATTCTCCTGCATCAGACTCCTAAGTAGCTGGGACTACAGGTGCACAGCACCATGCCTGGCTAATTTTTTCTATTTTTAGTAGAAACAGGGTTTCACTATGTTGAGCAGGCTGCTCTCGAACTCCTGACCTCAGGTGATCCACCCTCCTCGGCCACTCAAAGTGCTGGGATCACAGGCATGAGTCACTGCACCCGGCCCTGTCTCACTTTTCTTTTCTTTTCTTTTTTTTTTGAGATGAAATCCCATTCTGTCGCCAAGCTGGAGTGCAGTGGCTCAATCTTGGCTCACTGCAACCTCTGCCTCCCTGGTTTAAGGGATTCTCCTGCCTCAGCCTCCCGAGTAGCTGGGACTACAAGGTGTGTGCCACCACACCCAGCTAATTTTTGTATTTTCAGTAGAGACAGGGTTTCACCATGTTGGCCAGGATGGTCTCCATCTCTTGACCTCGTGATCCACCCTTGGCCTCCCAAAGTGCTGGGATTGCAGATGTGAGCCACCACGCCTGGCCATCTCAGCCCATACAGCCCTGAGCAAACTGGAATCACTGGTCACCCCACATAGGAAGGTCTCAGACAGTGACTGCTACATCAGGTATTTCAAGTAGGATGGCCCAGGCTGGACACCAGCTGGATGCTGGAGTTGAAATGTGTCCTCGGAGCCTTTCCTCCCACGCCCCACTGCCCAGGGTCTGACTTAGGACCGGTCTCTTCTTACCCTCCCTTTCTGCAGCTGGCGTGCCTTTGTTGGTGCCTTTGACTGTCAACTTCACCATCACCAACCTGCAGTACACGAAGGACATGGGGCGCCTGGGCTCTGAAATATTCAATGCCACCGAGAGGCCCCTGCAGCAGCTGGTGAGAGCCCCCCAGCCAATGCCCACTCCTCTAATGTCTTGGCCCGTCCTCCTCCTCATCTCTCTCTCATTCCTTTCCAGCTCGAGCCCTTGTTCCAGAACAGCAGTATTGGTTCCCTCTATGCTGGCTGCAGGCTGACCTCGCTCAGGTGAGACCCCCCCCTTCACGGCACCTACAGCAACCCCAATTCAGTCCTTTCTTTGACTCTCACACCCCCAGCAGCCACAGCGACTTGGGCTTTTGCTGAGAGGCAGTATAGCATAATAGACCCAAAGTGCCTCGGTTTGAACGCCGGCTCTACAGTTTGCTAGCTGTGTGACCCTGGGCAAGACGCACAGCCTCTCTGTTCCTCAATCACATTATAAAATGGTGATGATAACATTCTCTTACTCTTGGTGATAATAACAGTCTCTTATTCTATTGGTGATAGTAACAGTCTCTTGCTCTTTTCTCTCTGTCTTTTTTTTTTTTTTTTTGAAATGGAGTCTCACTCTGTCACCCAGGCTGGAGTACAGTGACGTGATCTTAGCTCACAGCAACCTCCACCTCCCAGGTTCAAGCAATTCTCCTGCCCCAGCCTCCCGACAGTCTCTTACTCTTAATCACTTAGCAGAGTGCCTGGACCATTGTAAGTGCTCATTTAATTAGGACTCACAGCAGCAATTGGTATAGCATCTTTGCCAAAGGTATCCCCAGAATCCCTGACAGCTTCCTGGCCCCAGCCCATCTCTACCACATTAGGGTCAAACTCCAGACACCACAGCTCTGCAGTTTGTTCCCTAGAAAGAGATAGGGACTTTCCCAAAGTCAATCTTACTGAATCAAAGGGAAAAATCCATTATTATTATTTTTTTTTAATTTTACTTTAAGTTCTGCGATACATGTGCAGAACGTGCTGGTTTGTTACATAGGTGTACATGCGCCATAGTGGTTTGCTGCATCTATCAGCACGTCATCTAGTTTTTAATGACCTGTCTTTTCCTCTCTGCTTGTGTCCCCTCAGTGTTCTCTGGGCTCAGCGGATTCAGTACCCTTTCCTTACACCTCACAACCCTGCAGCCTCTCTGTGAGGTCCTCCATTCAGTCAACTCAGATCCCCTGCCAGAGGGGTGGGTCTTCTACTCACATGGCACCATGAAAAGAGATCAAAACTGTCCTCAGCTGAGCTCCACTGACCCTACCCGCCCCCATCTCTCCATAGGATCAGGGAATGTCATAACATTGTTCTTACGACATGCCACCAGCAATCTAAGTGGTTTACGTGTTTTCATTTATTTTATCCTCACAACCACAGTATTATCCTTGTGGATGAGAAAACTGAAGCTCAAAATAATCAAGTTCCTTGCTTAAGAGGAGCCTGGCTTTAAGCCCAAGGGTTCTGGTTCTAGAATCCTTACTTGTAACCTTGACACCAGCAGTTCTCAAGCTCACTGGGTTCAACAACCTTTTACATTCCACTTTGTTGACATATCATTGACATGTAAACATTGTGTATATGTAAAGGGTACAACTAGACGTCTTGACATGTGTGAACCTGGTGAAGTGGTCACCAGAATGCAGCTAATTTGCACATCCAGCACCTCTCCAGAGTTACCATTTGTGCGCGCATGTGTGTGTGTTGAGCAGGTTTAATTTAAGATCAATCCTCTCTGCTAATTTCAAGTATATAATACAGCATTGTTAACCTTTGTAATCATGCTATACATTAGATCTCCAGAACTTACTCACCTTATAGTTTAAACTTTGTACCCTTTGGCCAACATTATCCCATTCTCTCCTCCTTTTGCATTCTTAAAAAGTACTCATAGCCGGGCGTGGTGGCTCACGCCTGTAATCCCAGCATTTTGGGAGGCTGAGGCAGGTGGATAACATGAAGTCAAGAGTTCGAGACCAGCCTGGTCAACATGGCGAAACCCCGTCTCTACTAAAAATACAAAAATTAGCTGGGCGTGGTGGTGCATGCCTGTAATCCCAGCTACTCGGGAGGCTGAGGCACAAAAATCGCAAGAACCTGGAGAGGTGAAGATTACAGTGAGCTGAGATCGCGCCACCGTGCTGCAGCCTGGGGGACAGAGTGATAGTCTGTCTGAAAAAAAAAAAGTATTCACAACTCCAAAGAGACTTTGGGCTTGTATAACAACATTTACTGTATTCAAAATTAAAACTAGCCCAGGCACAGTGGCTCACACCTGTAATCCCAGCACTTTGGGAGGCCAAGGCAGGCAGATGGCTTGAGCTCAGGAGTTTGCGACCAGCCCAGACAAGAAAGTGAGACTCAGTCTCTGCAAAAAATACAAAACTTAGCTGGGTGTGGTGGCGTCTGCCTGTGATCCCAGCTACTTGGGAGGCTGAGGTGGGAGGATGGCTTGAGCCTGGAGGCAGAGGTTAAAGTGAGCCAAAACTACACCACTCCACTCCAGCCTGGGCAACAGAGCCTGACCTTGCTCAAAAAAAAAAAAAAAAAAAAAAAAAAAAAAAAAAAAAAAAATAAAACTAAGAAATAGTACAAATATGTATTCATTCATTCACTAAAAATAATAAATCTACTACATGTTAACATAGAGAACATATCTTTTAGGTATAATAAGCCATAATTCCACCCCCCTTCACCAACAAAAAAAAAAAAAACCATTTAAAAAAAAGGGGCATTGTTTGAAAATCTTTTCTTTTAATGTTGCTTAGATTACCCTTTTATTTTACTTTTTTAATTGGCATAATAATTGATTGTACATATTATAGTCTTAATACCTGTGGTATATAGTGATCAGATCAAGGTAATTAACACATCTATTATCTCAAACATTGATCACTTCTTTGTGTTGGGACCATTCAATGTCCTCCTTCTAGCTGTTTGAAACTAATAATATTTTGTGGCCGGGCGCGGTGGCTCAAGCCTGTAATCCCAGCACTCTGGGAGGCCGAGATGGGCGGATCACGAGGTCAGGAGATCGAGACCATCCTGGTTAACACGGTGAAACCCCGTCTCTACTAAAAAATACAAAAAAAGCTAGCCGGGCGAGGTGGCGGGCGTCTGTAGTCCCAGCTACTCGGGAGGCTGAGGCAGGAGAATGGCGTAAACCCGGGAGGCGGAGCTTGCAGTGAGCTGAGATCCGGCCACTGCACTCCAGCCCGGGCGACAGAGCGAGACTCTGTCTCAAAAAAAAAAAAAAAACTAATAATATTTTGTTTTTTAATTTTTAATTTTTGTGGGTACACAGTAGGTGGGTATTTATGGGGTACATGAGATGTTTTGATGCAGGCATGCAACGTGTGACCATCACTTCATAGAGAGTGGGGCATTCATCCCATCAAGCATTTATTCTTTGTGTTACAAACAATCCAGTTATACTTTTTTAGTTATTTTAAAATACACAATTAAATTATTATTGCCTATAGTCACCCTGCTGTGCTATTAAGTATTGGAATTTTCTTTCAGTAATTTTTTAATTTTAATTTTAATTTTTGAGATGGAATCTCGCTCTGTCACTCAGGCTGGGGTGCAGTGGCGTGACCTCGGCTCACCGCAACCTCTGCCTCCTGGGTTCAAGTGATTCTCCCACCTCACCTCAGCCTCCTGAGTAGCTGGGACTATAGGCGCCCACCACCACACCCGGCTAATTTTTGTATTTTTAGTAGAGACGGGGTTTCACCATTTTGGCCAGGCTGGTCTCGAACTCCTCAGCATAAGTGATCCACCTGCCTCGGCCTCCCAAAGTGCTGGGATTACAGGTGTGAGCCACTGCGCCTGGCACTTTTTTAGTTATTTTAAAATGTACAATTAAGGCCAGGCATGGTGGCTCATGCCTGAAATTCTAGCACTTTGGGAGGCCGAGGTGGGCCAATCACCTGAAGTCAGGGGTTCAAGACCAGCCTGGCCAACATGGCAAAATCCCGTCTCTACTAAAAATACAAAAATTAGCCTGGCCCAGTGGTAGGCACCTGTAATCCCAGTCACTCTGGAGGCTGAGGCAGGAGAATCGCTTGAACCCAGGAGGCGGAGGTTGCAGTGAGCCAAGATTGTGTCATTGCACTCCAGCCTGGGCGACAAGAGAGAAACTCTGTCTCAAAAAAAAAAAAAAAAAGAAAAGAAAAGTCAAGACAAGCAAGAAGATCACCATTTCAGACTGTGATGACTAATCAATTTGACTTGTGTGTTATCTTCACCGCCAGACCATTCGTTCTGTAGCTTAGGAGCACCCTCCACCCCATTTGCTCACACTATCCTATAATCTCTGTGCGCTCACTGCTGTTCTGTGGATTTCATATTTTCCTTATATTCTTCCATGTCTAGCTGGATTGCAGAGTTAAGTTTATGATTATGAAAGAAAAACTAAATAACAACAACAGCAACAAAAACCACCAAGGGGCACCACTGGAGAAAGGAGTTGTTCAGAGTATCAGCTGTCAAGTATCTCTGTATGTCTGTATTCCCATGTCCCTCCCTAGGGCTGAAAAGGATGGGGCAAGCACCAGAGTGGATGCCATCTGCACCTACCGCTCAGATCCCACCAGCTATGAGCTGGACAGAGAGCAGCTGTACTGGGAGCTGAGCCAGTTGACTCACGGTGTCACCCTGCTGGGACCCTACACTCTGGACAGGAACAGCCTCTATGTCAATGGTGAGTAGCTATTGACAATGGTGAGTAACTTGGGCTGCAGTTGGGGAGGCTCCTCCTGCTCCCCAAATGGGTCTCCCTGTAGTACAAGTCCTCTACCTATGTTCAAAGTTCTGGGCCAACCTAGAATTTCCAGGGGGAGTCTGTTTTCTCTCCACTCAACACACTTAAAAAGAAGCTTTCAGTTGGGCATGGTGGCTCACGCTGGCTCACGTCAGCACTTTGAGATGCCGACGCGGGCGGATCACTAGGTCAAGAGATCAAGACCAGCCTGGCCAACATGGTGAAACTCCATGTCTACTAAAAATGCAAAAATTAGCTGGATGTGGTGGCGTGTGCCTGTAATCCCAACTATTCGGTACGCGGAGGCAGGAAAACTGCTTGAACCTGGGAGGCGGAGGTTGCAGTGAGCCAAGATCACGCCACTGCACTCCAGCCTGGCAACAGAGCGGGACTCCGTCTCAAAAAAGAAGAAGCTTCTTTCAGCTGGAAATAAAGATTCCCTCCACAGCCTTCTCATCCCCATGACCATTCAGAGGCCCACTGGGAGCATACAGAATCAAGGAAGAAAGGGAAAAGCCAGGCTTATTGTGGTGATTAGACATAATTCTTCCCCAACAGGCAACAGGTTCCCAATGCAGTCACTCATCTTCGTCTTTCTCTTCTTTATAGCAGCTGATGGCCCTTTATTTTCTCCAAAGGTCAGCTGGAACTATACACTCCACTCGCAAAACAAACCAAAAAACTCTGAGTAATGTGTTTAGCAATAAAGCCCTTTGCAACAATGCTGTTGGCAACAATACCAACAGGGACACCTATGATTAAGGTTAATATTTATTGAGGGATTCCTGTGATACCGAACTTCATATGTATATTATGTTTTACTAACCTTACCCAAAGTCTCAGCAGGCTGTAAAATATACATACCAGAGAAACAAACAAGGCTCAGGGCAGGGAATCTGTTTGCCCAAGTTTTGATAGCTAAGTAGTAGAATTGGGACTCAAACCCCAAATTGACTCTAAAATCTAGCCACCCTAACTTCTTCTCCTTTTTATTTATTTATTTATTTAATTAATTTTTTTTTTAAGACGGAGTCTCGCTCTGTCACCCAGACTGAAGTACAGTGGTGTGATCTTGGCTCACTGCAACCTCCGCCTCCTGGGTTCAAGCAATTCTCCTGCCTCAGCCTCTCCAGTAGCTGGGATTGCAGGCATATGCCACCACGCCAGGCTACTTTTTGTATTTTTAGTAGAGAGAGGGTTTCACCATGTTGGTCAGGCTGGTCTCGAACTCCTGACCTCAGGTGATCCACCCGTCTCGGCTTCCCATAATGCATGAGTCACCACACCTGGCCACCACCCTAACTTCTAAGCAACGCTGCAGACCCAGCATGAATAAGCCCACACATCTCAGGATGGAAGAGCCTATCAAGGAGCTTCTAATACAACAATTTAAGCTAAAGTTTGATTAACTCTGTCCTCACTATACCACCTTAGACATTTTCTTTATACCTGGATGACAACCTGCCTTGTATTTCATTACAAGTCATCGAGAGTGACTTAAAAGTAGCTGTTAACAGTGTGTGTTTTGGTGAATCCCAAGTCCTGGTGCTGCTCACCATGTGGCCCTGGGAAAGTCCTGCTACCCTCTAAGTTTCTGGAACAATGCTCTTAGCAACATCACCAACAAGAACACCTATAATAAAAGCTTATATTTACTGTAAAAGCTAATATTTACAGAACTTCTTATATGTGTTATGTCTCACTAATCCCGCCCAAAGGATTCAATGTCCTATTTTTTTTTTTTTTTTTTTTTTTTTTCCCCTTTTTGGGTTTCACAATGTTTTTCTTTTTTTTTTTTTTTTTTTTTTTTTTTTTTTTTTTTTTTTTTTTTTTGAGAGAGTCTCCCTCTGGCGCCCGGACCGGAGTGCAGTGGTACAATCTTAGCTCACTGCAGCCTCCGCCTCCCAGGTTCAAGCGATTCTCTCCCTCAGCCTCGTGAGTAGCTGGGATTACAGGTGCCCGCCACCACGCCTGGCTAATTTTTGTATTTTTAGTAGAGATGGGGTTTCACCATGTTGGCCAGGCTGGTCTCAAACTCCTGACCTCAGGTGATCCACCTGCCTCAGCCTCCCAAAGTGCTGGGATTACAGGCGTGAGCCTCCGTGCCTGCCCATATGTGTTATGTCTTACTAATCCTCTAATCCTGCCAAAAGGATTCAGTGTCCTTATTTATTTATTTATTTATTTATTTTTGATAGAGTTTCCCTCTAGTGCCCAGGCTGGAGTGCAGTGGTACAGTCTTGGCTCACTGCAGCCTCCACATCCCGGGTTCAAGTGATTCTCCTGCCTCAGCCTCTCGGGTAGCTGGGACTACAGGTGCCTGCCACCACGCCTGGCTAATTTTTGTAATTTTGCAGAGATGGGGTTTCACCATGTCGGCCAGGCTGGTCTCGAACTCCTGACCTCCTGTGATCCACCCACCTCAGTCTCTCAAAGTGCTGGGATTATAGGCGTGAGCCACTGTGCCCAGCCATATGTGCTATGTCTCACTAATCTTGCCCAAAGGGTTCAGTTTGTTGTTGTTGTTTTTTTTTTTTAATGGAGTCTCCCTCTGGTGCCCAGTCTGGAGCGCAGTGGTACAATCTTGTATCACTGCAGCCTCCGCCTCCCAGGTTGAAGCGATTCTCCTGCCTCAGCCTCTCGAGTAGCTGTGACTAGAGGCGCTCACCACCACACCTCGCTAATTTTTGTATTTTTGTAGAGATGGGGTTTCACCATGTTGGCCAGGCTAGTCTCAAACTCCTGATCTCAAGTGACCCACCCAAAGGCCTCCCAAAGTGCTGGGATTACAGGTGGGAGCCACCTCACCTGCCCCTATTTTCGGAATGGATTTTTTTTTTTAATTTTTAAAATGTCAGCTAAGATTATTATGAAGATCAAATAATACAAAAACCTCATAACCTAAGTAAATGATAGGGCTCCGCTTGGCCCAGTCTCAGAAGTTTCAAGAAAACCAGGCAAACCAGCGAACGTAAAATAAGTCTAAATTTTCTTTGCACTATTCACAGAGCGCCAAAGAGGATCTAATTCATGTTTCAAAACATACCACACTTGCTAAAATCCCTCAATACTCATGAAAGACTCATGAAAACTCCAGGCTCCTAACTACAAGACATCACTGTGGATCGTCCAAATACAGCAAGCCCCAATCTTAGGACAGGAATGAGGCATGAATGGCCTCTGTGCTAATGATCTAACCTAATGCTGAATTTGTTATTTCCCCTCTGAATCCACTTGGAGATTTCCTTTATATCTGATTTGAAATAGAGGATATATACTCCTCTATCCTTGACATAGGAGATAATACACACAAAGTATTTCATTGTAGTATCAAGTACACATCCTGTTCTGTGTCCATAGGATTATGACTAATTTAGGGCACAGCTTAACAGTGTGGTACTATTGAATGACAGACAGATGTCTGTTTTGTTGGATGCAGGACAAGCCATGTAACCTCCCTAGACTTTAGTGTCCTCTCTGTAGAATGGAATAAAAATACCATGTGGGATTGTTCTGATAATCAAATGAGATAATTCAGGAACAACCCATGTGAATTACAGGGCTGCCCTGGGTTCCGTCTTTCCTTGTATCTCTCACAGAGCCTCAAAGGAGATGCAATCCATGACCCAGAGAAACACTCATGACAACTTCTCTTATCCCCAATTCCTTTCTTGCTCCAATGGTAATGCCACTCCTGTCATCCTGAAGTCTCTTGTTTTCACCACCACATCTGTTTTGCCAGATTTTCTCCAGTATTCCAAACCATACTAACCCTTCCGTCCTCCCTCCCTCCCTCTCTCTCTCTCTTCTTTCTTTCTTTCTTTCCTTCTTTCTTTTCTTTCTTTCTCTCTCTTCTTTCTTTCTTTCTCTTTCTTTCTCTCTTTTTCTTTCTTTCTCTCTTTCTCTCTCTCTTTCCTTCTCTTTCTTTCTCTCTTTCCTTCTTTCTTCTTTCTTTCTTTTTCTCTTCTCTTCTCTTCTTTTCTTTTTGAGACACAGTTTCTCTCTGTCGCACAGGCTGGAGTGCAATGGCACGATCTCAGCTCACTGCAACCTCCGCCTCCTGGGTTCAAGCGATTCTCCTGCCTCAGCCTCCTGAGTAGCTGGGATTACAGGTGCCCACCGCCATGCCATGCTAATTTTTGTGTTCTTAGTGGAGATGGGGTTTCACCGTGTTGTCCAGGATTGTCTTGAACTCCTGACCTCAAGTGATCCGCCTATCTAGGTCTTCCAAAGTGCTGGGATTACAGGCATGAGCCACCGCACCCTGCTCCATATGAACCATTTCTATCCCTCATCTCTCTATACTTTTACCTAAAAATACCACTCTATTCACCCATCACATTTTTGTCAATTCTACATCACACACAGACACACACACACACACACACACACACACACACA
>NW_016807065.1:1305066-1310999 GCF_001698545.2 Rhinopithecus bieti
TTTTTTTTTTTTTTTTTTTTTTTTTTTTTTTTTTTTTTGAGAGAGTCTCCCTCTGGCGCCCGGACTGGAGTGCAGTGGTACAATCTTAGCTCACTGCAGCCTCCGCCTCCCAGGTTCAAGCGATTCTCCTCCCTCAGCCTCTTGAGTAGCTGGGACTACAGGTGCCCGCCACCACGCCTGGCTAATTTTGTATTTTAGTAGAGATGGGGTTTCACCATGTTGGCCAGGCTGGTCTCAAACTCCTGACCTCAGGTGATCCACCTGCCTCAGCCTCCCAAAGTGCTGGGATTACAGGCGTGAGCCTCCGTGCCTGCCCATATGTGTTATGTCTTACTAATCCTCTAATCCTGCCAAAAGGATTCAGTGTCCTTATTTATTTATTTATTTATTTATTTTGATAGAGTTTCCCTCTAGTGCCCAGGCTGGAGTGCAGTGGTACAGTCTTGGCTCACTGCAGCCTCCACATCCCGGGTTCAAGTGATTCTCCTGCCTCAGCCTCTCGGGTAGCTGGGACTACAGGTGCCTGCCACCACGCCTGGCTAATTTTGTAATTTTGCAGAGATGGGGTTTCACCATGTCGGCCAGGCTGGTCTCGAACTCCTGACCTCCTGTGATCCACCCACCTCAGTCTCTCAAAGTGCTGGGATTATAGGCGTGAGCCACTGTGCCCAGCCATATGTGCTATGTCTCACTAATCTTGCCCAAAGGGTTCAGTTTGTTGTTGTTGTTTTTTTTTTTAATGGAGTCTCCCTCTGGTGCCCAGTCTGGAGCGCAGTGGTACAATCTTGTATCACTGCAGCCTCCGCCTCCCAGGTTGAAGCGATTCTCCTGCCTCAGCCTCTCGAGTAGCTGTGACTAGAGGCGCTCACCACCACACCTCGCTAATTTTGTATTTTGTAGAGATGGGGTTTCACCATGTTGGCCAGGCTAGTCTCAAACTCCTGATCTCAAGTGACCCACCCAAAGGCCTCCCAAAGTGCTGGGATTACAGGTGGGAGCCACCTCACCTGCCCCTATTTTCGGAATGGATTTTTTTTTTTAATTTTAAAATGTCAGCTAAGATTATTATGAAGATCAAATAATACAAAACCTCATAACCTAAGTAAATGATAGGGCTCCGCTTGGCCCAGTCTCAGAAGTTTCAAGAAAACCAGGCAAACCAGCGAACGTAAAATAAGTCTAAATTTTCTTTGCACTATTCACAGAGCGCCAAAGAGGATCTAATTCATGTTTCAAAACATACCACACTTGCTAAAATCCCTCAATACTCATGAAAGACTCATGAAAACTCCAGGCTCCTAACTACAAGACATCACTGTGGATCGTCCAAATACAGCAAGCCCCAATCTTAGGACAGGAATGAGGCATGAATGGCCTCTGTGCTAATGATCTAACCTAATGCTGAATTTGTTATTTCCCCTCTGAATCCACTTGGAGATTTCCTTTATATCTGATTTGAAATAGAGGATATATACTCCTCTATCCTTGACATAGGAGATAATACACACAAAGTATTTCATTGTAGTATCAAGTACACATCCTGTTCTGTGTCCATAGGATTATGACTAATTTAGGGCACAGCTTAACAGTGTGGTACTATTGAATGACAGACAGATGTCTGTTTTGTTGGATGCAGGACAAGCCATGTAACCTCCCTAGACTTTAGTGTCCTCTCTGTAGAATGGAATAAAATACCATGTGGGATTGTTCTGATAATCAAATGAGATAATTCAGGAACAACCCATGTGAATTACAGGGCTGCCCTGGGTTCCGTCTTTCCTTGTATCTCTCACAGAGCCTCAAAGGAGATGCAATCCATGACCCAGAGAAACACTCATGACAACTTCTCTTATCCCCAATTCCTTTCTTGCTCCAATGGTAATGCCACTCCTGTCATCCTGAAGTCTCTTGTTTTCACCACCACATCTGTTTTGCCAGATTTTCTCCAGTATTCCAAACCATACTAACCCTTCCGTCCTCCCTCCCTCCCTCTCTCTCTCTCTTCTTTCTTTCTTTCTTTCCTTCTTTCTTTTCTTTCTTTCTCTCTCTTCTTTCTTTCTTTCTCTTTCTTTCTCTCTTTTCTTTCTTTCTCTCTTTCTCTCTCTCTTTCCTTCTCTTTCTTTCTCTCTTTCCTTCTTTCTTCTTTCTTTCTTTTTCTCTTCTCTTCTCTTCTCTTCTTTTCTTTTTGAGACACAGTTTCTCTCTGTCGCACAGGCTGGAGTGCAATGGCACGATCTCAGCTCACTGCAACCTCCGCCTCCTGGGTTCAAGCGATTCTCCTGCCTCAGCCTCCTGAGTAGCTGGGATTACAGGTGCCCACCGCCATGCCATGCTAATTTTGTGTTCTTAGTGGAGATGGGGTTTCACCGTGTTGTCCAGGATTGTCTTGAACTCCTGACCTCAAGTGATCCGCCTATCTAGGTCTTCCAAAGTGCTGGGATTACAGGCATGAGCCACCGCACCCTGCTCCATATGAACCATTTCTATCCCTCATCTCTCTATACTTTTACCTAAAATACCACTCTATTCACCCATCACATTTTGTCAATTCTACATCACACACAGACACACACACACACACACACACACACACACACACACACACAGAAACAAAGTTGGAAAAAAATTGTACTATCATGAAATTTTGTGAAAGGAGGTAAGCTGAGAGAGTAAGAATCAAACTAAATTATCTTTATGGGTAGAGACAATACAAATAAGATCAGAAAGCTCACTCATCCATATATGTGTCTTTCTACCCTTGTAATGTATTTATTATTATTGCTGGTGCATACTAGATTCCCAATAAATAGGGACAGCTATTATCATATTTTTATTTCAGGAATAATAATAGTGATGATCTCCACCATTATTGTCAAAGGACAAAGCACAAAATAGGTACTAAATAAAATGTAGCCATTATCCTTTATTCACAAAAGATCTTGGCCCCACCTCTTCTCAATGAAATGTCCATGACTTGTTCAACTTTGGCAACTCTGGGCTGAGACGATGGAGGTTCCTTTGTGAGCTGAAGTCACGCATCTAAGGTGGAAGCACTTCCCCTCCCTCTGGCTGGCTGAGGGATAGCCCAGATGGGGTCATATGAAAGTTTCCCATGATTTCCATTTCTAGATCTACCATCATCCCCTCCCCTACCTCTCACCCATCATAATAGTCCTTCTTTACTCTTTCCTCCCTATCTGCAGGTTATAACCGTCGGTACCAGACCCCTGCCACCAGCAGTGAGTATTCAAAGCTGTGATATTCCAATGGCCTTGGGACCCTTCCTCCCCAAGGTGCATTCTTCAAAAAAGAAACTGATCATTCCCCTCCTTATGGGCCCAGCCACAGCCTCAGAGCAGCCCCTAACCCATCAAGGTCTTGGTGTGAGTCAAGATAGAAGCCCAAATACCAATTAGCAGTTCCTGTGCCACATTCCTTTAGGAAGACACCCAATCATTTTTCCATGTTCTTTTTTTCTCAGCTCCAGTGACTTCTACATTCTCCCCAGGAATTTCCACATCCTCCATCCCCAGCTCCACAGGTAGGAAGCTCCTCGCTGGTGTCTATGAAATTTAACACTGCACGGTCTCTTCCCTGCTGACCACCCAGCCTCAGCCTGTTCTGCTATCCGTCTCACTCTTTAATTTCTTTTTCCTTTCTTTTATTTATTTATTATTATTATTATTTTTACATGGAGTCCTGTTCTGTCACCCAGGCTGGAGTGCAATGGCGTGATCTCGGCTCACTGCAACCTTCGCCTCCCAGGTTCAAGTGATTCTCCTACCTCAGCCTCCCAAGTAGCTGGGATTACAGGCATGTGCCACCACATCTGGCTAATTTTTTGTATTTTTAGTAGAGACAGGGTTTCACCATGTTGGCCAGGCTGGTCTCGAACTCCTGACCTCAGGTGATCCACCTGCCTCGGCCTCCCAAAGTGCTGGGATTATAGGCATGAGCCACCACTCCTGGCCCACTCTCTAAATTTTGACCATCCCAGGTACTTGAGTGGTATTCTAGCACCCTAACCTCTGTCCAGCCTCAGGAGTTTTGCACTAGTGATTCCTGGAGACCAGCTATGGTTGGTATCTTCTCAACTTTCTATTTTTTTTATTTAATTTTTTTTTTTTTTTTTTTTTTTTTGAGATGGAGTCTCACTCTGTCACTCATGCTGGAGTGCAGTGACACGCTCTTGGCTCACTGGAACCTCTACCTCCTGGGTTCGTGCAATTGTCCTGCCTCATCTGGAAATTTTCTCAGTGGCCAAGATCGTGCCACTGCACTCCATCCTGGGCAACGGAGCGAGGCTCCATCTCAGCAAAAAAAAAAAAAAAAAAGATGGAAGCTGGGCATTCCTAACCCTTAACCCTGCCTTGTGATTCTGGAGTTATTGGATAGAACCTGGGGTCCTGTAATTTAAATTCTGCCTTCCAGCCTCCTGTTTTGTGAGTCACAATACTGCAAACTTTTTACACGCTGTAGACAGGATGTTCACTCTCCACTTCCTCACTGCTCGGCCCTAATCAATTCAACCATTTATGTGACATGCCTAACTCCTCTGGGCTTGTACATATGTAACGTGTATTATAAAGCAAGTCATTCCATGATCAATGAGGTCACTTTTTCTAGGTGCTTTCGAAATTTGTTCTTCATCATTCATTTTCAGTAGTTTGATTACGATGTGTCTGGGCATGGTTTTCTCTGAGTTTATCCTGCTTAAAGTTTTCTCAGCTTCTTGAGTCTCAAAGGGTTTGTTTTTCAAGCAATTTGGGAAATGATGTGAGACTATATCTTCAACTTTGTTTTCTGCTCTGATTCTTTCTCCCCTTCGGACCTCCAACGAAGTGATGTTGCCCCAAGAGTCCCTGAGGTGCTGTTCATTTTGTTATTTGTCAACCTTTTTTTCCTCTCCAACTTTCAGGTTTAATAATTTTTATAGAATGTTTTCACAATCACCAAGCCTCTTCTCTGTCAGCTCCATTCTGCCCGTCCATTGAATTCTTTTTATCTCAGTTACTTTATTTTTCAGTTCAAAAGTTTCTATTTGGTGATAGATAGATAGATAGATAGATAGATAGATAGATAGATAGATAATAGATAGATGATATAACTATATATTATATATTATGTTATATAAAATATATTTATGATTATAATGTAACATATATGTTATATATAGCTATTTATATAGCCATAACTATAAACTATATATAGTTATATATAACCACATATAGTTACTATATAGTTACCATATAGTAACCATATATATAAAACACATAGTTACATATATAGTGTCTCTCTATATAGTTATAGTTATATATATAGTTATAGATAGAGTTTCTATATCTGTAACTGTATATAGTGATATATGTATGTTTCTCTGTATATAACTATATATATTTCTATATCTATAGTTATAGAAACTATAGATATAACTGGGAGATGCTGGAAAGATGGCATGAGGAAGCCTGGAGCAGTCACGGTCATCCCCGCTCCACGCTGAACTCATCAAGAACAGGAGAAGGGTCCTCCTCATTCTCCAGCCATGTTGACCTTGAGCAATTTACTTACCCTCTCAGTACCTCAGTTTTCTCACCTGCCAAGTGGGGATAATAATATTTCATAAATTGTTTGCAAATGTTAAATGCAACGCTATGTAAGAACACCTAGCATGGGGGCTACCAGGGAATTTGGTTTAACAAATATTTATCAGGCACCTATTCTGGGCTAGGCAGAGGGGATAAGATGTTGACTAAGTCAAATGCAGTCCCTCCCCTCACCAAGTTTACAGTGTATTGGGGAAGACTGAAATGGAACAAGCAATTACAATTAACAATAAAAGACAACCAAGTTATTGAGCACTTACTATATGGCATACCATGTGCTATTTTTTTTATTTTTAACTTTTCATTTTGAAATAAATATTAAATATAATA
>NW_016807065.1:1313247-1375119 GCF_001698545.2 Rhinopithecus bieti
TCATTTTGAAATAAATAAATATAATAAAATAATATAAATAAATAATAAATAACTTTTCATTTTGAAATAAATAATAAATTCAGGGGATGTTGCAAAAATAGTGTAGCGTTCCCCTGTACCCTTCACCCAGTTTCTCCCCAATGGCTACATCTTACATAACTCTAATACAATATCAAAAGCAGGACATTGACGTTGTTAAAATCCATTTTACTGGTTTTACCTGTGTGTGCGTATGTCAGCTTGTGTGTGTGCATGCACGTGTGCGCACACGTGTGCGCGTGTGTGCATGCATGTGTGTGCATGTGTGCACGTATGTGTGAGTCTTTGCACGTGTGTGTGCATGTGCACATGTGTGGGCATGCACGTGTGTGTCCATGCATGTGTGTGTGCATGTGTGTGGGTAGCCCTATGCAATTTTTATCACATGGGCGTAGCCCTATAATCACCACCAACATCAAGATTCAGAACTGTTCCATTCCCCCAAGGATTCCCCTCATGCTACCCTTCATAATCATGCCCACCGAGCCCAACACTATTGAATAGAATAACCATTGCTATTCTGCTCTCCATCTCCATCTCCCTCGCTACAATTTTATTTTGAGTATGTTATTTAAATGGAAATGTCCAACATGTCACCTTTGGATTTGGCTTCTTTTCCACTCAGTGTAATGCCCTGGAGATGTGTTCTTTTTAACAGTCATGTAACCTTCCTAATTTCCCTCCAAAATATCATTTTGCCCCCCCCCCCGTCCTTTTTTTTTTTTTTTTTTTTTTTGGTTTGAGACAGTCTGGCTCTGTCGCCCAGGCTGGAGTGCAGTGGTATAATCTCAGCTCAGTGCAGCCTCCATCTCCCGGGTTCAAGTGATTCCCCTGCCTCAGCCTCCTGAGTAGCCGGGATTACAAGTGCATGCCACCAAGCCTGGCTAATTTTTGTATTTTTAGTAGAGACGGGATTTCACCGTCTTGGCCAGGCTGGTCTCGAATTCCTGACCTCAAGTGATCTGCCCGCCTTGGCCTCCCAAAGTGCTGGGATCACAGGCATGAGCCACCGCGCCTGGCCCATTATGCCCATTGTACTACAGTGGAAGAAACTGAGGTATGGACAGGTAACGTGTCCACAGTCACTCGGCTGGTGAGGGGCAGAGAGGGGATTTGAAAACAAATCTGACTCACTAGTGTGGCCGTAACCACGGTAACTATGTCTGTCTACCATGTGGTCTCCTCTTTATTAAAGGAAGGGCGAGTTCTGGGAGTTTGGGGATTGAGTGGGGAAGGGTAGCCAAGTAAAGCAGGTGAGAGAAGGTCTGCTTTAAGGACTGCTGTTTGATGTTTCGTTGTTGTTGTTCAATGTTCAATGGGATTGAGTTGACTCTTTTTTTCCTTCTTGTTCCCCAAAGCATGAGACTGTCCCGGTCCTTTTTCCTTTTAACTTCTCAGCTAGAGTTTGTTAGGGTGGGTATGAGCACCTTTCAGAGTCTGAGACCTCAGCTTCCAGTAGTCACACATTCTAACCCAATACACCCACCCTGGTCCCCTAACCTGCTTCTGGGCCCAGGTAATGCATTTTAGCAACATCCCACTTTTCTCCTTACCTGGCTTTCTGTTATCCGTCCAAACTAAAGCACCCACCTGTCTGCTTCAAACTCTTGCTTCAAGCACTCCGTCTGGGTCCTCAGAAATTGACTTAGAGTCAGTTCAGATCTGACTCAGGCGTGGTCTTCTTTTCGCCTTCCTTGCAGCAGCCACAGTCCCATTCATGGTGCCATTCACCCTCAATTTCACCATCACCAACCTGCAGTACGTGGAGGACATGCGGCACCCTGGTTCCAGGAAGTTCAACGCCACAGAGAGAGTCCTGCAGGGTCTGGTGAGAGCCCCGCCCACCTTACTCCTCCCCCGCCCACTTAGACAAACCACGCCCACCTCACACTACCTCTCCCACTGGTGCCTGCCATGGCCACCTCATCCAACCCCAGCCACATTTCCCTGCCCCATCCACTGATTTTAGCCAAGCCCACCTCACCCTGCCTCGCCTACTGATGCCAGCCACGCCCACCTTTCCATGCTACGCCCACTTATTTCAGTCACGCCCACCTCACCCTGTCCCACCTACATCACTCCAGCCTGGTCCACCCCTCCAATGCCCCACTCTTCCTGGCTTCCCACAGCTGTTGTTTCTGTTTCTCACCTCCCCTCTCCTTCCTTGCAGCTCAAACCCTTGTTCAGGAATAGCAGTCTGGAATACCTCTATTCAGGCTGCAGACTAGCCTCATTCAGGTGAGACCCTCCCCAAGAAAAACACAACTCAACAGGTGAATATGACCCTAGCCTCTGGGCTCCTTGACTCTGTTCATATTTGGAACAACTATTGCCCATGGATACTAAGCATCACCACCACCAGCAGCAGCTAACTATTCCTAAGACCCAAAGGGCATTATGTACTTTATATTTAATGCTTCATCAGTGTTTGCAACAGTCTCATGAAGCAGGAGCAGAAGGGGTAACTGAGGCCCAGGTTAAGTGGCTTGTGCCAGGGCACACGAAGCAACTCCAGCACTTCAGGTTCTAGATCCAAACTCCTATCCCTTAGGTGGCACTGCCTCTTCTGCTCCCTTGCAACATGTGGAAAACCCAACCTGACTTCCCTCTAAAGGAACTTTCCCAGAGAATCTAAGAGGGGAAGAAAGGAAGGCGTTCAGCCCTTACACACAGGAGGTCAGCTCTTGAGTGACTCAGAATGCAGCCACAGAGGGCCTGGCTGGTCTGAGGGAGACTGAGAGGCGCCGAGGGCACTGTCCCTGAGTGCTGGAAAGGGCAGGTCTGTTAGGGTAGACGTTGGTTGATATCATTTCCTGCCTGGCATTCTCATCTTTCACACCTCTCTCACAGAATCTCCAAGTGTGTCTCTCCCAAGGGTCCCATTTTATCAGTCATCTACCTCCAGCTTCCTTTCATTCCCGGGGGAAGCGGGGACAGAGTGCCCTAGTGGCTAAGAGCATTGGTGAACTCAGGCAGACCTCAGCTCTAAACCAACCCAGCTCTGCCATTTACTGAGATCTGTGACCCTGAGCAAGTGCCTGACACCTTCTGTGCCCTGTTTCCCGACATATTATATACATAAAATACATATATAGGCATATATTGTATATACATATTGAGGCATATTTTATAAATGCATGTTTATAGACATATGCATATGCTATATACATATACAGCATATGTTATGTATAATGTATATATTACACATATTGTTATATTGTATACATGTTATATGTTATAACATATAGTACATGTTATCTATAACATATACATTATGTTACATATAATGTATATGTTATATATGATATATATTTATATATTATATAATTGTTATATATAATGTGTGTATAGTTGTTATATATTATATACAGCATATAACATATACATTATGTATTATTATATATAATATAATCTATACATATATAACATATATGTGTAACTTTCATGTTATATAATGTATGTAACATATGTGTGATGTATATAACATCTGACATTAACATATATGCTATAATATAATATATGTTATAACATATTGCATGTTACATATAACATATATAATGTTATAAATCAGTTTAATATAGATTATGTTACATATAATGTATATGTTATATATGACATATGATATATAATTATATATTATATAATTGCTATATAATGTATATATTATATTTGTTATGTATTATATACCACATATAACACATACATTATATATAGTTATATATGATATAAACATATATAACATATATGGATAACTTATGTTATATATGATATAATGATATATAACATATCTGACGTTAACATATAACATGTTATAACATATTATATATGTTACATATAATATATATCATGTATAGTAATATAATATGTATAAATATATAATATAAAAGTATATAAGTATAAATACATGTCATATATATATTATATATAGTATACATGTGGATACATATAACTACTACATATATCTAGTATATATTCTATATATAACCAGTCCATGAATTACAATGATTCAACTTACGATTTTTCAAACTTTGTGATAATGCCATAGCAATATGCATTCAGTAGAAAGCATACCTTCAACACCCATGCAACCATTCTGTCATTCACTTTTGGTACAGTATTCAATAAATTATATGATATATTCAACAGTTTATAATAAAATAGGCTTTGTGTTAGGTGATTTTACCCAACTGTAGGCTAATGTAAGGGTTCAGAGCATGTTTAAGGTAGGATAGGCTAAGCTATCATGTTCTGTAGGTTAGGTATAGTCAATTTTATTTTATTTTAAGACAGAGTCTTGCTCTGCCACCCAGACTGGAATGCAGTGGTGCGATCATAGCTCACTGCAGCCTCGAATTCCTGGGCTCAAGTGATCCTCCTACCTCAGCCTCCTGAGTAGCTGGGACTACAGGTGTGTGTCACCACACCTGCCTATTTTTTTTTCAATTTTTTTGTGGAGAGGAGGGTCTTGCCATGTTGCCCAGGTGGCCTTGAACTCCTGGGCTCAAGGAATCTTCCCACCTTGGCCTCCCAAAATCCTGGGATTACAGGCATGAGCCACCACGCCTGGCTACAGGGCATTTTTGACTTATGGTATTTCCAATTCACAATGGTTTATCAGGGCCGGGCATGGTGGCTCACACCTGTAATCCCAGCACTTTGGGAGGCTGAGGCAGGTGGATCACTTGAGGCCAGGAGTTTGAGACCAGGCTGGCCAAATGGCAAAATCTTGTCTCTACTAAAACTACAAAAATTAGCCAGGCGTGGTGTGACAGCTGTTGTTCCAGCTACTCAGGAGACTGAAGCATGAGAATCACTTGAACTTAGGAGATGAAGTTTGCAGTGAGTCAAGGTCACACCACCACACTCCAGCCTGGATGACAGAGAGAGACTCTTGTCTCCAAAAAACAAAACAACAAGCTGGGTGCGTGACTCATGCCTGTAATCCCAGTACTTTGGGAGGCTGAGGCTGGTGGATCACCTGAGGTCAGTAGTTCAAGATCCGCTTGGCAAACATGGAGAAAACCCATCTCTACTAAAAATACAAAAATTAGCTGGGTGTGGTGGCGGGTACCTGCAGTCCCAGCTACTCGGGAGGCTGAGGCAGGAGAGTGGATTGAACCTGGGAAGCAGAGGTTGCAGTGAGCCAAGATCACACCACTGCACTCTAGCCTGGGCAACAGAGTGAGACTCCACCTCCAAAAGCAAAAGAAAACAAAAACAAATAAAGAAAATAAAAAACATGGGTTTATCAGGACATAATACCATCATGAGTCAAGAAGCATCTAAAAGTACGTGGTAGTTATATAAAAATAGTTGTGTAGTTATATACAATAGTTATATATAAATCAGTTTATGTTAGGTAGAGTTATATGGTAGTTATATAAAACATAGTTACACAATAGTTATATAGTTGTATGATTATATAAAATAGTTACATATAAACCAATTTAATATATGTTAGGTAGAGGTATAATGATATATATTATATATGCTATATAATATAATGTATAAAATGCAAAACAATATTATATATATTTCTATATTAAATTTATATTTACAGATGTACATATTTATATATTTTATGTTATAGATAATTGTGTTATACATAATATAATTAGTATAGTACTGACTGGGGCAATTGAGCAGTACCAACCCAGAGGGATGCTTTGAGGATGAAAATATGTGATTATGAATACAAAATGCTGGGCCTGCTGCATAGGAAGTGTTTAATAAATGGTAGTTGTTACTATAAAGTCATTCCTACTATAGAGCTACTCACAACCCTGGGACATAGGAACCCCTTTTCCTCTAATCACTCAATAGTGGGTGGCCAGGTAGGTGAGTCCATGTCCTGTGGCCAGGAACAGGTGCTGAGACATGAAGACCTTCTGACTGCTTGTTGGACCAGCCACAGTTTCAGACAGACCAGCCACAAAGGGCATTTTCCCCAAGCCATTTAGGTCCCTTAAGTTTCATAACAAATCTCCTAGCCCTGTTGGTCCATAGGATCTAGAGAGGATTACTTGAACCTTCTGGTCCCGCCATTTGAAAAGACCATGCCGTGGGCACCAATAGGAGGGCCACTGCTACGCGCACCAGTACAAGGGCCACTGCCACGGATTACAGATTGACCCTAAGTACAGCTGTCACACATCTGGTACCTTAGGAGGCTTATTTGGGGCCATGCAGATCCCTGGCATTATTATCCTAGGATCCTACACCAAGCAAAGCAGGAGCTGCCCCTCCTCATAAACCCATAAGCCCTCCTCTTGAGCAAAGCAGCTGGGAAGGCAGAAGTTATTCAAGCTCCCCTCTGCCCCGGTTCCAAAGACAGACTCAGCTCAAGCCACATGCAGCAAACCCTATAAAAGTCTCACCTCTTGGCATTTCTGCCATGGTAATGCTTTCTGCTTCCACTAATAATCCTAGTAATTTGTTAATGGTAGGCATCTCTCTGATGAGAGCCGCATTCTTTTTGTTTGTTTGCTTGTTTGTTTGTTTGAAACAGTCTCGCTCTGTTGCCCAAGCTGGAGTGCAGTGGCGTGATCTTGGCTCACTGCAACCTCTGGCTCCTGGGTTCAAGCAATTCTCCTGGCTTAGCCTCCCGAGTAGCTGGGACTGCAGGCACGTACCACCACACCCAGCTAATTTTTGCATTTTTAGTGGAGATAGGGTTTCACCATGTTGGCCAGGATGGTCTCAATCTCTTGACCTCGTGATCCACCCGCCTCAGCCTCCCAAAGTGTTGGGATTACAGGCATGAGCCACTGTGCCCGGACTGAGAGCCACATTCTTGTTAACCACAGTTTCCCCAGATTTCGCAGTAGGGGCTGACAAAGAGTGGAAAGGAAGGACAAAAGGATGGAGAGGTGGATTGACTAAGCATATGTAGGTTCTTAACCAGGCCAGAGAAGGATGGATCAGCCACAGCAGTGGATGCCATCTGCACACATCGCCCTGACCCTGAAGGCCTCGGACTGGACAGAGAGCGACTGTACTGGGAGCTGAGCAACCTGACCAATGGCATCCAGGAGCTGGGCCCCTACACCCTGGACCGAAACAGTCTCTATGTCAACGGTGAGCAGCTGTGATGTGGTTGGAGGCTCTTCCTCTTCCTCCTTGCTGGGCAGCCTGTAACCTCTGGCTTGAGGTCACACGCACTACCAGGCAATTGAAAATTTGTCCCTGTGCTCTATATGGGATGACTAAGTTCTGGACTTCATGTTATCTTTTTTTTTTGAGACGGAGTCTCGCTCTGTTGCCAGACTGAGGTGCAGTGACATGATCTCAGCTCACTGCAACCTCCGCCTCCCGGGTTCAAGCAATTCTCCTGCCTCAGCCTCCCGCGTAGCTGGGACTACAGATGCATGTCACCACACCCAACTAATTTTTGTATTTTTAGTAGGGACAGGGTTTCACCCTGTTGGCCAGGATGGTCTCGATCTCTTGACCTCATAATCCACCTTGCCTTGGCCTCCCAAAGTGCTAGGATTACAGGCTTGAGCCACCGCACCTGGCCAGGACTTCATGGTTTCTTCATCATCATGGAATGAATTCCATCAGGGCATTCTTCCCTGATGTGAGGGCACTGATAGGAAACCTTTAATGATCCCTGTTGCATGAAACTCTTTCCATTGCACCAGGGTAGCCCTGACCCCTAATTGGTCCCCCACATCTCCTCATCACTTACCCACACTCCTCCCTCCTTCTCTATGCAGGTTTCACCCATCGAAGCTCTATGTCCGCCACCAGCAGTGAGTATTCAACTCATTTCCACATGCCCATGATTCTACACCAAGCAAAGCAGGAGCTGCCCCTCTTCATAAACCAACCCATAAGTCCTCTTGAGCAAAGCAGCTGGGAAGGCAGAAGTTATTCAGGCTCCTCTCTGCCCCAGTTTCAAAGACAGACTCAGCTCAAGCCCACATGCAGCAAACCCTATAAAAGTCTTGCCTCTTGGCATTTCTGCCATGGTAGTGCTTTCTGCTCTCACTAATGAGGACTTCTCCTCAGCTCCTGGGACCTCCACGGTGGATGTGGGAACCTCAGGGACTCTATCCTCCAGCCCCAGCCCCATAAGTAAGTACCAGTTAATGACATCTCTATTAGAGCATGCTATCTCTGTCATTTTTACTCAGATGAAGATGGAAAGTCATAGCAAATCTACTGACAGTGATTTACTGATATAAAATAGTTACATACAATGAGATTTGTTGGTCACCTAGTGTGTACCAGATCCTAGAGATTCAGCAGGGAAAACAAAACCGATACAAAATCTCTGCTCTCAGTGAGCTTGTATTCTTGTCATGATGATGATGTTGGTGGTGGTGCTGTTGGTGATGATGATGATGATGATGGTGATGGTGATGATGTTGAAGAAAATGATGCTGGTGATGGTGGTGGGGGTTACTATGGTAATAATGATAAGTTGAGTGTGATGATGGTGGTGGTGGTGATGATGATGATTATTATTAGGTTAGTGACATTGATGATGGTAATGGTGGTGTCAGTGACAATTACAATGATGGTGATGAGGATGATGTCGGTGATGGTGGTGGGATTATGATGGTAATGATATGTTGAGTGTGATGATGATGATGGTGATGGTGGTGGTGTTGATGATGAGGATGATGATTATTATGCTACTGACATTGTTGATGATGGTGACGGCGATGTCCATGCCAATGACGATGATGGTGATGAGAATGATGTCGGTGATGGTGGTGGGGTTATGATGGTAATGATACGTTGAATGTGATGATGGTAATGATGATGTTTGTGGTGGTCATGATGGGGATCATCATGGTGGTGCAGGTGGTACTTGTGATGACAATAATGATGACAATAATAATGATGACTATGATAGTGATGATGATAATGGTGATAATAAAGATAACAGATATCACCTCACAATATTGAGCACTACGTATGTGCCAAGAGCTATGCTCAACATCTAACTACTATTATATAATCTAGTTTAGAAAATAAATTGTATCATAGATAAGAAAGGCATGGAAAATATTTATTATGTCACTCAATTTAATTGCTGCATATGGTTATTACAAAGTGCTATTCTCTCTACTTTGAACATAATGTTTATTTCCCACTCCCACTACAGCTGTTGGCCCTCTCCTGATGCCATTCAACCTCAACTTCACCATCACCAACCTGCAGTATGAGGAAGACATGCGTCGCCCTGGCTCCAGGAAGTTCAACACCACGGAGAGGGTCCTGCAGGGTCTGGTTAGTGTCTTGCCCTCCACACTCTGCCCTGCTCATGATACCCAGTCCCCCTTACATCATCTATGCCAGGGCAATGGAAGAATATCACATCCAATTCACTCTTGCCCCATGAGATGCAAGCCTCAGCCGGGAGCAGTGGCTCACGCCTGTAATACCAGCACTTTGGGAGGCCAAGGCGGGTGGATCACTGAGGTCAGGAGTTTGTGACCAGCCTGGCCAACATGATGAAACCTCATCTCTACTAAAAATACAAAATTAGCTGAGTGTGGTGGTGCATGCCTGTAATCCCAGCTACTTGGGAGGGTGAGGCAAGAGAATCACTTGAATCTGGGAGGCAGAGGTTGCAGTGAGCCAAGATTGTGCCTAGGCTAAAAAGTGAAACTCCATCTCAAAAAACAAACAAACAAAAAGAGATGCAAGCCTCACCCACCGAAGCCAGCCCTGCCCAACTCACTTCTGCCTGGCTCCTACATACAACTTAGCCCTCCTATTCACCTCCCTCTCCCTCCTCCACAGCTCAGGCCCTTATTCAAGAACACCAGTGTCAGCCCTCTGTACTCTGGCTGCAGACTGACCTTACTCAGGTGAGACCTTAGAATTTCCAGCTTGGCTGCCCCACTTGTTCTCACTCCAAAAGACTTTGCACTGCTTCCTTGCTGCACTTCCTAGGGATATCCTCACCAAAGCTGGAATTCAGGAGTCACTGGCTTCAGGATCACTGTGTTTCCTGATAGTAACACCCCTATACCCCACCTCAACAGAGAGAATCTGCATGGCCCATCATCAGGATTGAGCCCCTACCCTTATCATCCCTCTGAATTCCCTCCATTCCCTGTGCCGCCCTTTCGTTTAGGTGTTAAATTCTGTCGCCAGGATTTCTCTCAGGATGATTGTGCCTCATCCACGTGCTTTCATCCTCATTTCCAGCACTTCACTGGGCTCAAGTCTGGCCCCCTGTCCCATCCATGAAAATGTCAGTTTCATCTTGCACTTTTATAAAAGTAATTGTATCCGTGACTCCGCTCACAGTCCTAAGCAAGCCAATAGTGCATGCCCTAAGAGTCGATGTGGCTTCTCACTTCTTTCCCAGGTTTTTCATTTCTCTGGTCCTTGCTGTCCTTCCCTCAGCAATCACAAGACCCTTCCTAGATGATCTTTTCATTGTCATTTTTCCCACTGACCCTCCCCAGACCCGAGAAGGATGGGGCAGCCACTGGAGTGGATGCCATCTGCACCCACCGCCTTGACCCCAAAAGCCCTGGACTCAACAGGGAGCAGCTGTACTGGGAGCTAAGCAAGCTGACCAATGGCATTGATGAGCTGGGCCCCTACACCCTGGACAGGAACAGTCTCTATGTCAATGGTGAGTGTCTGTGATGAGGTTAAAATCTCTTCCCCCTTGCTGGGCAGCCTCTAATCTCTAATTAGAGGTCACACTCCCTGCCTGGCTTTTGAAAATTCTGTCATGTGCTCTACACGGGATGACTAAGGTCTGAACTTCATGGTTTCTTTATCATTGTGGACTGTGTTCCTTCAGGGCATTCTTTCCTGATGTGAAGATTCTGGTAGGAAATCTTCAATGGTCCCTGTACCATGAAACTCAGTTCATTGCACCAAGGTAGCATTGACCTCCATTTGGTCCCCCACCTCTCCTGTCTCTTACCCACTCTCCTCCCTCCTTCTCTTTGCAGGTTTCACCCATCGGAGCTCTGTGTCCACCACCAGCAGTGAGTATTCAACTCATGTCCAAATGCCCCAGTTCCTACACCAAGAGGAGCAAGAGCTGCCCCTCCTCATAAACCCATAAGTCCTCTTCATGAGCAAACAAGTTAGGAGGGCAGAATTTATTCACGCGCCCCTCTGCCCAGCTCAAGAGACCAACCCAGCTCAAGCCACACATGCAACAAACCCCATAAATAGTCTCCCCCTTGCCATTTCTGCCAAGAGAGTGCTTTCTGCTTTCACTGACGAGGAATTTTCCTCAGCTCCTGGGACCTCCATAGTGGATTTTGGAACCTCAGGGACTCCATCCTCCCTCTCCAGCCCCACGAGTAAGTATCAGTCAATGACATATCTATGAGAGCGTGCCTGATTAATGTAAACATCTCTGTCATTTTCACTCAAATGAAGATGGAAAATCAAAGTAAATCTAGTGATAGTGAGTGGACAAATTTGTTTTGGCCACCTACTGTGTATCAGACCCCAGGAATACAATAAGGAAAAGAAAATCAATTTTAAAACAACCTATGCCCTCAGTGAGCTTGTATCTTGTGATGATGATGGTGGTGGTGATAGTTATGATGGTAATAATGATGTGTTGAGTGGGATGATGATGGTGGTGATGGTGACATTGTTTATGATGATGATGATGATGATGATGGTCATACTGTTGATGATGGTGGTAGTGATGTTGATGATGATGGTGATGGTGATGAGGATGATGCTGGTGATGGTGGCAGAGGTTATGATGGTAATTATGATGTATTGAGTGAGATGATGATAGTGGTGGTGTTGCTGTTTATAATGATGGTAGTGGTGATCTCGATGATGGTGGTAGTGATGTTGATGACAATGATGATGGTGATGAGGATGATTCTGGTGATGGTGGTGGGGTTATGATGGTAATGATGATGTGTTGAGAGTGATGATGTTTGTGGTAGTCATGATGGGGATTATCATGGTGGTGATAATAGTGGCAATGATAATAATGATGGTGATGGTGACAATCGGTGATGGTGATGATGGTGACAATAAAGTTAACAGAAAATATCAGACAGTATTGAGCAATACATATTCACCAAAAGCTATGCTCAGCATCTACTATTATATCATATACTTTTATAAAAGTAAATTGTATTATTATAGGCAAGGGAGGCATGGTAAATATTTTGTCACTCAATTTAAATTCTACATATATTGAAAGATAAGTCTCCTGCAAACTCCTGTTTTCTCTGCTTTGAACATAGTGTTTATTTCCCATTCCAACTACAGTCGTTGGCCCTCTCCTGGTGCCATTCACCCTCAACTTCACCATTACCAACCTGCAGTACAAGGAGGACATGCATCACCCTGGCTCCAGGAAGTTCAACACCACAGAGAGGGTCCTGCAGGGTCTGGTGAGAGCCCTATCCACTTTATTCCTGCCCCTCCCCAGATACCCAGTCCCTCCTACATCATCCAAGCCAGAACTGTGGAAGAAGATTGCACCCATCTCACCCTTGCCCGCAAAGGATGCAAGCCTTGCTCACTGAGGCCAGCCCTGCGCACTGGTGCCTGCTCCACACACCTGACTTCTTCCCCCACACACGCACCTTAGCCCTCCTCTCTTTCCTCTCCTTCCTTCACAGCTTGGCCCCGTATTCAAGAACACCAGTGTTGGCCCTCTGTACTCTGACTGCAGACTGATCTCTCTCAGGTGAGACCTTAGAAGATCCAGCCTGGCTGCCCCAATTGTTCCCACTCCAATAGACTTTGCACTGCCTTCTTGCTGCACCTCCTAGGGATATCCTCACCAAAAGGGGAATTCAGGAGTCACTGGCTTCAGGACCAATGTGTTTCCTGATAGTAACACCCCCACACCTCACCTCAACAGGGAGAATCTCCATGGTCCGTCATCAGGATTGAGCCTCTACCCTGATCATCCTTCTGAATTCCGTCCTTCCCCAGCCACTCCCTTTCATTTAGGTGTTAAATTCTGTCCCCAGAATTTCTCCCAAGACAATCATGCCTCATCCATGTGCTTTCATCCTCATTTCCAGCTCTTCACTGGACTCAAGTCTGGGCTCTCCTGTCCCCATGCCATGAGAATGTAGGTTTCACCTTGCACTTTGATAAGCATGGTTGTATCCGTGATTCTGCTCACAGTCCTAAGCAAGACAATAGTCAGTGCACTCAGAAAATCCAGGTGTGGCTTCTCACCTCTTTCCCAGGTTTCTCATTTCCTCTGGTTCCTTACTATCTTTCTCTCATCAGTCTCAAGACACAACCTAAGTAATCTTCTTGTAGTCATTCTCCCTACCTACTTTCCCCAGGCCCGAGGAGGATGGAGCAGCCACTGGAGTGGATGCCATCTGCACCCACCATCTTGACCCCAAAAACCCCGGACTCAACAGAGAACAGCTGTACTGGGAGCTGAACCAGCTGACCAATGGCATCAAAGAGCTGGGCCCCTACACCCTGGACAGTAACAGTCTCTATGTCAATGGTGAGCAGCTGTGATGTGGTTGGAGTCTTTTCCCTCTAGAATCTGGGAAGAATCTAATCTCTGGCTTGAAGTCACACTCCCTGCCTGGTCATTGAATATTCTGTCATTTGCTCTACATGGGATGACTAAGTTCTGGACTTCACAGTTTCTTCATTATCGTGAACTGTGTTCCCTCAGGGCACTCTTCCCTGTTATGAGGATGCTGATAGGAATTCTTTAATGGCCCCAGTCCCATGAAACTCATTTAATTGCACCAGGATTGCCATGGCCCCTATTGTACCCCTCACATCTCCTTAACCCTTACCCAGTCTCCTCCCTCCTTCTCTATGCAGGTTTCACCCATTGGACCTCTGTGCCCACCACCAGCAGTGAGTATTCAACTCATGTCCAGATACCCCTGATCCTACATCAAGTGGAGCAGGAGCTGGCCCCTCCTCTTAAACCCATAAGTCCTCCTCTTGAGCAACGGAGCTGGGAAGGCAGAAGTTATTGAAACTCCTCTCCACCCCAGCTCCAAAGACAGACCCAGCTCAAGCCCACATGCAGCAGACCTCATGATAGTCTAACTTCTTGCCATTTCTGCCATGAGATTATTTTCTGCTTTCAATGACAACGATTTTTTTCTCAGCTCCTGGGACCTCCACAGTGGACTTTGGAACCTCAGGGACTCCATCCTTCCTCCCAAGCCCCACAAGTAAGTACCAGTCAATGGCATCTCCCTTAGATCATGCCTGATGAATGTGAACGTATGTGCCATTTTCATTCAAATGAAGATGGAAAATCATAGTAAATCTAGTGAACCAAAAAAACTTATTGGCCACCTACAGTGTACCAGACCTTAGAGATACAAGGAAAACAAAACCAATAAAAGCATCTCTGCCCTCAGTGAGCTTGTGTTCATGTGATGATGATGATGGTAGTGGTGGTTATGACAGTAATAATGACAGGTTGAGTGTGATGATAATTGATGATGGTAGTGATGCTGTTGATGATGATGGTGGTGATGTTACTGACAATGATGATGATGGACATAAGGATGTTGTCAGTGATGGTTGTGAAGGTTATGATGGTAGTGATGATGTGTTGAGTGTGATGATGATGATGATGATGATGGTGGTGGTGGTGCTGTTTATGATGGTGAAAATGATAGCAATGATGACGATGACCAGCCATCATAAATATAACAGATAACATCAGACAATATTGAGCACTGAATATGCATGAATAGTTATGCTCAGCATCTAACTACTATTATATAATCTACTTTTATAAAAATAAATTGTATTATTATAGGCAAGGGAGGCATGATAAATCTTTTCTCTCTGAATTTAAACTTTGCACATGTTTAAAGATAAGTCTATTCCAAACCCCTATTTCTTGACTTTGAACATAGTGTTTTTTTTCAATTCCCACTACAGCTGCTGGCCCTCTCCTGGTGCCTTTCACCCTGAACTTCACCATCACCAACCTAAAGTACGAGGAGGACATGCGTCACCCTGGTTCCAGGAAGTTCAACACCACAGAGAGGGTCTTGCAGAATCTGGTTAGTGCCCTGCCCTCCCGACTCTGCCCGGACCCAGATATCCAGTCCCTTCTACATCAAATCCATGCCAAGGTGATGAAAGAAGATAGCACCAACTTCACCCCTTCCCTCCGAGAGATGCAAACCCCACCCTCAAAGACCGGCCCGGCTCATTGGTGCTTGCTCCACCCACCTCACATCTGCGCCTAACACACACACCTCAGCCCTCCTACTCACCTCCCTCTCCCTCCTCCCCATCTCTCTCTCCCTCCTCCACAGCTTGGTCCCATGTTGAAGAACACCAGTGTTGGCCCTCTGTACTCTGGCTGCAGACTGACCTTGCTCAGGTGAGACTTTAGAAGAGCCAGCTTGGCTGCCCCACTTGTTCCCACTCCAAAAGACTTTGCACTGCTTCCTTGCTACACTTCCTAGGTATATCCTCACCAAAAGGGGAATTCAGGAGTCACTGACTTGAGAACATGTTGTTTCCTGATAGTAACACTCCAATGCCCCACCTCAACATGCAAAATCTTCGTGGTCCACTCTGAATTCCCTCCTTTGCCTGTCCCTCCCTTTCATTTACTGTTAAATTCTGTCCCCAGGACTACTCTTAAGACAATCATACCTCATCCACATACATGCATCCCCCTTTCAAGCTCTTCACTACTCTCAAGTCTGGATTCTCCTGTCCCCATGCCATGAGAATGCAGGTTTCACCTTGCACTTTTATAAAAATTACTATATCCAGGACTCTACTCTCAGTCCCAAACAAGACAGTTGTCTGTGTACTCAGATAATGTAAGTGCAGATTTTCACCTCTTCCCCAGATTTCTCATTTCCTCTGGTTCCTTGATATGTTTCCCTCAACAATCTCAAGACAAGTCCTAGGTAATCTTTTCATTGTCATTCCCCCTCCTACCTTCCCCAGGTCCGAGAAGGATGGAGCAGCCACTGGAGTGGATGCCCTCTGCACCCACCGTCTTCACCCCAAAAGCCCTGGAGTGGACAGGGAGCAGCTGTACTGGGAACTGAGCCAGCTAACCCATGGCATCAAAGAGCTGGGCCCCTACACCCTGGACAGGAACAGCCTCTATGTCAATGGTGAGCAGCTGTGATGTGGTAGGAGTCTCTTCCTCCTTGCTGTGCAACCTCTAATCTCTGGCTTGGGGGCACACTCCCTGCCTGGCCATTGAAAATTCTGTCATATGCTCCACATGGGATGACTGAGTTCTGGACTTCATGGTTTCTTCGTTATCATAAGAGGCATTCCCTCTGGGCATTCTTCCCTGTTGTGATGATGCTGATAGAAAATCTTTAATGACCCCTGTCCCATGAAACTCATTTAATTGCACCAGGATAGTCCTGAACTCTATTGAGTCCCCCATAGCCCCTTAACCCTTACCCAGTCTCGTCCCTCCTTCTCTATACAGGTTTCACCCATCGGACCTCTGTGCCCACCACCAGCAGTGAGTATTCAACTTATGTGCAGATGTCCCTGATCCTATATTAAGTGGAGCAGGAGCTGGCCCCTCCTCTTAAACCCATAAGTTTTCCTCTTGAGCAAATGATCTGGGAAGGCAGAAGTTACTCAAGTTCCCCTCTGCCCAGCTCCAAAGACAGACCCAGCTCAAGCCCATGTGCAGCAGACCTCATAATAGTCTACCTTCTTGCCATTTCTGCCATGAGAGTGTTTTCTGCTTTCACTGATGTGGACTTTTTCTCAGCTCCTGGGACCTCCACAGTGGACCTTGGGACTTCAGGGACTCCATCCTCCCTCGCCAGCCCCACAAGTAAGTACCAGTCAATGGTATCTGTATTAGATCATGCCTGATGAACGTAAACGTCTCTACCATTTTCAATCAAATGAAAATGGAAAATCATAATAAATCTAGTGGTACTGAGTGAACCAAAAATATGTATTGGCCACCTATAGTGTACCAGACCCTAGGGATATAGCAAGGAAAACAAAACCAATAAAAACATCTCTGCCCTCAGTGAGCTTGTGTTCATGTGATGATGATGGTGGTGGTGGTGGTAACAGTAATAACGACATAGAGTGTGATGATGATTTATGATTATGGCGTTGCTGTTGATGATGGTGGTGGTGATGTTACTGACAATGATGATGGTGGACATGAGGATGTTGACAGTGATGGTTGTGAAGGTTATGATGGTAATGATGTGCTGAGTGTGATGATGATGATGATGATGATGATGATGATGCTGTTTATGAAGGTGATCATGGTACTGATGATGTTGATGATGGTAGTAGTGGTGCTGATGATAATAACAATGATGGTGATTAGGATGATGCCAGTGATGGACATGTGGCTATGATGATAATGATGACGTGTTGTGTGTGCTGATGATTATGTTTGTGGTGGTCATGATGGGGATGATCATGGTGATAATGATAATGATGGTGATGATGACAATGATAGCAACAATGATGATGGCCATAACAAAGATAATGGATAACATCAGACAATATTGAGCACTGAATATGCACAACTAGCAAGGCTCAACATCTAACTACTATTATATAATATACTTGTATAAAAATAAATTGCATTATTATAGGCAAGGGGGACATGGTAAATATTTTTCTCTCAATTTAAATTTTGCATATGTTTAAAGATAAGTCTATTCCAAACCCCTATTTTCTCTACTTTGAACACAGTATTTATTTTCAATTCCCACTACAGCTGCTGGCCCTCTCCTGGTGCCGTTCACCCTCAACTTCACCATCACCAACCTGAAGTACGAGGAGGACATGCGTCGCCCTGGCTCCAGGAAGTTCAACACCATGGAGAGGGTCCTGCAGAGTCTGGTTAGTGCCTTGCCCTCCTCACTCTGACTAGCCCCAGATATCCAGTCCCTTCTATGTCATAGATGCCAAGATCATGAAAGAAGGTAGCCCCCACATCACCCCTGTCCCCGAGAGATGCAAGCCTCGCCCCCAGAGACCAGGCCTTCTTATTGGTGCCTGCTCTGCCCACCTCACATCTGCCCCTAACACACACACACACCTTAGCCCTCCTACTCACCTCCCTCTCCCTCCTCCACAGCTTGGTCCCATGTTGAAGAACACCAGTGTTGGCCTTCTGTACTCTGGCTGCAGACTGACCTTGCTCAGGTGAGATTTTAGAAGAGCCAGCCTGACTGCCCAATTGTTCTCACTCCAAAACCTTGCTGCACTTCCTAGGGATATCATCACCAAAAAGGGAATTTAGGAGTCACTGACTTGAAAACCAGTTGTTTCCTGATAGTAACACCCCCATGCCCCACCTCAACATGCAGAATCTTCATGGTCCACCATCAGGAATGAGGCACTACCCTGATCACTCCTCTGAATTCCCTCCTTTGCCTGTCCCTCCCTTTCATTTAGGAGTTAAATTCTGTCCCCAGGATTTCTCTCAACATAATCATGCCTCATCCACATACATTCATCAGCCTTTCAAGCTCACCACTAGTCTGAAGTCTGGATTCTCCTGTTCCCATGCCATGAGAATGCAGGTTTCACCTTGCACTTTTATAAAATGATTATATCCATGACTCTGCTTGCAGTCCCAACTAAGACAGTGGTTTGTGTACTCAGATAATCTAAGTGTGGCTTCTCACCTCTTTCCCAGGTTGCTCATGTCTTCTGGTTCCTTGATATGTTTCCCTCAACAATCTCAAGACAAGTCCTATGCAATCTTTTCATTGTCATTTCCCCTCCTACTTTCCCCAGGTCCGAGAAAGATGGAGCAGCCACTGGAGTGGATGCCCTCTGCACCCACCGTCTTCACCCCAAAAGTCCTGGAGTGGACAGGGAGCAGCTGTATTGGGAGCTGAGCCAGCTGACCCATGGCATCAAAGAGCTGGGCCCCTACACCCTGGACAGGAAAAGCCTCTATGTCAATGGTGAGCAGCTGTGATATGGTAGGAATCTCTTCCTCCTTGCCATGCAACCTCTAATCTCTGGCTTCAGGTCACGCCCCCTTCCTGGCTACTGAAAATTCTGTCATATGCTCTACATGGTCTGACTGAGTTCTAGATTTCGTGGTTTCTTCTTCATCATGAACTGCATTCCCTCAGGCCACTGTTCCCTTTTGGGAGGATGCTGATAGGAAATCTTAATGGCCTCTGCCCCATGAAACTCATTTAATTGCACCAGGGTAGCCCTGAACCCTATTGCATCTCCCACATCTCCTTAACCCTTACCCAGCCTCCTCCCTACTTCTCTATGCAGGTTTCACCCATCGGACCTCTGTGCCCACCACCAGCAGTGAGTATTCAACTCATGTCCAGATGCCCCTGATCCTACATCAAGTGGAGCAGGAGTTGGCCCCTCTTCTTAAACCCATAAGTCCTCCTCTTGAGCAAATGAGCGGGGAAGGCAGAAGTTACTCAAGCTCCCTTCTGCCCCAGCTCCAAAGACAGACCCAGCTCAAGCCCACATGCAGCAGACCTCATAATAGTCTACCTTCTTGCCATTTCTGCCATGAGAGTGTTTTCTGCTTTCACTGATGAGGACTTTTTCTCAGCTCCTGGGACCTCCACAGTGGAACTTGGGACCTTAGGGACTCCATCCTCCCTCCCCAGCCCTACATGTAAGTACCAGTCAGTGACATGTCTATTAGGTCATGCCTGATGAATGTGAACATCTGTGCCATTTTCACTCAAATGAAGATGGAAAGTCATAGTAAATCTAGTGACACTCAGTGAACCAAAAAAATTTATTGGCCACCTACAGTGTGCCAGACCGTAGGGATACAGCAAGGAAAATAAAACCGATAAAAGCATCTCTGCCCTCAGTGAGCTTGTGTTCATGTGATGATGATGGTGGTGGTGGTGGTTATGATAGTAATAATGACATGTTGAGTGGGATTATGTTGATGATGGTGGTGGTGATATTACCAATGATTATGGTGATGGACTTGAGGATGTTGTCAGTGATGGTTGTGAAGGTTATGATGGTAATGATGATGTATTAAGTGTGATGATGATGATAATTGTGGTGATGCTGTTTATGATGGTGACCATGGTACTGATGATATTGATGTTGGTAGTGGTTATGTTGATGACAATGACAATGATGGTGATGACGATGATGCCAGTGATTGTTGTGGGGTTATGATGATAATGATGATGCGTTGAGTGTGGTGATGATAATGTTTGTGGTGGTCATGATGGGGATTATTATGGCAGTGATGATCATAATAATGATGGTGATGGTGACAATGATAGCAAGGATGAAGATGGCAATAAAGATAATAGATAACATCAGACAATATTGAGCACTGAATATGCACCAGGAGCAGTTCTCAGCAACTAAATACTATTATATAATATATGTTTGTAAAAATAAATTGTATTGTTATAGGCAAGGGAAGCATGGTAAATATTTTGTCACTCAATTTAAATTCTGTACATGTTTAAAGATAAGTATATTGCAAACTCCTATTTTCTCTACTTTGAACATAGTGTTTGCTTCCCACTTCCACTACAGCTGCTGGCCCTCTCCTGGTGCCATTCACCCTCAACTTCACCATCACCAACCTGCAGTACGAGGAGGACATGCATCACCCAGGGTCCAGGAAGTTCAACACCACAGAAAGGGTCCTGCAGGGTCTGGTTAGTGCCCCACCCTCCTCACTCTGCCCCACCCCAGACAGTCAGTACCTCCTACATCATCCATGCCAGGCAATGGAAGAAGATCACACCCACCTCACCCTTGCCCCAGGAGATGCAAGCCATGCCCATTGAAGCCAGCCCCATTCACTGATGCCTGCTCTGCCCACCTAACTTCTGTCCTATACACCCACACATGCAACTTAGCCCTCCTACTCACCTCCCTCTCCCTCCTCCACAGCTTGGTCCCGTGTTCAAGAACACCAGTGTCGGCCCTCTGTACTCTGGCTGCAGACTGACCTTCCTCAGGTGAGACGTTAGAAGATCAAGCCTGGGTGCCCCACTTGTTCTCACTCCAGTAGACTTTGCACTGCTTCCTTGCTGCACTTCCTAGGGATATCCTCACTAGAGGTGGAATTCAGGAGTCACTGGCTTCATGACCAATGTGTTTTCTGATAGTAACACCCCCACACTCCACCTCAACAGGGAGAATCTGCATAGTCCATCATCGGGATTGAGCCTCTACCTTGATCATCCCTCTGAATTCCCTCCTGTCCCTGCACCTCCCTTTCCTTTAGGTCTTAAATTCTGTCCCCAAGATTTCTCTCAAGACGATCATGCCTCATCCACAGGCTTTCATCTTCATTTCCAGCTCTTCGTTGCTCTCAACTCTGGCGTCTCTGTCCCCATGCCATGAGAATGCAGGTTTCAACTTGCACTATTTTATTTTATTTTATTATTTCATTGTTGAAACGTAGTCTAACTGTACACCAGACTGGTCTCAGCTCACTGCAGCCTCTGCCTTCCATGTTCAAGTGATTCTCCTGCCTCAGCCTCCAGAGTAGCTGGGATTACAGGCACCCGCTACTATACCCAGCTAATTTTTGTATTTTTCATAGAGACGGGGTTTCACCATGTTGACCAGACTAGTCTTGAACTCCTGACCTCAAGTGATCTGACGCCTTGGCCTCCCAAAGTGCTGGGATTACAGGCATGAGCCACCGTGCCAGGCCACTTTGCACTTTTATAAACATTCGTGTATCCATTACCCTGCTTGCAGTTCAAAGCAAACCAGTGGTTGGTGCACTCAGAGAAACTAAGTGTGATTTCTCACCTCTTTCCCAGGCTTCTCATTTCCTCTGGTTCCTTGCTGTCCTTCCCTCAGCAATCTCAAAACCCTTCCTAGTTAATCTTTTGATTGCATTCCTCGCACCTGCCTTCCCCAGGCCTGAGAAGAATGGGGCAGCCACTGGAGTGGATGCCATCTGCACCCAACATCTTGACCCCAAAAGCCCTGGACTCAACAGAGAGCAGCTGTACTGGGAGCTGAACCAGCTGACCCATGGCATCAAAGAGCTGGGCCCCTACACCCTGGACAGGAACAGTCTCTATATCAATGGTGAGCAGATGTGGTGTGGTTGGAGTCTCTTCCTCCCTGCTGGGCAGACTCTAATCTCTGGCTTGCGGGCACACTCTTCATCTGACCATTGAAAATTCTGTTATGTGCTCTCTATGGGGTGACTAAGTTCTGGACTTCATGGTTTCTTCATCATTGTGAACTGCATTCCCTCAGGGCATTCTTCTTTGTTATGAGGATGCTGATAGGAAATCTTTAATGGTCCCTGTCCCATGGCACCAGGATAGCCATGACCCCTATTGTGTCCCCCACATTTCCTTAATCCTTACACAATTTCTTCCCTCCTTCTCTATGCAGGTTTCACCCATTGGAGCTCTGTGGCCCCCACCAGCAGTGAGTATTCAACTCATGTCCACATGCCCCTGATCCTACACCAAGCAAAGCAGGAGCTGCCCTCCTCATAAACCCATAAGTCCTCATGAGCAAAGGAGGTGGGAAGGCCGAAGTTATTGAAGCTTCCCTGTGCCTCAGCTCCAAAGACAGACCCACCTGAAGCCCACATGCAACAGACCTCATGGTAGTCCCCTGTCTTGCCATTTCCGCCATGAGAGTGTTTTGTGCTTTCACTGATGAGGACTTTTCCTCAGCTCCTGGGACCTCCACAGTGGACCTTGGAACCTCAGGGACTCCATCCTTCCTCCTCAGCCCCACAGGTAAGTACCAGTCAATGACATCTCTATTATAGCATGCCTGATGAGTGTGAACATCTCTGCCATTTTCACTCAAATAAAGATGGAAAAGTACAGTACATCTGGTAATAGTGAGTGGACCAAAAATATTTGTTGGCCACCTACTGTGTACCACACCTAAGGGATACAGCAAGGAAAACAAAACCAATAAAAGTGTCTTTGCCCTCAGTGAGCTTTTTTATTCATGTGTTGATGATAGTGGTGGTGGTGCTAGTTGTTGAAGACGACGATGATGATGATCATGATGGTAATGCTGTTGATGATGGTGGTAGTGGTGCTGTTCATGATGATGATGATGATGATGATGATGATGATGATAGTGATGCTGATGATAATAATGTTGGTTGATGTTGCCGACCATGATGATGATGGACATGAGGATGATGTCCAGTGACGGTTATGATGTTAGTGAGGATGGATGGTGGTGTTGGTGGTTGCTGTTGATGATAGGTGATGACGAAAACTGGTGATGTTGATGACAATAACAATGATGGTGATGAGGATGATGCCAGAGATGGTCATGGGGTTATGATGATAATAGTGACGTATTGAGTGTGGTGATGATGATGTTTGTCGTGGTCATGGTGGAGACTATTATGGTGGTGGTGATAATAATGATTGTGATTGTGACAATGATAGCAAGGATGATAATGGCAATAATAAAGGTAACAGGTAACATCAGACAATATTGAGCACTGAATATGAACCAAGAGCTATGCTCAGCATCTAACTACTATTTTATATAATATCCTTTAAAAAATAAATTCAGTCATTGAAGACAAGGGAGGCATGGTAAGTATTTATTTTGTCAGTCAATTGAAATGCTGCCTATATTTAAAGATAAGTATATTGCAAACTCCTATTTTCTCTACTTTGAATACAGTATTTATTTTCAATTCCCACTACAGCAGCTGTTCCTCTCCTGGTGCCGTTCACCCTCAACTTCACCATCACCAATCTGCAGTATGGGGAGGACATGCATCACCCTGGCTCCAGGAAGTTCAACAGCACAGAGAGGGTCCTGCAGGGTCTGGTTAGTGCCCCATCCTCCTCACTCTGCCCTGACCCAGATACTCAGTGCCTCCTACAACATCCAAGCCAGGGTAATGGGAGAAGAATGTACCCACTTCGTCCTTGACCCAAGAGATGCAAGACTCACCCACCGAGGCCAGCCATGCCCACTGAAGCCAGCCTCACCCACTGGGCCATGCCTTGCTCACCTTATTTCTGCACCCACACACGGGAACCTTAGCCCTCCTACTCACCTCTCTCTTCCTCTTCCACAGCTTGGTCCATTGTTCAAGAACTCCAGTGTCGGCCCTCTGTACTCTGGCTGCAGACTGATCTCCCTCAGGTGAGGCTAGAATAGCCAGCCTGGCTGTCCCAATTATTCTCACTCCAAAGACTTTGCACTGCTTCCTTGCTGCACTTCCTAGGGATATCCTCACCAAGGATGGGATTCAGGAGTCACTGGCTTCAGGACCAGTGTGTCTCCTGATAGTAACACCCCCACACCCCACTTCAACAGAGAGAATCTGCATTGTCCATCATCAGGATTGAGCCCCTATCCCGGTCATCCCTCTGAATTTCCTCCTTTCCCTGCCCCTCTCTTTCATTTAGTTCTTAAATTCTGTCTCCAGGATTTCTCTCAAGACAATCATGCCTCAGCCACGTGCTTTCATCCTCATTTCCAGCTCTTCACTGACCTCAAATCTGGGCTCTCCTGTCCCCATGCCGTGAGAATGCAGGATTCACCTTGCATATTTTTTTTTTTTTACTGAGACAGAGTTTTACTCTTGTTGCCCAGGCTGGAGTGCAGTCGCATGATCTCGGCTCACCACAACCTCTGTCTCTCAGGTTCAAGCGATTCTCCTGCCTCAGCCTCCTGAGTAGCTGGGATTACAGGCACGGGCCACCACACCCAGCTAATTTTGTATTTTTAGCAGAGACAGGGTTTCTCCATGTTGGTCAGGCTGGTCTCGAACTCTTGACCTCAGGTGATCCACCCGCCTCGGCCTCCCAGAGTGCTGGGATTACAGGCGTGAGCCACCGTGCCCAGCCTCACCTTGCACTTTTATCAAAACTGTTGTGTTCATGACTCTGCTCACAGTCCCAACAAGCCAGTAGTCTGCACACTCAGAGAATCTAAGTGTGGCTTCTCACCTCTTTCCCAGGTTTCTCATTTCCTCTGGTTACTTGCCATCCTTCTCTCAGCAATCTCAAGACCCGTCCTAGGTAATCTTTTCATTGTCATTCTCCCCACCTACCTTCCCCAGGTCTGAGAATGATGGGGCAGACACTGGAGTGGATGCCATCTGTACCCACCGCCTTACCCCTCAAAGCCCTGGACTGGACAGGGAGCAGCTGTACTGGGAGCTGAGCCAGATGACCAATGGCATCAAAGAGCTGGGCCCCTACACCCTGGACAGGAACAGTCTCTATGTCAATGGTGAGTGGCTGTGATGTGGTTGAAGTCTCTTCCTTCTTGCTGAGCAGCCTCTAATCTCTAACTAGAGGTCACACTTCCTGCCTGGCAATTGAAAATTCTGTCATGTGTTTTACATGGGATGACGAAAGTCTGGACTTCATAGTTTCTTTATCACCGTGGATGTATTCCCTCAGGGCATTCTTTCCTGATGTGAGGATGCTGATAGGAAATCTTCAAATGCCCCTGTACCATGAAATTCATTCCTTTGCACCAGGGTAGCCTTGACCCCTATTTGGTCACCAATGTCTCCTTAACCCTTACGCACTCTCCTGCCTCCTTCTCTATGCAGGTTTCACCTATTGGAGCTCTGTGCCCACCACCAGCAGTGAGTATTCAAGTCATGTCCACATGCCCCTGATTCTACACCAAGCAGAACAGGAGCTACCCCTCCTCATAAACCCATAGGTCCTCTTCTTCAGCAAAGGAGATAGGAGGACAGCAGTTACTCAAGCTCTGCTCTGCCCCAGCTCCAAAGAAAGACCCATCTCTAGTCACACAGGCAGCAGACCCCATAGTCTCCCCTCTTGCCATTTCCGTCATGAGAGTGCTTCCTACTTTCACTGATGAGTACTTTTTCTCAGCTCCTTGGACTTCCACAGTGGACCTTGGAATCTCAGGGACTCCATCCCCCGTCCCCAGCCCCACAAGTAAGTACCAGTCAATGGCATCTCTGTTGGAGCATGCCTGATGAATGTAAACATCTGTGCCATTTTCATTCAAATAAAGATAGAAAATCATAGTAAGTCTAGTGATAGTGAGTGAACCAAAAAATTAATTGGCCACCTACAGTGTACCAGACCCTAGGGATACAACAAGGAAAATAAAACCAATAAAAACATGTCTGCCCTCACTGAGCTTCTGTTTATGTGATGACGATGATGATGGTGGTGGTGGTTATGATATTAATCATAATATGTTGGGTGTGATGATGATGGTGGTAGTGGTGCTGTTTATGATGATTATGATGGCGATGATGATAGTGATGCTGTTGGTGATAATAGTGGTGGTGGTGCTGACCATGATGATGATGGACATGAGGATGTCAGTAACAGTTACGATATTCATGATGATGTGTTGAGTGTGATGATGGTGATGGTGATGGTGGTGCTGTTTATTTATTTTTCTTTTTTCTTTTTTTTGGGTGCTGTTTGAGATGGTGATGATGAGACTGGTGATGTTGATGAAAATGACAATGATGGTGATGAGGATGATGCCAGTGATGGTTGTGGGGTTATGATGATAATGGTGATGTGTTGTCTGTGGTGATGATGATATTTGTGGTGGTCATGTTTGGGATTACCATGGTGGTGATGATGATAATAATGATGGTGATGGTGACAATGATAGCAACAATAATGATGGCAATACAAAAGATAACAGATAACATCAGACAATATTAAGCTCTGAATATGCACCAAGAGCTACGCTCGGCATCTAACTATTATCATAAGGCATCCTTTAAAAAATAAATTATGTCAGGCCAGGTGCGGTGGCTCACGTCTATAATCTCAGCATTTTGGAAGGCTGAGGTGGGTGGATCACGAGGTCAAGAGATCGAGACCATCCTGGCCAACATGGCAAAACCCCATCTCTACTAAAAATACAAAAATTAGCCGGGCGTGGTGGTGCATGCCTGTAGTCCCAGCTACTTGGGAGGCTGAGGTAGGAGAATTGCTTAAATCCGGGAGGCAGAGGTTGCAGTGAGCCAAGATGGTGCCACTGCACTCCAGCCTAGTGACAGAGTGAGACTCCATCTCAAATAAATAAATAAATAAATTCTATCATTATAGGAAAGGAATGCACGGTAAATATTTAGTCATCTAATTTAAATGTTGCACATGTTTAAAGATAAGTCTGTTGCAAATTCCTATTTTCTCCACTCTGAACATAATGTTTATTTCCCCCTCCCACTACAGCTGCTGGCCCTCTCCTGGTGCCGTTCACCCTCAACTTCACCATCACCAACCTGCAGTATGAGGAGGACATGCATCGCCCTGGCTCCAGGAAGTTCAACACCACAGAGAGGGTCCTGCAGGGTCTGGTTAGTACCCTGACCTCTTCACTCTCCCCCACTCCAGATACCCAGCCCCTCATACAACATCTGTGCCAGGGCCATGGAAGAAGATCACACCCACCTTGCCCTCATCCCCAGAGATGCAAGCCTCACCCACTGAGGCCAGCCATGCCCACTGGGCCCTGCCCCACCCACCTCACTTTTGCTCCCACGCAGGGACCTTAGCCCTCCTACTCACTTCTCTCTCCCTCCTCCACAGCTTAGTCCCATATTCAAGAACTCCAGTGTTGGCCCTCTGTACTCTGGCTGCAGACTGACTTCCCTCAGGTGAGGCTAGAATAGCCAGCCTGGCTATCCCAACTATTCTCACTCCAAAAGACTTTGCACATCTTCCTTTATACACTTCCTAGGGATATCCTCACCAAAGGTGGAATTCAGGAGTCACTGGCTTCAGGACCGGTGTGTTTCCTGATAGTAACACCCCCACACCTCACCTCAACAGAGAGAATCTGCATGGTCCATCATCAGGATTGAGCCCCTACCCTGGTCATCACTCTGAATTCCCTCCTTTTCCTCTCTCTCCCTTTCCTTTAGGTGTTAAATTCTGTCCCCAGAATTTCTCTCAAGACAATCATGCCTCATCCATGTGCTTTCATCCCCATTTCAAGGTCTTCAGAAGTCTCAAGTCTGGGCTCTTTTTTCCCATGCCATGAGAATGCAAATTTCACCCTTGCACTTTTAGGAGAATTGTTGTATCCATGACTCTGTTCATGGTCCCAAGCAAGCTGGGAGTCCATGCACTCAGAGAATCTAAGTGAGGCTTCTCACCTCTTTCCCAGGTTTCTCATTTTCCCTTCTCCTTTGCTGTCCTTCCATCAGCAATCGCAAGACCTGTCCTAGGTAATCTTTTCATTGTAATTCCCCCCACCTCCTTTCCCCAGGAACGAGAAGGATGGAGCAGCCACTGGAGTGGACGCTGTCTGCCTCTACCACCCTGATCCCAAAAGACCTGGGCTGGACAGAGAGCAGCTCTACTGGGAGCTGAGCCAACTGACCCACAGCATCACTGAACTGGGCCCCTACACCCTGGACAGAGACAGTCTGTGTGTCAATGGTGAGCAGCTGTGATGTGGTTGGAGGCTCTTCCTCTCTGATGGGCAATCTCTACTCCCTGGCTTGAGGTCACACCCACTGCCTGGCCATTGAAAGCTTGACCATGTTGTCTATATTTGATAGTTGACGTCAGAACATCATGGTTTCTTCTTTATGTTGAAAACTGGGTTTACCCTCAGGGTCTTCTTCCCTGATGTGAGGGTACTGATAGAAAACCTCCAGCAGCCCCGGTTCCATTTCACCAGGGTAGCCCTGACCCCTATTTGGTTATCCACCTCTACCTTAACCTTACTCAGGTTAATCTCTTTATCTCTGTAGGTTTCACCCATCAGAAATCTGTGCCCACCACCAGTAGTGAGTATTCAACTGATAATCTCATGCCCCTGATTCTACACAAAGTAGAGCAGGAGCTGACCCTTCTCCTTATAAAACCATAGCTCCTCTTCTTAAGAGAAGGAGTTGGGAAGGCGGAAGGGATTCATCCTCCCTTCTGCCCCAGCTACAGACTGATCTAAGTCAAACCCCATATGCATCAAGTTTCATAATAGTCTTACCTGCTGGCATTTCTGCCATGGGGGTACTTGCTAATTTCACTGATGAGAGCTTCTTCTCAGCTCCTGGGACCTCCACAGTGCACCTGGCAACCTCTGGGACTCCATCCTCCATCTCCAGCCACACAGGTGAGCACCAGTCAATGATACCAGTCAATGGTGAGTGTCTTCATCTCTGTCATTTTCATGCAAATTAAGATGAAACATCATAGCAAATCAAATCCAGTGTAGCTGATGCAACCAACACACTTTACTGAGCACTTACTCTGTGCCAGAACCATGGAATGTGGCAGGGAATACAAAAGAGATAAAAATGTCTTCCTTCAGAGAGCTTATATTCTTGTGATGATGAGGATGATAAGGGTGGCAGTGATGATGATAGTGGTGGGGATGGAGATGATGATAATATCATGGAGATGACTATAAAGATGGTGATGCTGCTGATGATGCTGGTGATGGTGATGATGATTATGGAGATGGTGATGAAGATGATGGTGATAATAGTGGTGCTGATTATAACAGGAATGATGATGTGATGGTGGTGATGTTTGGGATGATTGTGGTGATACTGGTGATGTTTGAGGTGATTGTGGTGGTGATGATGATGGTGGTGATGATGACTACCAATGATGATTGTGATGTTGACAATGAAGATAATGAAGATGATGATGATGATGACGATGATTGTGTGGGTGATTATCCTGGTAATAATAATATTATGATGGTGCTGATTATGATCCTGTGGTGATGATGGTGATGAGGATGGTGGTAGTGGTGGTGCTGATGTTGATAGTGATGAAAGTGATGAGAGCCATGGCAACAACTATGGTTATGTCGATGACGAAGATGGCAATAACAGAGGTAAAAAATAGCATCTGACATTACTGAACACTAAATATGCACCAAGCACTATGTTCACCATCTTATTACAATTATATAATATGCTTATTTACGAAAAACTTCTATTATTGTAGTCAAGAGAGGCATGAAAATCTTATTTTTTATCCCCATGAAATGCTGCTGCATATGTTTAAAAATAAGTCTATTGCAAACTGTTATATATTTCTCTACTTTTGAACATCGTGTTTATTTCCCAACCCCTTTACAGCCCCTGGCCCTCTCCTGATACCATTCATCCTCAACTTTACCATCACCAACCTGCATTATGAGGAAAATATGCAACACCCTGGCTCCAGAAAGTTCAACACCACGGAGAGGGTTCTGCAGGGTCTGGTAAGAGCTCCACCACCTTACCAGTCCTGCTTATATCACCCATGCCAGGGCCATGGAAGATCTCACCCACCACTCCTTGGCCCCAGAGATGCAAGCCCCACCTAGTGATGCCAGCCCCTCCTACCTCATGTCTGCCCCGTCCCTACACCTCAGCCCACCCACTCACCTCCCTCCCCTTCCTCCACAGCTCAAGCCCTTGTTCAAGAGCACCAGTGTCGGCCCTCTGTACTCTGGCTGCAGACTGACCTTGCTCAGGTGAGACCTTAGGATTTCCAGCCTGATTTCCCCAATTGTTCCCAGGTCCAAAAAGTTTGGTCACCTTCCTTCCTGCCCTACTGTGGGATGGCCTCAGCACAGATGGAATTCAGGAGGCACTGGCTCCAGAACCAATTTGTCTCCTGATTCTACCACCTCCCACCTCAACTGACACATTCTTTAGAGTCCATCAGCAGGATTGAGCCCTTACCTTCATCACCCCTCTAAATTCCCTCCACCTCCCTTTCCTCCAGTTGTTGAAGTCTGTCCCCAGAATTTCTCTCCAAACGTGCCTCATCCACTTGATTTCACCCCTAATTCCTGTTCTTCTCCTGTCTCAGGACTCAGCTCTTCTTTCCCCGTTGCTGTGAGAATGCAGGTTGCACCTTGTGATTTCATAAAAATCCTTGCATCCATGACTCTGCTCACAATCCCAGGCTGGCAGGGAGTCACAGCACTTAGAGAATCAAAGTGTGACTTCTCTCACATCTGCACCAGGCTTCTCAATTCCTCTGACCCCTTCCTGTTCTTCACCCAGCAAGCTCAAGACCCCTCCCTAGGCAATCCATTAATTGCCATTCCCCACTCTTGCTCTCCCCAGACCTGAGAAGGATGGGACAGCCACTGGAGTGGACGCCATCTGCACCCACCGCTTTGATCCCACCAGCCCTGGACTGGACAGAGAGCGGCTATACTGGGAGCTGAGCCAGCTGACCAACAGCATCACAGAGCTGGGCCCCTACACCCTGGACAGAGACAGTCTCTATGTCAATGGTGAGCAGCCATGATGTGACTGGAGGCTCTTCCTCCTAGCTGGGTAGACCCTACTGTCTGTCCTGGGGTCACATGCCCTGTCTGACCATTGAGGGTTTGATGATGTACTCTATATGTGATGATTGAGGTTTCAACTTCACGGTTTCATCTTCATCTTGCACGGATTTTACCCTCAAGGCCTTCTTCCCCCATGTGAGGGTGCTAATGAAGATTCTCAATGACCATGCTTCATGAAACTTTCCTCATTGCACTAGGGTAACCCTGACCCCTATTTGGTCTGACCTCTCCTTTACCCTTACCCACTCTCCTCCCTCCCTCTCTCTGCAGGCTTCACCCATCAGAGCTCTGTGCCAACCACCAGTAGTGAGTATTTTACTATGTTCCAGTCCCCCCAGTCCTACACCAAGCAGGGCAGGAGCTGGCATTACCTCTTATCCCTTTATGTCCTCTTCATGAGGGAAAAGACTTCAAGGGCACAGTCTATTCCCTTTCCCCTGTGCCCTAGCTCCATAGAAAGGCTCAGCTCAAACCTCAAATGCAGCAGGGCCCATAATAGTTTTACCTGCTGGCATTTCCACCATGAGAGGGTTTGCTGCTTTCAGTAATGAGGGCTTCTTCTCAGTTCCTGGGACCTCTGCAGTGCACTTGGAAACCTCTGGGACTCCAGCCTCCCTCCCTGGCCACACAGGTGAGCACCAGTCAGTGGCATCTCTGTTAGAGCATGACTGATGAGCAGAAACATGTCTGCCATTATTTACTCAAATAAAGGTAAAAATCCTAGTAAATCTAGTGATGATGAGTCAACCTACAAATGTGATTGATCACCTCCTCTGTGCCAGACCCTGGGGATACAGCAGGTATACAAAACAGATAAAAATTTCTGCCATCAGTGAGCTTATATTCTTGTGATGATGACTGTGGCAGGTGGTGATGATGATAGCGGTGGCAGTTTTGATGATGATGGTGATGCTTATAGTAGCAATGATGATAATGATGATGAAGGTGGTGAGGATGATGACAATGGGGGGGGTTATGATGATGATGATTATGTTGAAATGTGATAAATGATAGTGTTTGGTGGTCGTAAATGTAGAAGATCATGGTGGTTGTCATGGCAGTGGTGGCTGACAACAAAGGATGGTGTTGGGTGACAGTGATGGTGGTGATGATGGTGGTGGGTTTCTGGTGCTGGTGGTGATGAATGGGAGAATTATTATGGTGGTGGTGTTGGTGGGCAAGTGACGATGACAATTATGGTGTGGGTGACAATGATGATGACAATGGGGATTATCATGGTGATGGTGGTGGCAGTGATGATGGCAGTAATGATGGTGGTGATGATGATGACAATGGGGATTATCATGGTGATGGTGGTAGCAGTGATGATGGCAGTAATGATGGTGATGATGATGATGGTGGTGGTGATGGTTGTGCTGGTGGTGATTATGGAGGTTATTACGGTGGTGGTGGTGGCAATGATAATGACAATAATGATGCTGTAGGTGACAATGATGGTGACTATGATGGTGGTAACAAAGGTAAGGGATAACATGACATTACTGAGCAATGAACACACAATGAAAGCTAGGCTCAGCATCCAACTGATATCATATAGTATGTGTCTTTTTAAATTCTATCGTTATAGTTAAGGGAGGGATCAAAAATCTTCATTTTGTCCATCCCGTTTAATGCTGTGTATATTTAAAAATAATTTTAGTGCAAATCCATAATTTCTCTACTTCTGAACATAGTGTTTGTTTCTCACCCCCACTACAGTGCCTGGCCCTCTCCTGCTGCCATTCACCCTCAACTTCACCATCACCAACTTGCAGTATGAGGAGGCCATGCAACACCCTGGCTCCAGGAAGTTCAACACCACAGAGAGGGTCCTACAGGGTCTGGTGAGAGTCCAACCTATCTAACTCTGCCTGGCCCACCTTACCAGATTCTACCTACATCACCCATGCCAGGGATATACAAGAAGATCCCATGTGAATCACCTTCGACCCCAAATCACAAGCCGTACCCACTGGTGTCAGCCCCACCTGTCTCATTTCTGCCCTGCCCCTCCTCATCGGCCCTCCCAATCACCTCCCTCTCCCTCCTCCACAGCTCGGGCCCTTGTTCAGGAATACCAGTATTGGCCCTCTGTACTCCAGCTGCAGACTGACTTTGCTCAGGTGAGACCTTAGAATAGCCAATCAGGGCTTACCCAAGTGTTCCCAGGCCCCAGCAGCATCCTTCTTGCCCTCCCTGTGAGCGTCCTCAGCAGAAGTGGGATTCAGTTGGCAGTAGCTTCAAGAAAGAATGTGTCTCCTGATCCTAGCACTTCCCCACTCCAGTGACAGATTCCGCAGAGCCCATCATCAAGATTGGGTTCTTACTCCACTCATCTTTCTTAATACCTTCCATTCCCCCATATCCCTTCCCTTAATTTTTAAAATTCTGTTCCCAAGGTCTCCCTTAAGAGGAAGGTGGGTTTTCCACTTGCTTTTATCTCTGATTCTAGCTCTTCACTTGTCTCAAGTCTGAGCTCTTCTGTCTTCGTGCTGTCAAACTGGAAGTTTCACCTTGCAATTTCATAAACATTCTTGTGTCCGTGACTCTGCTCCCAATCCAGGGCTGGCTGGGAGTTGGTGCATTTAGAGAAATTAATTGTGGCTTCTCACCTCTCTCCCAGGCTTCTCATTTCCTCTGTCCCCTCCCTGTCCTTCCCTCAGGAATCTCAGAACCCCTTTCTGGGCAATCCTTTCATTGTCACCCCCTCTGCCCACTTAACCTCCTCAGGCCAGAGAAGGACAAAGCAGCCACCAGAGTGGATGCCATCTGTACCCACCTCCCTGACCCTCAAAGCCCTGGGCTGGACAGAGAGCAGCTGTACTGGGAGCTGAGCCAGTTGACCCATGGCATCACTGAGCTGGGCCCCTACACCCTGGACAGAAACAGTCTCTATGTCAATGGTGAGCAGCTTTGATGTGGTTGGATTCTCTTCCTTCTTGCTGGGCAGCCAGCCCCTCCTTTCTGGCTTGAGGTCACACTTCCTGTCTGGACGTTGAAATCTCTGCCATGTTGTCTGCATGTGATGATTGATGTTAGAACTTCATTTTTTTTTTTCTGCATCTTGTACTGTGTTCATCCTCCAGACCCTGGTCCCTGAAGTGAATGTGCTGATAGAGAACCTTTAATGGCTCCTGTTCCATGAAACCCCTTCTATTCCACCAGGGTAGCCCTGATTCCTATTTCATCCCCCCACCTCTCCTTAACCCTTACCCACTATTCTCCTTCCCTCTCTCTGCAGGTTTCACTCATTGGAGCTCCATACCAACCACCAAGAGTGAGTATTCAGCTGATGTTCCAGTACCCCCAATTCTACTCCAAGCAGGGCAGGAGCTGAGCCCTCTTCATACACACTTATGTCCTCTTCATGAGAGAAGGTGCTGGGAGAGCACAAGTTATTCCTTCTCCCCTGTGCCCAAAGAGAAACACAATTCAAGACTCACCTGCAGCAAGCCTCATACTAGTCCTACCTGCTGGCATTTCTGCCATGAGAATGCTTGCTATTTTCACTGATGAGGGCTTCTCCTTAGCTCCTGGGACCTCCACAGTGAACCTGGGAACCTCTGGGATCCTGTCTTCCCTCCCTGAAACTACAGGTAAGTATCAGCCAATGGCACCTCCGTTAGAGCATTCCTGATGAATATAAACATTTCTGCCATTATGCACTCAAATAAAGATAAAAGTCATAGTAAATCTAGTGATGAGGAGTTAACCTGTAAACTTTATTGAGCACCTACTCTGTGCCAGGCCCTGAAGATACAGCAGGGAACACAGAAATAGATAGCAATCTCTGCTTAAGATAGCTTATATTCCTGTGGTGATGATGATGATGATGTAAGTGATGGTGATGATGATGGTGGTGATGGTGATGATGATGATGATGATGATAATGATCATGATATAGATGATGGTGATGATGATGCTAATTACGATGACCAATGGTGGGGGTAGTGTTATGATGATAATAATTATGTATGAGACAGAATAATTAGGTGGTGGTGATTGACAAAAATGATGGTGATATTTTGACACTGATGTTAATGAAGATGGCGATGATGTAGCACTGCTGGCGATGGATGATGAGGATAGATGATGCTGGTGGTGGTGATGATGACAATAATACTACTGATGGTGACAAGCATGGTGATACTGACAATGATGATGGTGATGATGAAAATGGTGATGGAGGTGATGATTAGGATGATGATGGTTGTGGTGGTAATGATGATGATGATGATGATGGTGGTGGTAGTGGCGGGGTGGGTGCTAATGGTGATGATGATGACAGTAATACTCATGGAGACAATCATGGTGATGTTGAAAATGAAGTTGGTGTTAACAATGGCACTAGATAGTATCTGACACTATGGAACACTGAATATGCACCAAGACCTATGCTCAGCATCTCACTACAATTATTTAATGTGCTCTATCAAAAACATCTATCATAATAGTCAAAGGAAGCATGAAAACATTATGTTTTATCACTCACTTTATATCCTGTTGCGTATGTTTAGAAATAAGTCTATTGCAAACTCTTAAATGTTCTCTACTTTTGAACATAGTGTTTATTTCCCACCTTCACTATAGCCACCAGCCCTCTCCTGGTGCCATTCACACTCAACTTCACCATCACTAACCTACAGTATGAGGAGAACATGGGTCACTCTGGCTCCAGGAAGTTCAACACCACGGAGAGGGTTCTGCAGGGTCTGGTGAGAGCCCTACCTATCTCACTCTGCCCTACCCACCTTACCTTGTCCCACCTATGTATCTATATGGCCACAGAAAATCTCACCCACCTCCCCTCACCCCAAGAGATAAAAGCCCCATCCAACCTACTGATGTCAGCTCTACCAACTAGAGCCAGCCCCACCCACCTCACTTCTGCCCTGCCCCTACCTCCTCAGCCCTGCCACTCACCTCCCTCTCCCTCCTCCACAGCTCAAGCACTTGTTCAAGAGCACGGGTGTTGGCCCTCTGTATTCTGGCTGCAGACTAACCTTGCTCAGGTGAGACCTTAGAATTTCCTGCCTGGCTGCCCCAATTGTTCCTAGTCTTAATGAGTTTGGACTTCTTTTTTCCTGTCCTCTTTGTGATTATTCGTATCAAAGATGGAATTCAGGAAACAGTAGCTCCAGGACTAACCTGTCTCCTGGTATTAGCAGTGCCCCGCCCCACTTCCAAACAGATGGAGAAATTCCAGAGTCCATCAACAGGACTGGACTTCTACCCTGGCCCCCCCTCCAAATTCCCTGTTTTCCCCCCACCTCCATAGACTTTAGGTGTTAAATTCTGTAGCCAGGATTTCTCTCAAGACAAACATGCCTCAACCACTTGCTTTCATCCCCAATTCCAGCTCTTCACCTATCTCAAATCTGAGCTCTCCTGTTTCCAGGCTTTAAGAATGCAGGATCCACCCTGCCATTTTGGGATAACTATTACATCCACAACTATACTCATAGTCCCAGGCCGGCCAGTGCACTCAGCGAATCTAATTATTGCATCCCATCTCTGTAATAGACTTTTACTTCCTCTGTCCTTTTTGTCCTTCACTCTGCCATCTCAGGATCTCTCCTTAGGCAATTCATTTATTGCCATTCCCCTCACCACCTCTCCCTAGGCCTGAGAAGGATGGAGCAGCCACCAGAGTGGATGCCATCTGCACCCACCGCCCTGACCCCAAAATCCCTGGGCTAGACAGAGAGCGTCTATACTGGGAGCTGAGCCAGCTGACCCACAGCATCACTGAGCTGGGCTCCTACACCCTGGACAGGGATAGTCTCTATGTCAATGGTAAGCAGCTGTGATGTGGTTAGAGTCTCTTTCTCCTGGCTGGGCAGCCTCTACTCTCTGACTTGAGGTCACATGCCCTGCCTGGACACTGAAGACTAGGACATGTCTGTATGTGGTGATTGATGTCAGAATTTCATGATTTCTTCTTTATCTTGAACTGATTTCATCCTTGTACCTTCTTCCCTGATACTCAGATTCTGACAGAGAATCTCCAAATGTCCCTGTTCCATGAAACACCTTTCATTCCACCAGGGTAGCCCTGACTTTTGTTTGATTCCCTACCTCCCGTTTGACTCTTATTCACATTCCTCCCTCCCTCTCTATGCAGGTTTCACCCAGCGGAGCTCTGTGCCTGCCACCAGCAGTGAGTATTCTACTGATGTTCCAGTGGCCCCAATCCTACACCAAACGTAGCAGGAGCTGACCCCTATTCATAAGCCCTTATGTCCTTTCCATATGGGAAGAAACATAGAGGGCAAAAATTATTCCCCATCCCCACTGCCCCAGCTAACCAGAATCCCAGCTGAAGTCCTACAGGCAAAAATCTCCATGAATAGTCCCTCCTGCTGGCATTACTTCCATGAGAGCGCTTGCTCCTTTCACTGATGGGGGCTTCTCCTCAGCTCCTGGGACTTTCACAGTACAGCTGGAAACCTCTGAGACTCCATCATCCCTCCCTGGCCCCACAGGTAAATACCAGTCAATGATATTTAGAGCATGGTTGATGAGTGTAAACATCTCTGTCATTATTCACTCAACTAAAGATGGAAATTCATAGTAAATCTAGTAACCGTAGGTCAACCAATCAAGTTCGTTGAGCACTGCCTCTGTATCAGGACCTGGATATACATCAGGGAACAAAAAAAGAAAAAACACTGCCCTCAGTGAGCTTATATTATTGTGATGATGTTGATGGGGGTGGCGGTGATGGTGACTGCAGTGGTGGTGGTGATGATGGTAAGGATAATGATAATTATGGTGGGGGTGATCATGGGAAGAATGATGGTGGCGGTGGTGGTGGTGGGGATTACAATTGACAATAATTATGGGGATGTTGGCAATAATTATAATAACAATGAGATGATGACAGTTGTATTGATTGTGGTGATGATGCTGGAGTGGTGATGATGATAACAATGGTGATGATGGTAAAGATGATGATGGCTGTTTGGATGATGACAGTAATGTTGCTGGTTATAATGGTAATGATGTGATTATGGTGATGATGATGTTTGTGGTGGTGTTGATGTAGATTATGACATTGGTGATGGTGGTGTTACTGAGGATGACAATAATGATGACGATGGTGATTATGATGACAATGATCGTGATGATGATGATTATTCAGATGATGACAGTGATGGTGATTATGATGGTAATGATGAAATGACAATGGTGATAATGATGTTTTTGGTGGTGTTGATGGGGATTATCATGGTGGTGATAGTGGTGGTGCTGATGCTGACAATAATGATGATGATGATGATCATGATTATGATGATGATAATGGTGATGACAAGGGTAACAGGTAATATCTGATATTTTTCAACACTGAGTGTGCACCAAAAGCTGGACTTAGAGTCTAACAAGTATTATTTAATATGCTTTTTAAAAAATAATTTATATCAAGAAGGGCACAGAAAGCTTTTATTTTGTCATTCATTTTAAATTCTGTTGCGTATGATTAAAAATAAATTTATTGCACTCTTCAAGTCTATTGCAAAAGTCAAGAACCTTGAGGAGTTTTCAATAGACTTATTTTAACTATATGCCACTGATTAAAAATACAAACGCAATAGTGTTTGTTTCCCATCTTTTACTACAGGCACTGGCCCTCTTCTGCTGCCATTCACCCTCAATTTTACCATCAATAACCTGCAGTACGAGGAGGACATGGGTCGCCCTGGCTCCAGGAAGTTCAACACCACGGAGAGGGTCCTTCAGGGTCTGGTAAGACCCCTGCCCACCTTACTCTGCCCCACCCACCTTACCTGGTCCCAACAACATTACCCATGCCAGGGCCATGGAAGAAAATCTCATCCACCTTCCCCATAGACATAAGCCCTGCCCACTGGTGCCAGCTGCATCCACTACACTTGTGCCCCACCACTATGTCCCCAGCCCTCCTAGTCACTTCCCTCTCCCTCTTCCACAGCTTAGGCTCTTGTTCAAGAACACCAGTGTTGGCGCTCTGTACTCTGGTTGCAGACTGACCTTGCTCAGGTGAGACTTTAGAAGAGCTAGCCTAGCTGCCCCAATTGTTCCTAGACTCAAAGAGTTTGAATTGTTTTTTTTTTTCCTGCCATCCCTGTGAATGTCCTCACAAAAGATGGAATTCAGGAAGCAGTGGCTTCAAAACTAATCTGTCTCTTGATACCATCAGCACCACCCCAATCAACAGAGAGATTCTGCAGAGTTCATCAGGAGAATTGGGCTTCTACCTTGGTCATCCCTCTGAACTCCCTCCTTTCCACCCACCTCCCTTTCCTCCAGTTGTTAAATTCTGTCCCCAGGATTTCTCACAAGACAAGCTTTCATCCCCAATTCCAGCTCTTCATCTGTCTCATGTCTGAGTACTTTTGTCTCCATGCCATGAGAATGCAGGCTTCACCTTGCAATTTTATAAAAAGTTCTTGCATCTGTGACTCTGTTCACAGTCCTGGGCTGGCTGGCAGCCGGGACACTCAGAGAATCTAAATGTGACTTACTACCTCTTTCCCAGGCTTCTCATTTCCTCTGGTCCTTTCCTGTCTGGCCTCAGGAAACCTCAGAACTCCCCCTGAGGCAAGTTTTCAATTGTTATTTGCTTCATCTGCCCTCCCCAGGCCTGAGAAGGATGGGGCAGCCACCAGAGTGGATGCTGTCTGCACTCACCGTCCTGACCCCCAAAGCCCTGGATTGGACAGAGAGCGGCTGTACTGGAAGCTGAGCCAGCTGACCCACGGCATCACTGAGCTGGGCCCCTACACCCTGGACAGACACAGTCTCTATGTCAATGGTGGGCAACTTTGATGTGGCTGGAGTCTCTTCTGCCTTGCTGGGCAGCCTCTATTCTCTGGCCTGAGGTCACACTCCCTGTCTGGCTATTGAAGGCTCAGCCATGTTGTCTGTATGTGGTGGCCACGGTCAAAACCTCATGGTTTCTTCTTCATCTGGGACTGAGTTTACCCTCAGGATCTGCTTTCTAAATCTGAGGGTGCTGATAGAGAATCTTCAATGTCCCGTGTTCTGGGAAATTTCTTCTGTTGCACCAGGGTACCCCACCACTCTGTTAACACTTACCCACTCTCCTCCCTCCATCTCAATGCAGGTTTCACCCATCAGAGCTCCATGATGACCACCAGAAGTGAGTATTAATTGATGTTCCAGTGCTCCTGATCCTACACATAAAGGGCAGGAGCTTTCCTCTCCTTCTATGCCCCTGTATCCTCTTCATGAGGGAAGGAACTGAGAGAGCACAAGTTATTCCCCTTTCCCTCTGGCCCATCTCCAGATGGAGATCCTGCTCAAGCCCCACGTGCAGCAAGGGCTATAAATACTCCTGCCTGCTGGTATTTCTGCCATGAGAGGGTTTGCTGCTTTCACTAATACAGCAAACCTTCTCCTCAGCTCCTGATACCTCCACAATGCCCCTGGGAACCTCGAGAACTCCAGCCTCCCTGTCTGGACCCACGAGTGAGTACCATTCAGTGCCATCTCTATTACAGCATGCCTGAGGAGTGTCAACATCTCTGCCATTTTCTTTTCTTTTTCTTTCCTTTTTTGAGATGGAGTCTTACTCTGTCTTACTCTGTGCTGGAATGCAATGGTGCGATCTTGGCCCACTGCAACCTCTGCCTCCTGGGTTCAAGCAATTATCCTGCCTCCGCCTCCTGGATAGCTGGGATTACAGGTGCATGCCACCACGCCCAGCTAATTTTTATATTTTTAGTAGAGATGGGGCTTCACCATGTTGGTCAAGCTGATCCTGAACTCCTGAGCTCGTGATCTGTCTGCCTTGGTCCCCCAAAGTGCTGGGATGACAGGCGTGAGCCACCGCACCCGGCCTACAACTCCGCCATTTTCACTTACATAAAGATGAAAAGTCCTAGTGAATGTAGTGATGAGAAGTCAACCAACAAATTTTATTGAGAGTCTGGCTGCTTCAGGGACCTAGGGATAAGGCGGGGAACACAAAAGAAATACAAATCTCTCTCCTCAGGAAGGTTATATTATTGTGATGATGATGATAATGATAGGGGTGGTGGTGATGATGGTGGTGGACATGATGACAACAATGATGGCGTTGCTGGTGATGGTGGTGGTGATGATGATGATGGTGATGATGATGGTGGTGGTAGTGGTTTTGATGGTGATGATGACGATAGTGGTGGTGATGATTATGGGAAGGATGACAGTGATGGTGGTGATGTGATTGTTCTGATGGTAATTGACAATGTGATCGTGATGTTGACAAAAAGGATAATGATGGTGGTGATGATGATGATAATGATGATGATGGTGGTGGTGGTGGTGATGGTGGTTATGACGGTAAGAATGATACGATAGGCCGGGCGCGGTGGCTCAAGCCTGTAATCCCAGCACTTTGGGAGGCCAAGACGGGTGGATCATGAGGTCAGGAGATCGAGACCATCCTGGCTAACATGGTGAAATCCCGTCTCTACTAAAATACAAAAAAAAAAAAACTAGCCGGGCGAGGTGGCGGGCGCCTGTAGTCCCAGCTACTCGGGAGGCTGAGGCAGGAGAATGGCGGGAACCCAGGAGGTGGAGCTTGCAGTGAGCTGAGATCCGGCCACTGCACTCCAGGCTGGGCGACAGAACGAGACTCTGTCTCAAAAAAAAAAAAAAAAAAAAAAAATGATATGATAATGGTGTTAGTGACCATGTGTTAGTGGTGATTATATGGATGATGATGGTTGTGGTGATGGTGGTGTGATAATGACGATGGGTGCGGATGATAGGGATTATGATGGTCATGGTTTTGTGCTGATGCTGTTGGTGATGACAATAATGATAGTGATGATCACAGTGTTGCTGATGTTGATGATGATCATGATGTTGACAAAGTAGTAGATAATGTCTAGTAGTATGGAATACTGAATATGCACCAAGAGCTATGCTCAGCATCTAACTACTATTATTTAGGATGCTCTATGAAAACTATCTATCATTACAGTCAAAAGAGGCATGAAAACCTTTTATTTTGTCACTTTAAATCATGAATCATGTTGCAAATGTTTAGAAACAATTCTATCACAAATTCTTTTTTTTTTTTTTTGAAACGAGTCTCCCTCTATCACCCAGGCTAGATCTGGTTCAGTGGCGCGATCTGGGCTCACTGCAAGCTCCGCCTCCTGGGTTCACGCCATTCTCCTGCCTCAGCCTCCTGAATAGCTGGGACTACAGGCGCCTGCCACCACGCCCGGCTAATTTTTTTGTGTTTTTAGTAGAGACAGGGTTTCACCGTGTTAACCGGGATGGTCTCAATCTCCTGACCTCATGATCCACCCGCCTTGGCCTCCCAAAGTGCTGGGATTACAGACATGATCCCAGCCTCTATCACAAATTCTTAAATGTTACTCTATTTTGAACACTATTTATTTCCCATCTTCACTATAGCTGCCAGCCCTTTCCTGGTGCTATTCACAATTAACTTCACCATCACTAACCTGTGGTATGAGAACATGCATCACCCTGGCTCTGGAAAGTTTAACACCACAGAGAGAGTCCTTCAGGGTCTGGTAAGAGCCCCACACACCTCATTCTACCCCACTCACCATGTTTAGTCCTGCCCACCTCACCTGTTGCAGAGCACGGAAGATCTCACCTACCTCATCTTGCCCCCAGATATGCATGCCCCAACCACTGATGCCAGCCCCACCAACTGTTGCCAGCGCTGCCCACCTCCCTTCTACCACACCCCTATGACTTCAGCCCTCCCACTCACCTCTTTCTCCCTCCTCCACAGCTCAGGCCTTTGTTCAAGAACACCAGTGTTGGCCCTCTGTACTCTGGCTGCAGACTGACCTTACTCAGGTAAGAACTGAGAACAGCCAGTCTGACTGATCTGAGAAGTCTGACCTGCTTCCTTTCTGCACTCCCTGGAGATGTCCACAGCACAAGTGGAATCCAGCAGGCAGTGGCTCCAAGACCAATGTGCTTCCTGATCCTAGCACCTCCCACCTCAACTGAGAGATGCAGAGCCCATCAGCACGACTGGGCTTCTACCTTGGTCATCCCTCTGAATTCCCTCCTTTCCCCTACCTGCCTTTCCACAAGTGGTTAAAGTCTGTTAAATGCTGTTCCCAGGATTTCTCCCAAGAAAAACATGCCTCGTCCACTTGCTTTCATCCCCAGTCCCAGCTCTTCACCTGTCTCAAGTATGAGTTCTCCTCTTTGCAATTGTATAAAAAAGTTTCCACTTTGCAATTTTATAAAAATCCTTGCATCCGTGATTCTGCTCATAGTTGCTGAGAGTCAGTGTACTCAGAGCATGGAAGTGTGGCTTCTCACTTCTCTACCAGGCTTCTCATTTCCTCTGGCCCCATCCTGTCCTGCCCCATGGGATCTCAGGACCCCTCCCTAGGCAATCTATGTATTGTCTTTCCCCAATCTTGCCCTCCCCAGGCCCAAGAAGGATGGGGCAGCCACCAAAGTGGATGCCATCTGCACCTACCACCCTGACCCCAAAAGCCCTGGACTGGACAGAGAGCAGCTATACTGGGAACTGAGCCAGCTAACCCATGGCATCACTGAGCTGGGCCCCTACACCCTGGACAGGGACAGTCTCTATGTCAATGGTGAGTAGCTGTGATGTGGTTGGAGTCTCTTCCTCCTTGCTGGGAAGCCTCTACTGTCTGCCTTGAGGTCACACTCCCTAACTGGCTATTGAATGCTCGGCCATGTTGTCTGTATGTGACAGCTGAGGTTGGAACTTCATGGTTTCTATTTCATCTTGGACTGAGTTCTTCCTGGGGATCTGCTTTCTGGATCTGAGGGTGCTGATAGAGAATCTTCAATGGCTCATGTTCTGGGAAATTCCTTCCATTGCAACAGGGTACTCTCACCCCTATATAGTGCCCCACCACTCCTTTAACCCTTACCTACCCTCCTCCCTCCATCTTTATGCAGGTTTCACACAACGGAGCTCTGTGCCCACCACCAGCAGTGAGTATTCCACTGATGTTCCAGTGCTCCTGATCCTATACCATGCAGAGCAAGAACTGAACCCTCTTCACATCCCCCTATGTCCACTATGAGCAAAGGAGCTGGGACAGCACAAGTTTTTCCCTTTCCCTTCTGGCCCAAGTCTCTTCAGAGAGAGACCCAGCTCAAGCCCCACATGTAGCAAGGTCCATAAACACTCCTACCTGCTGGCATTTCTGCCATGACAGGGTTTGACACTTTCACTAAAGAGGCCTTCTCCTCAGCTCCTGGGACCTTCACAGTGGACCTGGGAACATCTGGGACTCCAACTTCTAAACCTGGTCCCTCAGATAAATACAAATCAATTGCTCTGTTAGAGCATGCCTGATGACTGTCAACATCTCTGCCATTTTTGTTTAAATAAAGATAAAAAATCCTAGTGAATCTATGGATGAGGAGTCATCTAACAAACTTAATTAAGTGCCTAGTTTCTGTAGGACTCTAGGGATAAGGAAGGGGACACAAAAGAGTTAAAAATCTCTGCTGCAAGGAAGCCTATTTTATTGTGAGGGTGATGGAGGTTGTTGGTGGTGAGGTTACTGGAGATGATGACAATAAAAATGGTGATGCTAGTAATGATGGCAATAAGGATGATAATTATGAAGATGGTGGTGGTGATGATGATGATGATGTTGGTGGCAGGGGTTATAATGGTGATGCTATGATGATGACAATGGTGGTGGTGATTATGGGAAGGATGATAGTGGTGTTGGTGACGGTGGTGGTTTTGGTAGTGATTGACAATAGTAATGATGATGTTGACAATGAATAATGATGATGGTGGTGGTGGTTATGATGGTAATCATGTGATGATGATGAGGATAGTTGTGGGGGTGATTATGGGAAGAATGATGGTTGTAAGGATGATGGTGGTTGTGGTAGTGATTGACAATAGTGATTGTGATGGCTTTACAATGACACGATAGTGGACTGATTCATAAGCTGATACATCGCGGTGCGTGATGGTGGCTGGCGGTGGTGATTGAGCAGTAATGATGCATATGAAATGGGTGTTGGTAATCATGGTGCTGGTGAATGCAAATGATGATGATTGTGGTGGTGGTGATGATGATGATGATGGTAGTGGGGATGCTAGAATCATCCCCACCATGGTTTTGGTCATGATTTTGGTGCTGATGTGAGTGGTGCTGATGCTGGTGGTGATGACAATAATAATAGTGAGGGTCACAGTGTTGGTGACATTGATGATGACAGTGGAGATAATAAAGGTAATAGATAGTATTTAGTATTATAGAACTCTGAATATGCACCAAGAGGTATGCTAGCTGCTACTATTATTTAGTAGGCTTGGTTAGAAACTTCTATCGTTATAGTCAAGGGACGCATGGAAACTTTTTATTTTATTCTCTCTTTAAATCCCGTTGCATATGTTTAGAAGCAGGCCTTTTGGAAATGTATAGAGTTCTCCACTCTTGAACATGTCATTTCTTTCCCACCTCCACGGCAGCTGCCAGCCCTCTCCTGGTGCCATTCACTCTCAACTTCACCATCACCAACCTGCGGTATGAGGAGAACATGCAGCACCCTGGCTCCAGGAAGTTCAACACCATGGAGAGGGTCCTTCAGGGCCTGGTAAGAGCCCCAAGCATCTCACTCTGCCCAGTTCACCTTGTCTAGTCCCACCTACCTCACTCATGGCATGGCACAGAAGAAGATCTCACCCACCTCCCCTCACACCCAGAGACATAAGCCCCCATCCACTGATGCCAGGCCCACCTACTGGTGCCAGCCCCAATGATAGTCCCCTGCCCCTACCCCCTCAGCCATCCTACTCACTTCCCTCTCCCTCCCCCACAGCTCAGGCCCCTGTTCAAGAGCACCAGTGTTGGCCCTCTGTACTCTGGCTGCAGACTGACCTTGCTCAGGTGAGACTTTAGAATTGCCAAACTTTGTGGCCTCAATTGTTTCCAGTCTCCATGAGTTTGGACTTCTTTTTCCTGCCCTCTCTGTGGTTATTCTCATCAAAGATGGAACTCAAGGAACAGTGGCTCCAAGACTAATCTGTCTCCCAATATTACTACTGCCCCTTGCCATCCCACCCAAATCAACTGAAAATTTCCACAGGGTCCATCAGAAAGATTGGACTTTCACCCTGGCCATCCCTCTGAATTCCCTCTTTTCTTCCCACCTCCTTTGCCTTTAGGTGTTAAATTCTCTAACCAGGATTTCTCTCAAGACAAACATGCCTCATTCACTTGTTTAATTCCCAATTCCAGCTCTTCACCTGTCTCAAGTCTAAACTGTCCTGTCCCCATGCCATGAGAATGCGAGAGCCACACTGCAATGTTAGAAAAATTCTTGTATCCACAAGTATGCTCACTGTCCCAAGCTGGACAGTAGTCAGTGCACTCAGAGAATCTAAGTGTGGCTTCTCATCTGTGTACCAGGCTTCTCATTTCCTGTGGCCCCTTCCTGTCCTTCACTCAGCAATCTTGGGACTCCTCCCTAGATAAAACTTTATTATTATTCCCCTCACCTGCCCTCTCCAGGCCTGAGAAGGATGGGGCAGCCACTGGAGTGGATGCCATCTGCACCCACCACCCTGACCCCAAAAGCCCTAGGCTGGACAGAGAGCAGTTGTATTGGGAGCTGAGCCAGCTGACCCACAGCATCACTGAGCTGGGCCCCTATACCCTGGACAATGACAGACTCTTTGTCAATGGTGAGCAACTGTGATGTGGTTGGAGTTTCTTCTTCCTTGTTGAGAAGACCTCTACTCTCTGTCTTGAGGTCACACTCCCTGCCTGACCATTAAAGTCTTGGCCATGTTGTCTGTATTTGATGACTAATCTGAACTTCATGGTTTCTTCCTCATCTTGTACTGGAGACCTTCATCCTCAGGACTTTCTTCCCTGATCTGAGGGTGCTTATAGAGAATCCTCAAAGCCCCTGTTCCCTGAAACTCCTTCAATTGCGCCATGGTAGCACTGACCCCTTTTGGTCCCCTACATTTCCCTTAACCCTTACCCACTCTCCTTCCTCCCTCTCTATGCAGGTTTCACCCATCGGAGCTCTGTGCCCACCACCAGCAGTGAGTATTCTACTAACATTCCAGTGGCCCAAATCCTACTCCAAGCAGGACAGGAGCTGACCTGCTTCTCCTATGCCCCTATACCTTCTTCATGAGGGAAGGATCTGAGAGGGTATAAATGATTCCCTTTCCCTCTGGCCCAGCTCCAGAGAGACACTAATCTCAAGCCCCGTATGCAGAAATACTCCTATCTGCTGGCATTTCTGCCATGAAAGAGCTTGCTGCTTTAACTAATGTGGGCTTCTCCTCAGCTCCTGGGATCCCCACAGTGTATCTGGGAGCATCTAGGACTCCAACCTCAATACTTGGCCCTTCAGGTAAGTGCCAGTCAATGACACCTCTATTAGAGTATGCATGATGAGTGTCAACATCTCTGTTCTTTTTACTTAAATAAAGATTAAAAATCATAGCAGATTTACTGATGATGAGTCACCCAACAAACTTCTTTGAGCACCCACTCTCTGCCAGGCCCTAGAGATAAGGCAGGGAACACAAAAGAGGTAAAAATCTCTGCCCTCAGAGGGCTTATTTTATTTCATTTTGAGGATGATGTGGTGATTATTTTATTTTGAGGATAGTGGTGATGATGATGTTGCTGGAGATGATTACAATAATGATGGCGATGCTGATGACCATGATGTGATGATAATGGTGATTATGAAGAAGATGATGATGATATTGATGATGGTAGTGGTTTTACAGTAATGATGATGTGATGATGATGATGATGATAGTGTTGGTGGTGATTATGGGAAGGATGACAGTGGTGGTGGTGATGGTGGTGGTTGTGGTGGTGATTGACAATGTGATGGTGATATTGACAATGAGGATGATGATGATAGTGGTGGTGGTTATGATGGTTAAGGATGATGTAATGAGGGTGTTGGTGATCATGGTACTAGTGGTGGTGATGTGGATCATGATGGCTGTGTGGCGGTGGTGGTGGTGATCGTGATGATGATGATGGTGGTGGTGATCGTTATGATGGTAAGGATGAAACAGTGATGGTGCTGGTGACCGTGTTCCTGATGTGCAGGTGATGATGTGGATGATGATGATGATGGTGATGGGGATGATAGGGATTATGATGATCTTGGTTTTGGTCCTGATGGTGGTGGTGATGACAATAATGTAAGTGATGGCCGCAGTGTTGGTGATGATGATGATGGTGGTGATAACAAAGGTAACAGTTAGCATCTAGTATTATGGAACCCTGAATATGCACGAAAGGTTGTGCTCAGCATCTAACTATTACTATTTAGCATGCTCTATGGAAAACTTTGATCATTATAGTCAAGAGAGGCATGAAAACCTGTTTTATCACTCTCTTTAAATCTGGTTGCATATGTTTAGAGATAAGTTTATTACAAACTCTTAAATATTCTCTACTTTTGAACATAGTGTTTATTTCCCACCTGCACTACAGCTGCCAGCCATCTCCTGATACTATTCACCCTCAACTTCACCATCACTAACCTGCAGTATGAGGAGAACATGTGGCCTGGCTCCAGGAAGTTCAACACTACAGAGAGGGTTCTTCAGGGTCTGGTGAGAGCCCTGCCCACCTCACTCTGCCCTGCCCACCTTGTCTCGTTCCATCTACGTCACCCATTCCAAGGCATGGAAGAAGATCTCACCCACCTCCCCTCACCTGAGAGATGCAATTCTCACCCCCTGATTACAGCCCCTCCCACCTTACATCTTCCTCGCTCCTACGTCCTCAGCTGTCCTACTCACCTCCCTCTTCCTCCACCACAGCTAAGGTCCTTGTTCAAGAACACCAGTGTTGGCCCTCTGTACTCTGGCTGCAGGCTGACCTTGCTCAGGTGAGAACTGAGAATAACCAGTCTGGCTGCCCCAAGTGTTCCCAGGCCCAAGGAGTTTGGTCAGCTTTCTTCCTTCCCTCTCTGTGGAAGTCCTCAGCACAAGTGGAATTCAGGCATTGGTGGCTCCAGGACCAACATATCTCCTGATCCTACCACCTTCCCCATCAACCGAGAGAACTTGCAGGGCCCATCAGCCAGATCAGGCTTCTACCTTGGTGATCCCTCTGAATTTCTTACTTCTCCCCACCTCCCTCTCCTTCAGGTGTTAAATTATCTTCCAAGGTTTCTCTCAGGATAAACATCCCTCATCCACTTGCTTTTATCCCCAATTCCAGCTTTTAATGTTTCTCAAGTCTGGGCTGTCCTGTCCCCATGCCATGAGAATGCAATTTTATAAAATTCTTGTATTCCTGACCCTACTCACATTCCCAGGCTGCCTGGAAGTCAGTGCATTCAGAAAATCTTAGTATGGCTTCTCATCTATCCATGAGGATTCTCATTTCCTCTGTCCCCTTCCTGTCCTGCCCTCAGGAATCTCAGAATGCCTCCCTGTAGGCAATCTATTTAATGTCATTCCCCTTATCTGCCCTCCCTAGGCCAGAGAAGGATGGGGAAGCCACCAGAGTGGATGCCATCTGCACCCACCGCCCTGACCCCACAGGCCCTGGACTGGACAGAGAGCAGCTGTATTTGGAGCTGAGCCAGCTGACCCACAGCATCACTGAGCTGGGCCCCTACACCCTGGACAGGGACAGTCTCTATGTCAATGGTGAGCAGCTGTGATGTGGTTGGGGAGTCTTCCTCTTTGCTGGGCAGCCTCTTACTCTCTGACTTGAAGTCACACTCCCTGACTGGCCATTGAAGTCTTGGCTATGTTGTTTGTGTGTGATGACTGATGTCTTAACTTCATAGTTTCTTCATCTTGGACTGAGTTCATCCCAAGTACCTTCTTCCCTGATCTGAGAGTACTGATAGAGAATCTTCAAAGGCCCCTGTTCCTTGAAACTTCTTCCATTCCATTCGGGTATCTGTGACCCCTATTTGATTCCCCACCTCTCCCTTAACCCTTACCCAGTCTCCTCCCTCCTTCTCTATGCAGGTTTCACCCATCGGAGCTCTGTGCCCACCACCAGCAGTGAGTATTCAACTGATGTTCCAGTGGCCCCAATTATACGCCAAGCAGGGCAGGTGCTGTCCCCTCTTCCTATGCCCCTATGTCCTCTTCATAAGGAAAGGGGCTGGGAGGGCACAAGTTATTCCCTTTCCCTTCTGGCCAACTCCAGAGAGAGACTCAACTCAGGCCCCACATGCAGCAAGGCCTGTAAATAGTTGTATTTGCTGAACTTTCTGCCATGAGAGGGTTGGATGCTTCCTCTGAAGAGGGCTTCTCTGTAGCTCTTGGGACTGCTACAGTGGACCTGGGAAATTCTGGGACTCCATCCCTTCTACTGGTCCCTTGAATAAGTACATGCCAATGGCGCCTCTGTTAGAGCATGGCTGATGAGTGTAAACATCTCTTCCATTATTCAGTCAAATAAAGATGGAAATTCTTCATAAATCTAGTGATGATGAGCCAACCAACAAACTTTATTGAGCACTGTGCCAAGCCCTGGGGCTTTGCCAAATCCTGGGGACATGGCATGGATCATGAAACAATTAATAATCTCTCCTCTCAGAGAGCTATTTTTATGATGATACTGATGGTGGCAATGATGATGACGATGGTGATGGTGATTATGATGATCATGATGACAATGGTGATGGTGGTGGTGATGATGGTGATAATGATGATGGTGATGGTGGTAATGATGGTGGTGATTATGACAGTAATGATGGTGATGATGACAGGGATGGTGATGATTATGATGGTGGTGGTGATAACAAAGGTAATAGATAATATATGAACTTATTGGGTCCTGAATATGCACCAAAGTGCTATGCTCAGTGTTTAACTAGTACCATTTAATATGATTTCTAAAAAGAAAAAAAAAAAACTTGAATTATTATAGGCAAAAGAATTATGGGAACCTTTTATTTTATCACTCACTCTAAGTCCTGTTGCATATTTTTTTAAGTCAATTGCAAACACATTTTCTCTGCTTTGAAGATTGTGTTTATATCCAGTCACCCCAATAGTGCATAAACCTGCTGATTGGAGCAACTGTGTCTTACTCCCTTGTGCTTCCCTAGTATCTACTTCAGGACCCTGTACATGGTAGATTGACAGATTTAGATCTACAGGAAAACATGGATTTCCCAGGGAAGGAAAGAATGAAGTATGCTTTCTTATAATGTATGGAAACTTTCCTCTTCTGCCTTGGTTCAACTTTAGCGTCTGCCAGAGTTTACACTGGAAAATTATATGGCATCTGCTGTACTCCCTTATCCATGACAGACATCATTAATTGATTGCAGCATTCATGGCAGACATCACCAATTGATAACAGCATTCATTTTCTCTCAGTTCAAAACAGCTTCAGAATGGTCACCAAAAAAAAAAAAATCAGTCGCTATCAATTCAGTTGGAGCTGACTCAGGATTATGGGGCAGAATTCAAGAGAGTTAGGTTCCTTGATGATGTGTAGCTGGCTCTTTGGTTTCCCTAGAAGGCTCAACTCAGGCTCAGCTTGGTCATTGCTGATATCCTTTCTTCCACTTGATCAATCTGGCTGTTGATACTTGTGTATGCTTCACGAAGCTTTTGTGCTGTGTTTTTCAGCTCCATCGGGTTGTTTATGTTCCTCTCTAAACTGTTTATTCTAGTTAGCAATTCCTTTAACCTTTCATCAGGGTTCTTGGCTTCTTTGCATTGTGTTAGGACATGCTTCCTTAGCTCATTGTACTTTTTTATTGCCCATCTTCTGAAGCCTATTTCTGTCAATTCATCCATCTGATCCTCCATCCAGTTCTGCACCCTTAATGGAGAGATGTTGCGGTCATTTGGAGAAGAGGCACTCTGGTCTTTTGGGTTTTCAGTATAGTTTTGTTGATTCTTTCTTATCTTTGTGAGTTTTAGTTTCAGGCTTTGAGGCTGCTGATCCTTGGAGGGGTTTTTGTGGAGGGCTTTTTGTTGTTGTAGTTGTTGCTTATGCTGTTGTCATCACTTTCTGCTTGTTTTTCTGTCAATAGTCAGGTCCCTCTTCTGTAGGGCTGCTGCAGTTTGTTAGGGGTTCACTTCAGGCCCTATTCATCTGATTCGCTCCCATGCCCGGAGATGTCACACGGGGAGGCTGGAGAGCAGCAAAGATAGGTGCCTGCTTCTTCTGGGACCTCTGACCTTGAGGGGCACCAACCTGATGCCAGGAGGATCGCTCCTGTATAGGGTGTCTGACAACTATTGTTGGAGGGTCTCACCCAGTTGACTGGCATGGGGAACAGGACCCATTTAATGAAGCACTTTGTCCCTGGTGGAGAGGAGGTGCTTCACTGGGGGGAAACCCACAGATCTGGGCTGCCTGGATTCCTCACAACTACCAGGAGGAGAAGCTAACTCTGCTGGTCCGCAGAGACTGCAGTCACCCCTCCCACTAGGGGCTCAAGCCCAGGGAGTCTGAATTCTGTCCCTGAGCCTCTGGCTGGAGTTATTGGAGATCCTGCAGGAAAGCCCTGCCCACTGAGGAAGGTTGGGTCAGGGTAAGCCCTGAAGAGTCACTTTGGCTGCAGACTGCCACAGCCGGTGTGATGGACTGTGGGGACAAACCTTGGGAGGAAGCCATTCAGCCTTACTGGCTCCAGCAAGGAAAAAGCACAGCCTGGAGCTACAGAAAGGGGTGCCGCCCTTCCCCCACCCAGGGAGCTTAGCGTGTTAGGCAGTTGTGAGTCCCAGTGCTGGCTGTTGCCCCTCCCCCAAGGAATTCAAAAGACTTAGACAGCAGGCAGCTGCAGCCAGTGCTGGTCGCCCCTCCCCCGGGGAATTCCGTAGGCTTAGGCAGATTCCAGCTGTAAAAATCTGCGCGTTCTGGGATTGGGACACTAGGTCCCAGTGGCATGGGTTCGCGAATGGGATCTTCCAATCTGTGGGTTGCACAGTTCCGTGGAAAAAGCACAGTTTCCCCAGATTGGATAGCCTGCTCACTCACCACCTCCCTTGGCTGGGGGGAAGGGATTTCCCTTCCCCTTGTGTCTCTCAGGTGGGCCACCACACCACACTGCTCTTCCTTCTCTCCGTGGGTCACTGCCAGCCTTCTAGTCAGTTTTGATGAGGGAACCTGGATATCTTGGTTGCCAGGGAAGGATTCACACACTTATTGTGGTTTTTTTCAATGGGAGCCTCCGAGCGCTGCTGCTTCTAGCCGACTGTCTTGGCCCCCAGAGCCACATCTATTATTTTTTTATTTTTTGATTATGGCAATTCTTGTAGAAGTAAGGTGGTATCACATTATGGTTTTGATTTTCATTTCCCTGGTCATTAGTGATGTTGAACATTTTTTCATATGTTCATTGGCCATTTGTGTATCTTCTTTTGAGAATTGTCTATTCATGTCCTTAGCCCACTTTTTGACGGGATTGTTTGTTTTTTTCTTGCTATTTTGTTTGAGTTCGTTGTAGATTCTAGATATTAGTCCTTTGTTGGATATGTAGATTGTGAAGATTTTCTCCCACTCTGTGGGTTATCTGTTCAATCTGTGGACTGTGAAGGAAAAGTCAATTTCTTACACTAATTTGTCTCACTCATACTTCCAAATGAGATCCTGGGTTTTTTGTTGTTGTTGTTGTTGTTTTGTTTGTTTGTTTGTTTTTCTGTTAATCCTTCACAATACTTCTCTCACTTTTTTGAACTTATTGGTTTATATTCTGTTGTCTGCTTCTCTTTTATAGGAATGTAACTTCTTATGGGCTTTCTCTATTATACCACTTGTGGGGTTTTGTTTTGTTTTGTTTTGTTTTGTTTTGTTTTTCTCCTCGGATCCATTCTCCAACCTTCCTGTGCTCTGTGGGATAGATGTCTGACTCATGAAAACTTCATTTCCCAGGTTCCCATGCTAACTAGCTGCCTGTTAGGTTCAGCCAATAGGAGGCATCGGTGGGACAATGGTGGGCAGGGCTATTGAAGGGCCAGAATATTTCTTTACCCCACTCCCCTGCTCCCCTTCAAATGTTCCTGGAGCAGTGTAGGACCAATTCCATATATATGGAAGGAAGGCAAGGTGGATAGATGGAAGGAAGAAGTGATGAATGGAAGGAGGAAGGGAGAGAGGATGGATGAGTGGATTAAAGAAATAAAAAAATGGATGAAAGAAGAAAAGGAGGAGGAAAGGTGGATAAGTGGATGGAAGGAAGAAAAGAGAGGTGTAAGGAAGGAAAGATAGATGATGGATGGATGGGTGGATGGGTGGGTGGATGAATGGGTGGATGGATGGATGGACAGATGGATGAACGGATGGGTGGGTGGATGGATGGATTAATGGGTAGGTGGGTGGATGGATGGATGGATGGATGGATGGATGGATGGATGGACAGATGAGTGGGTAGGTGGATGGATGGATAGATGGATGGATAAATGAATGGATGGATGGATGGATGAATAAATGGATGAATGGATGGGTGAAAAGAAGGAAATAAGTGAGAGAAGGAAGAGGAAGGATAAATAAATGATAGAAGGTACAATGAAAGGAAGGAAGTCAGCAAGCAAGAAAGAATGCATTAATAGAATGAAAGATGGAAGGGAAGAAGAAAGGATGGAAACAGAGAAGGAGAGAAGGAAGAATGAACAGAAGGAAGTTCAAGAGAGAAAGAAGGAGAGAAGGAAGAATGAACAGAAGGAAGTTCAAGAGTGATGAAAAGAAGGAAGGCAGGGAGAGAAGAAGAGGTAAACTTTTCTTCTAGCGGTTTGTCTTAAATCTTAGCTTGGCCGGGCATAGTGACTCATGCCTGTAATCCCAGCACTTTGGGAGGCTGAGGCAGGTGGATCACAAGGTCATGAGATCAAGACCATCCTGGCTAACACGGTGAAACCCTATCTCTACTTAAAAAAAAAAAAAAAAAAAAAAAAAAAAAAAAAAAAACAACTAGCCGGGTGTGGTGGTGCACACCTGTGGTCCCAGCTACTCAGGAGGCTGAGGCAGGAGAATGGCGTAAAACCTGGGAGGTGGAGCTTGCAGTGAGCCGAGATTGCACCACTGCTCTCCAGCCTGGGCAACAGAGTGAGACTCCGTCTCAAAAAAAAAAAAAGAAAAAGAAAAAAAGAGAAAAAAGAATCCTTAGCTCATACTTCCATAAAGTTCCACACAGAGGGAGTGATTAGAAAGCATTTGTGATATATTTCATATAATAAACATGTACACCATATTGACCTGTGTGCCCAGCAGTGCTTACACGCTTTACAATGATTAACTTGTTTAAGCTTTATAACAACTGTTGAGGCAGGAATCATCATTGTGAACCACTGTCATCTCATTTTACAGATGAGTAAACTGAGGTGCAGAGAGGTTGGTTATGGCTGCAAAGATTGTTGGCCATGTTAACCAATGCAGAGAAGGTTAGCATACCTGGTTGTGAGTGCAGGAGAGAGAGAGAAATGGGAGAAAGAATCAAGGGGGAGACAGGAAGAGAGAGAGAGAGAATACATTTATTAAAAATGTCTGGAGTCATGCATGACTTCTGCATCAGTGTGGTAATATGGAGCCTTTCCCCTGGGAAAGATCAGAATCACTGGTACTTTTTACAGAATCCTCCCTTCCTGCATTTGGGTAGGACCCCATCTGGACATCCCAACTTATTAAGCATACCCTTACTGGCTGCTGGAGATGTCTCCATTAAAAGTCAGCCTTGGGCTTATTGAGAGGTGGACACAGGGTCTTTGGAACACACTGCCCCTACCCTGTCCCACACCACCCCCTACCCACCCATCATCCTCCCCAAGAGATTCATCTCTCTCTCTCTGTCTCTCTCTGTCTCTCTCTGTCTCTCTCTCTCTCTCTCTCTCTCTCTCTCTCTCTCTCTCTCTCTCTTCCCCCTGCCCTAGCCGGGGTGGTCAGCGAGGAGCCATTCACACTGAACTTCACCATCAACAACCTGCGCTACATGGCGGACATGGGTCAACCCGGCTCCCTCAAGTTCAACATCACAGACAACGTCATGCAGCACCTGGTGAGAGGCCTGCCTCCCCCTGCAGCCCTGCCTTGCCCATCCTACGCCTGTTACCTGCCTGCCCCTGACCAACCCCGGCTCCCTTCTCCCTCTGCAGCTCAGCCCTTTGTTCCAGAGGAGCAGCCTGGGTGCACAGTACACAGGTTGCAGGGTCGTTGCACTAAGGTGAGAAACTCCCCCACCCACAGCCCACCACCAAGAACTTAGGGTTCTGACCGGGAGGGCCCTCTTGGGTTGGGGTGGGCTATATTTTTTTTTTGTCTTTTTATCTTTCTTTCTTTCTTTTCTTTTTTTTTTTTTGAGATGCAGTTTTGCTCTCGCTGCCCAGCCTGGAGTGCAATGGCACAATCTTGGCTCGCTGCAACCTCCGCCTCCTGGGTTCAAGTGATTCTCCTGCCTCAGCCTCCAGAGTAGCTGGGATTACAGGCATGTACCACCATGCCTGGCTATTTTTTTTTTGTTTATTTGTATTTTTAGTAGAGATGGGGTTTCTCCATGTTGGTCAGGCTGATCTCGAACTCCTGACCTCAGATGATCCGCCCTCCTTGGCCTCCCAAAGTACTGGGATTACAGGTGTGAGCCACCACGTCCAGCCCCATTCTTTTTTTAAAATGGATTTAAGGAGTGCAAGTGCAGTTTTTGTTACATGCGTATATTGCATAGTGAAGTCTGCAGACAGTAGACTTCCAGACAGTAGCTTTTAGTGTACCCATCACCCAAATAGTGTACATTGTACCCATTAAGTGAGGTTCCCCACCCTTCTCTCACTCTCCCACCTTTCTGAGTATCCAGTGTCTATTATTCCACACTCTATGTCCATGTCCATGCTCCCACGTATAAGTGAAAACGTATGGTATTTGACCATGAGCTAATGGACAAGGAGTCCTTTGGCTCCCACTTATAAGTGAGAATATGCGGTATTTGACTTTCTATTTCTGAGTTGTTTCACTTAAGATAATGGACTCCCATTCCATCCATGTTGCTGCAAAAGACATGATTTCACTCTTTTTATGGCTGAATAGTATTTCGTGGTATATATATATACCACATTTTCTTTATCCAGTCTTCTGTTGATGGACACTTAGGTTAGGTCCATGTCTTTGCTATTGTGAATAGTGCTGCAATAAACAAACACGTGCAGGTGTCTCTTTGATATAATGATTTATTTTCCATTGGGTAGATCCCCAATAGTGGGATTGCTGGATCAAATGGTAGTTCTATGTTTTTGTTCTTTGAGAAATCCTCATACTGTTTTCCACAGAGATTGTACTGATTCACATTCCCACCAACAGTGTATAAGAGTTCCCTTTTTTTTTAATTCTTGCCAGCATCTGCTTGTTTGGTGTTTGTCTGGTTGGTGGGTTGGTTGGTTTTTGTCTTTTTAGTAATAGTTATTCTGACTGGTATAAATAACTTTTTTATTTATTCCTGACAATTTGATTTTTTGACATATAAAAATTATTTGCATTTAAAATGTACAACTTGATATTTTGGTATACATTGCAAAACGATGGCCACATTTCAGCTAATTAATATATCTATTACCTCTACATAGTTATCATGTTTGTACCCTTTGACCAACATCACCCCATTTGCTCCTCCTCCCAGCCCCTGGCAACCACCATCCTACTCTCTGCTTCTATGTGTTTGACAATTTTAGATTCCACCTGTAAGTTCGATCGTGCGGTATTTGTCTTTCTGTGCCTGGCTTATTTCACTTAGCCTAATGTCCTCCAGCTCCATCTATGTTATCCCAAGGGGCAGAATTTTCTTCTTTTTAAAGACCAAGTAATATTTGATTATATATGTGTATGCCACATTTTCTTTATCCATTCATCCACTGAAGGTCATTTAGCTTATTTCCATATCTTGGCTATTTTGAATAGTGCTACAATGAACATAGGAGTGCAGCTATCTCTTTAAGATACAGGTTTCATTTCTTTTTCTTTTTTCTTTTCTTTTTTTTTTTTGAGACAGAGTGAGACTCTGTCACCCGAGCTGGAGTGCAGTGGTGCCATCTCAGCTCACTGCAAACTCTGCCTCCTGAGTTCAAGCAATTCTTGTACCTCAACCTCCCAAGGAGTTTTGCTTTTGCTACCCAGGCTGGAGTGCGGTGGTGCTATCTTGACTTACCACAACCTCCGCTTCCCGGGTTCAAGCGATTCTCCTGCCTCAGCCTCCCAGGTAGCAAGTATTACAGGTGCCCAATACCCAACCAAGCTAAATTTTTTTTGCATTTTTAGTAGAGAAGGGGTTTTGCCATGTTGTCCAGGCTAGTCTCTAATTCCTGGCTTTAAGTGATCCACCTGCCTCGGCCTCCCGAAGTGCTGGGATTTTACAGGCAGGAACCACCACATCTGGCCTCATTTCCTTTAGATATTTATGGGTTGAGCTATTCTCAGAAGGTCCTTTTCTGCATCTATTTTTTAAAATCACATCATTAATTTTTTATATTGTGGCAAAAACACATGTAACATAAAATCTGTCATTTTAACAATTTTTAAATGTACAATTCAGTGACATTGATTATATTCACAATGTCATGCAGCCATCACCACCATTTGTTTCCAAAACTTTTCCACTGGGTAGATCCCCAACAGTGGGATTGCTGGGTCAAATGGTAGTTCTAATTTTTTTTGTTCTTTGAGAAATCTCCATACTGTTTTTCATTCAAGGTTGCACTGATTTACATTCCCACCAACAGTGTATAAGAGTTTCCTTTTCGTGCATCCTTGCCAACGTGACTTTTCTGGGTCACTTTGCACTCTCTTAGTATTTACTATTTACTTCTCCATTCATATTTTTACTCAACCCATGCCCATGGCACCACTCCTCTACCATTCCCACCAACCATGTATAAGAGTTTCCTTTTCTTGCATCCTTGCCAACTTGACTTCTTTGGGTCAGTTTGCACTCTCTTGGTATTTACTATTTACTTCTCCATTTTTATTTTTACTCAACTGATGCCCATGGCACTGCTCCTCTGAGGCAGGTGCTGGGTACTAGAGTTATAAGACAGATGCTGTCCCTGCCCTCACCCAGTGGAGAACAGATGCTAAACAGGAACATAAATATCTAACTAAAGTGGCTTCAAATGGGGTAAAGTGATATGAAACATAAATAAATAGCAAGTAATGGGAAGAGCAACTTTACCCAGGATGAATCCTGGGCTGTGTCCAAAATGGCCATGAAAACTGTTCCAGGCAGAGAGAACAGCATGAGAAAAGGTCTTGAGGTGCAAATGAACTTGGCACGTTCTACAAACGGCAAAGAGGCCAGTGTGGCTGGAACAGAGAGAAAGCAAGAAGGAAAGAGAGAGAGGATGAGACCCAAGACATCAGCAGGGTTGAAGGGCCTTGGAGGACTTGGATTTTTTTTTTTTTTTTTTTAAGATGGAGCTTTGCTCTTGTTGCCCAGGCATGATCTCGGCTCACCGCAACCTCTGCCTCCTGTGTTCAAGCGATTCCCCTGCCTTCAGCCTCCCGAGCAGCTGGGATTACAGGCTTGCGCCACCACATCTGGCTAATTTTGTATTTTTGGTAGAAATGGGACTTATCCATGTTGGTCAGGCTGGTCTGAAACTCCCGACCTCAGGTGATCCGCCCGCCTCAGCCTCCCGAAGTGCTGGGATTATAGGTGTGAGCCCCTGTGCCCAGCCTGGATTTTTTTTTTTTTTTTCTAAATTGTGGTAACATACACATCACATTAAATTTACAGTTTTAGCCATATTTCCTGTTCAGTGGCATCAAGCACATTCACATTACTGTGCAGCCATCACCACTATCATCCATCTCCAGAACTTTCTCATCTTCCCAAACTGAAACTCCATCCCCATGAAGTATTCACTCCTCATCCCCCTCCTCAAGCCTCTGGCACCCACCATTCTACTTTCTGTCTCTGTGAATCTGATGATTCTAAGGACCTTCTATGAATGGAGGAATATATGGTATATGTCCTGGTTTATACTGTATGACTGGCTTATTTCATCAAGCATAATGTCCTCAAAGTTTATCCATGTTGTAGCATGTGTCAGAATTCCCTTCCTTTTCAGGGCTGAATAATATTCTGCTTATATGTAAATGCTATATTTTGTTTCTCCATTCATTAGGACTTTGATTTTTGCAGGGAGTTGTCAAGGGGTGCTAGGTTCTGGGGCTTCGATACAATAAGAGTAAGCTAAACTGGTTCATTTCTTCCTTCGTGGAGACCATGTTCTGGTAGGAACAGGAACAAATAATTTATGATTACATAGAGGGTGATCAGGGCAGTGACAGGGGAAGAGTCGAGGATTGTGGGACCCAGAGGAGGCTCCTGACCTTGCCTAGGAATTGCCTAGGAAGATAGGAGGAGGAAGAAGAGGAGGAAGAGGAAGAGGAGGAGGAGGGGGAGGAGGACGAAGAGGAGGAGGAGGAAGAGGAGGAGGAAGAAGAAGAGAAGGAGGAGGAAGAGGAGGAGGAAGAAGAGGAAAAGGAGGAGGAAGAGGAGGAGGAGGAACAGGAGGAGGAGGAGGGAGTCCTCTAAGCTGAGACCTGGAGGATGACCGGGAAGTTATCCAAGTAAGGAGAAATGGGGAGAAGCTTCCAGACAAAAGTAACAGCAAGTGCAGAGATCCTGAGATGATAGATAAGACCAGGTGGAGAAACTGCAAATTGTCAATGAGACCACAATATGGACTGTGAGTTGTGCAGTGACAGTGACCACAAGTGGAGAGGTGCCAGGTGGCCTTCATCCCCAAAAGGTGCACCTCTCCCTCCTCAGGTCTGTGAAGAACGGCGCTAAGACACAGGTGGACACCCTCTGCACCTACCTGCAGCCCCTCAGTGGCCCAGGTCTGCCTATCAAGCAGGTGTTCCATGAGCTGAGCCAGCAGACCCACGGCATCACCCGGCTGGGCCCCTACTCTCTGGACAAAGACAGCCTCTACCTTAACGGTGAGCAGCTCTCAGCCCCACCTCCCTGCCTTAACCCCCAACCCCCGCTGCAGCCCAGGAGGGTGTCTGTTTGCCGGTTCTCTAGGGAAAGACTTGGGGTTCAAGTCTTGGTGTTACCACTGACCCTCCCATAACCACCATGCAAGGTTGGACTTTGATTAATCCCATTTTACCGATGAAGAAACTGAGGCTTAGACAGGTTAAGCAATTTACCTTGATGGTGATGGAACCAGGATATGAACTCCACTTGTCAGCATTCAGTGCTATGATCCACTCTACATGTTTAACTCACAGAAGAGTCTTCCTGGTGGGGGCACTTGGGGGACAAAAAACACATTTACCGCTGGGCGCAGTGGCTCACACCTGTAATCCCAACACTTTGGGAGGCCAAGGCAGGCAGATCACAAGGCCAAGAGATTGAGACTACCCTGGTCAACATGGTGAAACCCTGTCTCTACCAAAAATACAAAAATTAGCTGGGTGTGGTGGTACACGCCTGTAGTCCCAGCTACTCGGGAGGCTGAGGCAGGAGAATCGCTTGAACCCAGGAGGCGGAGGTTGCAGTGAGCCGAGATTGCGCCATTGCACTCCAGCCTGGTGACAGAGCAAGACTCTGTCTCAAAACAAAACAAAACAAAACAAAACAAACACATTTCCCCTTCTCGGGTTTTTTTTTGTTTGTTTGTTTTTTGTTTTTTGTTTTTTTTTTGAGATGGAATCTCACTCTGTTGCCCAGGCTGGAGTGCAGTGGCGCGAT
>NW_016807065.1:1375747-1404988 GCF_001698545.2 Rhinopithecus bieti
AAAAAAAAAAAAAAAAAAAAAAGAAGGCATCCCCTAAATGGGGTTCTGAGAGGCAAAGCATGACCATGGAGAATTGACAAAATAGCTCCCCTTTCATCACCTCCACCACCAACCCAAGCACAGTGCTCATCATCATGACCCCTTGAGGTGGGCACCCCATATCACTTATATGAGGTACCTTTAGGTAGGAACCGGGATGTAGGGAGACATCCTGGACTTTCATTACTCTTATTTTAGCAAAGAGGGAAACTGAGGCACAGAGCGGAGAAGGGACTTGCTCATGCCCATGCTAAGTTATTGGCTAGTCTGGGTCTTGATGTTCTTTATTATTATAATTACTATCATCATCATCATCCTCATTGTCTGTGTACATTTATGGGGTACAAGTGCAATTTTGTTACATGTATAGATTGCATAGTAGTGAAGTCAGGGCTTTCAGAGTATCCGCCACTCCAATAACATACATTGTATCCATTAAGTCGTTTCTCATCACCCACCCCTCTCCTACCCCCTCACCCTTCCAAGCCTCCTTTATCTGTCATTCCCCTCTCTGAGTTCTTGTCCACACATTGTTTAGCTCCCACTTATGAGTGAGAACATGTGATATTGTCTGTGTCTGACTTGTTTCACTTAAGGTAACTTCAGTTTCATCCATGTAGCTGCAAAAGACATGGATTCATTCTTTTTTTCTAACTTTTAAGTTCAGGCATACAGGTGCAGGTTTTCTATATAGTTAAACTCGTGTCACAGGGGTTTGTTGTACAGATTATTTCATCACCCAAGTATTAAGCCTAGTACCCATTAGTTATTTTTTCTGATCCTCTCCCTCCTCCCACCCTCCACCCTCAGGTAGGCCCCAGTATGTATTGTTCCCCTCTATGTGTCCATGTGTTCTCATCATTTAGCTCCCACTTATAAGTGATTTTCTGTTCCTGCATTAGTTTGCTAAGGATAATGATCTCCAGCTCCATCTATGTTCCTGCAAAGGAAAGGATCTCATTCTTTTTTATAGCTGCATAGTATTCCATGGTGTATATGCACCACATTTGCTTTATCCAGTCCATCATTGATGGGCATTTAAGTAGATTCCACGTCTTTGCTATTGTGGATAGTACTGCAATGAACATGTGTCTTTATGACAGAAAAATGTATATTCCTTTGGGCATATACCCAGTGATGGGATTGCTGGGTTGAATGGTAGTTCTGTTTTTAGCTCTCTGAGGAATCGCCCTGCTGCTTTCCACAGTGGATGAACTAATTTACACCCCCACCAACAGTGTAAAAGAACTCCTTTTTCTCTGCAACCTCACCATCATGGTTTTATTTCTCTTTATGGCTGAATAGTGTTCTATTGTGCATATATACCACATTTTCTGTATCGATTCATCTGTTGATGGACACATAGGTTAATTCCACATCTTTGCTATCGTGAATAGTGCTGTGATAAACACACAGGTGCAGGTTGGGTCTTGATGATCTGAGTTGACACACAGTCCCTTCAACTTGGCTGTTCCTGGGAGCTGTTCCCCCTTGTAAACTGCACAGCTTCTATGCTTCACTTTGTTCCTTCATTTAGCTTTACCGAGCAGCTACTATTAACCAGGCCTTGTGCCTGGCCCCAGGGACAGAGATAGGTTACATGTGCATCCTGTCCTAATGTAATCTCCAGAGGGGCAGAGACTGTTTTTTTCTACCCTTTATTCCCCAAATGTAAAGGGAGGCTTGCACATAGTAAACCCTTAATAAACATTCACTGGGTGGAGGAATAGATTGGAGGAGGCCTGGAAGGGGAGGCGGGGGGCGTGGATGGACAGGAGGATAGACTTGTGAACACAAAGGTAATGACAGCCTCTCACTGGAGGCATGCTAGAGACATGAGTAGGGAAGGGTCAGTGCTGATTGAAATATCAGGAAATTCTTTCTAGTGGTGAACACATTTAAGTCAAATATTAGATGATACATAAATGTATCCATCATCTCTAGATACACAAAGGGAAAGGCATTCAGGCAGGGGCCCCATATGGACAAAGGCATGGAGTATCTGGGACGGTTCCACCATCTCCTCTTATGTGTGACCTCTTTGTTTCTAGGTTACAACGAACCTGGTCCAGATGAGCCTCCTACAAGTACGTGTCTTTGAGTCCAGTGCCCATTTCAATCTCCATGGGTCTTGGTTCAAGCTTTTCTCCTCATTCATAAAGGAAGCTTGCCCCAAGTTCGGGCTGGTCCCCTGAGGTGGTGAGGGGCAACGTCTCAGTGGGAGGAAGAATGCTGAGTCCTTGGCCTGTTTTTAGACCTGCAGCCATAGTCTTAGCTTTGTGAATTTTCCACGCCCCTCTGGGTTGGAAGAAGAAGTTTGAACAAGCATCCTACAGGGACTTGAAGAAGCATCCTACGGGGATAGAGGTTGAGGTCAGATGATGACCTTGTTAGTCCATACCTCTTGATAACAAAATCTCCTCCAAGTGCCCCAGCAGGGGCTTCATGGTCAAGCTGCAAACTCTGCTGGCTACTCAAGTGAATTTGGCTCAATTTGCCCATTGCCTCATCCAGTGATCCACTCATCTATCTTTCCAGCCATCCATTTTTCTATCCTTCCAGTCATCTCTCAGACACCATCCTTCCTTCCATCCATCCATCCATTCACCCATCCATCCATCCACCCCATTTTCCTGACCATTTACCTCCTCATCCTTCTTCCATCTGTCCTTTTATCCATCTATTCATCCATCACCCATCGTCCTGCCCATTCACCTGCTTGTCCCTCCTTTCTTCTGTCCTTCTATACATCTATCTATCCATCCATCCATCCTTCCACTCATCCACCACCCACCCATCCTGTCCATTCACTTGCTAGCCCTTCCTTCCTTCTGTCCTTCCATCCACCCATCCACCCATCTTCCTGCCCATTCACCTGCTTGTCCTTCCTTCTATCTGTTATTTTATCCTTCTCTGCTTCCATCCACCATCCATCCACCCTTCTCCCTAGTCACCTATTTGTCCTTCTTTCTGTCCTTCCAACCACCTATCCATCTTTCCATTCATCCTCCTCTTATTCACCTGTTTCCTTCTTTCTGTCTTTCCATCCATCCATCTATCCAGCCAGCCATCTCTCCACCCATTCTCCTCCCCACTCAATTTTCCTTCCTTCCATCTGTCCTTTTATCCATCCATCCATCCACCCATCCGTCCATCCATCCATCATCCATCCATCTATCCGTCTCCCCATTCACCTGTTTGTCCTTCTTTCTGTCCTTCCAACCATCCATCCATCTCTCCATCCATCCTCCTGCCTATTCATCTGCTTGTCTCTCCTTCCATCTGTCCTTTTATCCATCCATCCATCCACCCATCCATCCATCCATCCATCATCCATCCATCTATCCGTCTCCCCATTCACCTGTTTGTCCTTCTTTCTGTCCTTCCAACCATCCATCCATCTCTCCATCCATCCTCCTGCCTATTCATCTGCTTGTCTCTCCTTCCATCTGTCCTTTTATCCATCCATCCATCCACCCATCCATCCATCCATCCATCATCCATCCATCTATCCGTCTCCCCATTCACCTGTTTGTCCTTCTTTCTGTCCTTCCAACCATCCATCCATCTCTCCATCCATCCTCCTGCCTATTCATCTGCTTGTCTCTCCTTCCATCTGTCCCTTTATCCATCCATCCATCCACCCATCCATCCATCCACCCATCCATCCATCCATCCATCTGCCCATCCACCCACTCATCCTCTTGCCCATTCACCTCCTTGTCCTTCCTTCCACCTGTCCTTTTATCCAACCATCCATCCATCTTCCATCCATTCATCCTTCTCCCCATTCACCTGTTTGTCCTTCTCTCTATCCTTCTAACCATCCATCCATCCTCGTATTCATTCACCTGTTTCCTTCTTTCCGTCCTTTCATCCATCCGTCTATCCACCCAGCCATCTCTGCACCCACCCTTCTCCTCACTCACCCAATTGTCCTTCCTTCCTTCTGTCCTTCAATTACTTCATCCATCTACCCATTCACTTATTCATCCATCCATCCATCTATCCATTCATATGTCTACCCATCCTCCTGCCCAATTAACCTGTTTGTTCTTCCTTTCCTTCCTTCTTTCATCTCTCCAACTTCTCTTCCTCGTTCTTATCTATCTTGCCTTCTCTTTTGACCCTCCAGTTGTACATTGCACCTTCTGCCCATTCATTGATCCCTTCCATTTTCCTGCCTACCCATCCACCTATCTTCTTTGTTTAACCTTTCTCTTGTTCACCCCCACCCCCACTCTCTTGGGTTAATTTCACTCACAGTCTTGTTCACTCCTCCACTCACACAGTCACTCTTTCCCTCAGTCTCATTTATGGCCCACCTGTGAATGGTTGTCCTGGCTTGGACTACTGATGAAGCCCAGGGGAGCTTCTCCCACTAGGTGATGGGCTTTGTTCCTCTCTGATGGACTGTTCCTTCCACAGCTCCCAAGCCAGCCACCATATTCCTGCCTCCTCTGTCAGAAGCCACAACAGGTATCTGGGGTCCATTTTTCCTCCTCAAAGATTAGACTGGCAGTTCAATCAGACACCTGCCCTCGTGGAGCCCCCAATTTTATGAAATAAATAGACCATCATAATGTCAGATGTTTTGGGGTGAGACACCTGGCATAATTGGGAAGGAGGAGGGCTTTCTGGAGAAAGTTTCACCTGAACTGAGTCTTTAAGGATGAGTAAGAGTGATTCAGGCAAATAGGGCATAAGTAGTATAACTGAAAGAGGGGAGTCCATGAACAAAGCCTCGGTGGCCAGAAACAGCATAGAGTATAGGGAGAAGTGAGAGGAATTTGGTTTGCATGAAACATAAAGCTCAACCCAGAGTGGATGGACAAGTGAGACTGAAAGGTCAGCAAGAGCCAGATTGGGAAGGACCTTGAATGCCAAGTCAAGAAATTTGAACTTCATACTGAAGGCCATAGGGAGCTGTGGATGGTACTAGAGCAGGGGCAGCCGTAGTGAGATCGTCATTTCAGAAAGATTCTTCTCGTGTTCAGTATAGAGAATATCCTTTAGATAGGGCATCCAGTGAGTCTGCCAGGGTGCTGATCAGGATAAGAGAAAATAAGACCTTAACTGGGATAGGGGAGGAGTTAGAGGATATATGTGATGAATATGCAGCAAAGGGAATTGGTGTTACTTGGAGGGGAGAAGATACATAGCTTCTGACTTGGATGGCCACACTGGTTAATAATGAGTGCAGTCTGATCTAGTCTCAGACCAGCCCTCAGTTGCAGACATCTCTCCTCCCCACCTCCTGCAGCCGTGGGGTACCACCTGAAGACCCTCACACTCAACTTCACCATCTCCAATCTCCAGTATTCACCAGACATGGGCAATGGCTCAGCTGCATTCAACTCCACCGAGAGGGTCCTGAAGCACCTGGTGAGACCCTGGTCCCAGCAGCTCCCAGTGGGATAAATCCTACCCCTAACCTCTGTTCCTCAGCTTACCCTCTTCCTCCTTCCTCTCCAGCTCAGACCCTTGTTCCAGAAGAGCAGCCTGGGCCCCTTCTACTTGGGTTGCCGACTGATCTCCCTCAGGTGAGACCACTTCCTGGCCATTGGCCAGTAATGACCACCCCTTTCTCAGCCCTCCCCTGCTCCTCCCTCCTCTGCTCTCTACCTGCAGAGGTCTCAGGACCTCTCTAGAGTCCTCAAATGCCTCTCTCCCCAGGCCTGAGAAGAATGGAGCAGCCACTGGCGTGGACACCACCTGCACCTACCACACTGACCCTATGGGCCCTGGGCTGGACATACAGCAGCTTTACTGGGAGCTGAGTCAGCTGACCCATGGTGTCACCCAACTGGGCTTCTATGTCCTGGACAGGGATAGCCTCTTCATCAACGGTGAGTGTCAGGCTGAACTTGGATTTACAGTGACTTTGGGGGGGGTGGTGGGTTGTTTTGTTTTTGAGATGGAGTCTCACTCTGTCACCCAGGCTGGGGTACAATGGTGCAATCTCGGCTCTGCAACCTCTGCCTCCCACGTTCAAGCAATTCTCCTGCCTCAGCCTCCCAAGTAGCTGGGATTACAGGTGCATGCCACCATGCCCAACTAATTTTTGTATTTTTAGTAGAGACAGGGTTTCACCATGTTGCCCAGACTGGTCTCAAACCCCTGACTTCAGGTGATCCACCTGCCTTGGCCTCCCAAAGTGCTGGGATTACGGGCATGAGTCACCGTGCCTAGCCTACCATGACTATTATTTGTCCCTGCTGTATTCCCTCTCCTCTCTTAAAAAAAAACAGCCCAAGGCCCGGCTGGGGGCCACCCTTCCCCAAACCACCAAGGGGAGAATCTTTCCTATTATTTTGAGTAAATAGCATGAAATTCTTTGACCAAATTAATGTCATAAATTGCCTCTTTCTCCTTCACTTTTGTTTCCAGCTTGGTTGCGGTATAACTATCAAATACAATTATATGTATTTAAGATGTATAATGTGGTGATTTAATATATGTGTAGCTTATGAAATGATTAGCATGATCAAATTAGTTAACACTGCTATTATGTCACATAGTTACTGTGCATTTTGGTGAGTCTGTGTGAAAGAGAGAGAGAGAGAACACTTAAAATCTATTCTCACAGAAAATTTCAGGTTTACAATACAGTATTATTAACTATAATCACCAAGCTTTATACTCAATCTCCAGAACTTACTCATCTTATAACTAAAAGTTTGTATTCTGTGACCAACATCTCCCCATTTTCTCTATTACCACCCCCATGCCCCAGCCCCTGATAACCACCATGCCACTCTCTGCTTCTATAAGTTTGACTTCTTCGGATCCCACGTATAAGTGAGGTCATGCAGTATTTGTCTTTCCCTGTCTGGTTTATTTCACTTAGCATAATTCCCGCCCCCCTTCCCAGTTTCATCCATAATGAATTTCAGTTCAGAACCCAAGTGGCTGAGCCATGGCATCCTTTGGGACAGGATAGCAGGGGCTTCTATATGAGGATCCTCTGTGTCAGCGGTTATTACCAGGGGACACTTCTGCACTTCCGCCCCGCCCCCCACAACCGGGAGACTCTAGGCAATATACGGAAACATTTTTGGGTATCACAACTCAGACAGAGAAGGAGGGTGCAACTGGCATCTAGTGGTTCAGTAGCCCATTTTCCAGTGCACAGGAGACGCCCACCCCAGGGAATGATCCAGCCCCAGAAGCCAATGATTTCAAGGGTGAGAAATCCTGTTGTACATGGTCCCAAAGTTCCCAGGTGGGCACAAGGCTGACATTTATCACACTTTACTGTAATTACTTATTAAATTTTCTGATTCCCCCTTACCTTGTGAGCTCAACAAAATTACAGTCTTTTACGAGTGCCACCGTACCCTCGGTTCTCAGTATATCAGCACATCGTAGTATGGAAAGAATCATTGCATGAGTGAGCAAATGAAAGAGTAGAGTCTCAGCTATAACTCACATTCATTCATTCAGCAAACATATATGGGTGGCTGTTCTGCCCTAAGCCTTGTGCTGGGTCTGGAGATGGAAGACACATTTTTCTGTCTCTGAAAAACTCATACTTAAGTGAACAACAAATTAAGGGTACAATAAAGACCCCACTGCTGTTATTAACAGGATACTAAGGGAGCTGAAAGGAGGAGTAAATCAAGGAGGGCTTCCTGGAGGAGGGTGTTATGTACCCGGCCCTGTGCCGGGACACAGTAATGAATAAGACAGACATGGGCCCCTACTGTGCTGGAGCTCCCTCTCACTGGGCTCTTGAAGGGTGAGCTTCAAGCGTTTTGCAGGAAATGAAAAGGATGCATTCCTAGAAGCGGGAACTGCATAGCACATGCAGGAAAGCTCAGCTCAGGAGAATCTGTGTAAAAGTCCAGTTTTCCCTCTCTTTGGGACAACTTTCCGTCTAAGAGCTCCTGCAATGCCCAGCGTGTGGACCTGCAATTGACTGATTCTGACGGTAGGCAGGGGACCCTTGGGCCATTCTGGCTCTGCATTTTGTGGTCAGCATTTCCCCACTATATGTTGTCTTTTCTTCTTCTCTGTGGCTCCAGGCTATGCACCCCAGAATTTATCAGTCTGGGGCAAGTACCAGATCAATTTCCATATTGTCAACTGGAACTTCAGTAATCCAGACCCCACGTCCTCAGAGTACATCACCCTGCTGAGGGACATCCAGGACAAGGTAGGGCATCTCTCACCCCTCCCGTCTTCCCTGCCCTGTGTGCTTCTCTGCCTCTTCTGCCTGATTTGTCTATTAAGTGATCATTTCAAATGCTTCACTTCACTACGTATTCTGGGTTCTCTCTGTTTCCAAAAGTGCTTTCTTGACTACCGTTCCCATTTCCCAGATGGGCAAACTGAGGCTCAGAAAGGGGCGTGGTGTACCTAGGGTCACACAGTGCTTTAGGAGCAGAGTTCGGATTTGAACTCTGGTCCCCTTTGCTCCAAGTACTGTGTTTTTTTCCCCTGGCATCAGCGGCCCCTCCACCCCCAAGAGATCTCCATCTCACCCACTCTTCCTACCTATCCTTCTAGGTCACCACACTCTACAAAGGCAGCCAACTACACGACATGTTCCGCTACTGCCTGGTCACCAACTTGACGTAAGTTCTGAAGGTCACAAGCAGTGGCCAAGCTTGTGGCTGTGCCTCTGAGCACCCTTGAACTAGACATCCCCAATGGGGTACCCATTCTCTCCTATATCCCTGTTAGCTAATCCTACCATCTCCTCCCATAAATCCTCAAGGTAGGGAGTGAGGACTAACCTCATGGAGCCACCAACTCCCCACATCCACCTTCTTCTTTTTTTTCTGGACACTTGGGAAAAGATAATGTTTTGATGTAGAACTCAAAATATTAGCCCGATAATAATATTTAACATCAACCAGGCTCCTCTCATTTAATTCTGACAACAGTCTCTATGAGTTGAGTGCAAAGATCATCCCTGTTGTGCAGATGGGAAAATTGAGGGTCAGAAAAGTGAGCTTCCCAAGAACTGTCAAAGTTGGGATTTGAACCCAGGTCTCTGATGACTGGAGAAAGGAATGAAGATATCTATACTTGGGAAGAGGAGGATTACAGGACACAGTGCTGACTTTGCATATTTCTAAACTTCAAGGATTTTGTATTCAGTTGGGAATATGGAGATGGTTAATGGGAACAAAAAACTAGAAAGAATGAATAAGACCTAGTATTTGCTAGCACAACAGGGTGACTATAGTCAAAATAATTTGATTGTACATTTTAAACATTTTAAATATATAACTAAGGTGTATGCTTGGATTGTTTGTAACACAAAGGATATATGCTTGAGGGGATGGATACCCCATTTACTCTGATGATTATTATGTATTACATGCTTGTATCAAAACATCTTATGTACCCCATAAATATAAGAACAACTACTATGCACCCACAAACATTACAAACAAATAAAATCAAAAGTAGGCTGGGCACAGTGGCTCATGCCTGTAATTCTAGCACTTTGGGAGGCCAGGGCAGGCGGATCTCTTGAGCCCAGAAGTTCAAGACCAGCCTGGGAGACCTAGTCTCTACAAAAAAATACAAAAATTAGCCAGGCATGATGGCACACACCTTTAGTCCCAGCCACTTGGGAAGCTGAGGTGGGAGGATCACCTGACCCTAGGAGGCTGCACTCCAGCCTGGGTAACAGAGTGAGACCCTATCCCAAAAAAATAAAACAAAAATAAAAAGTTGAAATCAAGAGGGGAAAAGTGGGAGAAATTGGGATAATTTTCACAATACCTTCCACCAGAGTGATGATGAAGAATGCATAAGTCACTTCTTAGGGGTCTTGATCTATAAAACATGTCGATTATTGTTTCTGTTATTGCTTCCAGATGTAATTCCTGGAAGTCTTCCTTTTTTTTTTTTTTTTTTTTTTTGAGATGGAGTCTTGCTCTGTTGCTCAGGCTGGAGTGCAGTGGTGCGAACTCGGCTCACTGCAACTGCCTCCTGGGTTCAAGCAATTCTCCTGCCTCAGCTCCTCCATGTAGCAGGGACTACAGGCAGGTGCCACCACTCCCAGTGAAGTTTTGTATTTTTATTAGAGACGGGGTTTTGCCATGTTGGTCAGGCTGGTCTCAAACTCCTGACCTCAGGTGATTTGCCCGCCTCGGCCTCCCAAAGTGCTGGGATTATACGCGTGAGCCACTGCATCCAGCCGAAGGCCTCCCATTTTGATCAGGACCCTTGTCTAGACTGGGGGTGTGGGCAGCTAGGCACCCCACCACCACCTTGCCTCTAGATCTTTGGCTCTTTAAAGACAGCAACCCATGACCCTGCTGATGCTGAGTACTGGCTGAATTCCTGTGGTCTCTGTCCCTAGGATGGACTGCATGTTGGTCACTGTCAAGGCATTGTTCTCCTCCGATTTGGACCCCAGCCTGGTGGAGCAAGTATTTCTAGATAAGACCCTGAATGCCTCATCCCATTGGCTGGGCTCCACCTACCAGCTGGTGGACATCCATGTGACAGGTACAAGCTGGGGTGGCTGGTTTCATAACTGAAAGAGATGGGGTTGTGAGGAAAGATGGGGCTTCTCGGTACCAGCGGAATTGGTGGAGGCTCTAGAGAGAGAAAGGGAGGCTTTCTGGAGACCCATGGAGATGATCTCTGGCAGGAGATTATCCAACGAGGCAAGAGCAGAACACTCAGCCATTGCACCTAAAAGAATAGCTATTTTTACATATAAAAAAATTGTGTTGAATGAATGAATCAATGAATCATTTATTTTGAATCAATTTATTGATTCATTCATTTAATTAATGAATAAGTGATTTATTAAATAATTGATTATGTAATTGATTAATTGATTTCATTGACTAATTGATTAATTGAGTATTGATTTAACTGATCAATTAAAATGGTTAATTAAATGAATGAATCAATCAATGAATAAGTCATTCATTCATTCAATAAACAATGGAAGTAAACACATACTGATGATAAAGTGTGATCATTGCTATGATAAGGGAATTTCAGAAGCCTGTGGGAGCCTCAAGGAGGAACACACAACCTTGTCTTGGAAAGTTTTGTGTAGGAAGGGGTGAAGAAGCTGAGATCTGACAGAGAATGGGACCTAGCCAGGGTAAATAGATGAAGAATTGTGCTCCATGCATCTATAACCTAGAAGATAGAAAGAATATGGCATTTGCCCGGGCATGGTGGCTCACACCTGTAATCCTAGCACTTTCAGAGGCCAAGGCAGGTGGATCACCCGAGGTCAGGAGTTCGAGACCAGCCTGACCAGTATGATGAAACTCCATCTCTACTAAAAATACAAAAATTAGCCAGACATGGTGGTGTGTGCCTGAAATCCCAGCTACTTGGGAGGCTGAGACAGGAGAATCGCTTGAACCCAGGAGGCAGAGGTTGCAGTGAGCCGAGATCGCGCCTTTGCACTCCAGGCAACAAGAGCGAAACTGCATCTCAAAAAAAAAAAAAAGGAATATGGCATTTTGGGGGAAGTTGAGGAAGATTGATGTAGCTGGAGCACCCACTTTGATATTGGAGAGGTGACAGTTGAAGCCAAAGATGTGGGCAGGGACATTATTGGGTACTGGAAAGGCTTGGGGAGGAACATAACACACTCATGAGTTCTGCTTTAGAAAGAAAGTGAAATGAATTCTGCTTATCCTCTGGGCGCTGTGTGCAGAATGGAGGGTGGAGGGAGAGAAGAGCAGAGTCAGGAAGACCCTTTATGAACAAAGATCATTAGTTAGAAGACTCTGGGTTGCTCAGCACCTACGCCTGCTGACTACACCCCCAGAGAAACCCAGTCTTTTTCCCCCCACATTGAAGGGAATCCTTACAATGCTTGGTAGAAAGAGAGTTGGACAGGTAGATGGGTGGATGGATGCAAGTTGGACAGATGGATGGAGGAAGATCCTCCATCCAATATAGAGCTGTCACCTAAAACCCTCTATCCCACCTTTAAAATCCTAGCTCAGCCAGGCACGGTGGCTCACACCTGTAATCCCAGCACTTTGGGAGGCCAATGCGGGTGGATCCCCTGAGGTCGGGAGTTCGAGACCAGCCTGACCAACATGGAGAAACCATGTCTCTACTAAAAATACAAAAAAAAAAAAAAAAAAAAAAAAAAAAAAAAAAAAAAAAAAAAAATTAGCCAGGCGTGGTGGTGCATGCCTGTAATCCCAGCTACTCAGGAGGCTGAGGCAGGAGAATGGCTTGAACCCAGGAGATGGAGGTTGCGGTGAGCCAAAATCATACCATTGCACTCCAGCCTGGGCAAAGAGAGTTAAACTGTCTCAAAAAAACAAAACAAAACAAACGACCTCGCCTCCAGAAAAAAAAAAAAGAATAAAACCTAGCTCAGCTCCCAATGCCAGAAATAAGTTAAGCTAGCTGGAATAATCTCTTTCTTAAAACTCTGCCTTGAGAGTGAATTTTTACATCCTTTTTTTTAAATTCTAGAAATGGAGCCACCAGTTTATCAACCAACAAAACCAACAAGCAGTTCCAGCACCCAGCACTTCTACCTGAATTTCACCATCACCAACCTACCATATTCCCAGGACATGTCCCAGCCAAGCACCACCAATTACCAGAGGAACAAAAGGAATATTGAGGACGCGGTGAGAAGGGGGTGGTGTGTCCACTCTATTGCATGCAGAAATCGACTTATGCATTCTGGGTAGCCACAGGGTGACCTTTTATAACAATCCACAAAGACAGGTTCTTATTCCCATTTAAGACGCAAGCACAGAGAGGTTCAGTAGCTGACCCAAGGTCACACAGCTAAGTCATACCCTAGAAGAGCATGTCCTTTGATATACATACCTGGGCAAGTGGTTGTCATGACAAGAAACAAAATAGATGGAGAAGTGTGCTCAGTGGCTACAAATTCTCTGATGCTACCGGGACCAGGATTCTGACCTAAGAAACATCGCCCTGTCTTTCAGCTCAACCAACTCTTCCGAAATAGCAACATCAAGAGCTATTTTTCTGACTGTCAAGTTTCAACATTCAGGTGAGTTCTAACTCAGGACCTAATGACTCTAGGAACTTCTGCTGTCCTTTAAATAGAAGTGTTCCCAAACCATAGCTTTGATGGAAGAGAACCCTAGAAATAAGAGAGGTGTTAACTAAAACCAGCTTTTCCTAAAGCTGGAACCCAACTGGCTTCAACACTCAAAAGCACTGGTGTAAATCTCAGCAGACATAAAGGTACCTGAGTAAAGGTGCTGAGGCCATGGACTCTAGAGTGTAGAATCGACTACATTAAGACATCGGCTACTGAAATCAGGACCCATGGAAGATGGGGGAAGGAGGGGACTAAAACCAGATTACTTAGATTCCAGCAGCCTGTGCCTTTTTTTTTTTTTTTTTTCGAGACGGAGTCTTGCTCTGTCGCCCAGGCTGGAGTGCAGTGGCCGGATCTCAGCTCACTGCAAGCTCCGCCTCCCGGGTTTACGCCATTCTCCTGCCTCAGCCTCCCAAGTAGCTGGGACTACAGGCACCTGCCACCTCGCCCGCCTAGTTTTTTGTATTTTTTAGTAGAGACGGAGTTTCACCGTGTTAGCCAGGATGGTCTCGATCTCCTGACCTTGTGATCCACCCGTCTCGGCCTCCCAAAGTGCTGGGATTACAGGCTTGAGCCACCACACCCGGCCCTAACTGTGCTTTTCAATGACAGGTATCAATTCCAATGGGGGAATACAACGATTTTTTTTTTTTTTACAACTGCCCTGGGAACAGACTTTCCTCACTAAACAAATTCTGAGTCAGAACAAATAAAGAGAAGCCCTGAGAATAGGGCTTTTTCAAGGAGCTGCCAAGCAGATCAAATAGTGACAAGGTTCTGCAGATTGATGTCTGCAGCACTCTCAAGATATTTTGACTGCTAGGTGGCTGGTTTTCACAGCTATCATGATTGTGAGGCTACTGGTTTTCAAAATTACCGAGGATCTTGCTGGATGCAGTGGCTCGCAACTGTAATCCCAGCACTTTGGGAGGCCAAGGTGGGCGGACCGCTTGAGCTCAGGAGTTTGAGACCAGCCTGGGCAATATGGTGAAAATCCATCTCTACAAAAAATAACAAAAATCAGCTGAGCATAGTGGTGTGCGCTGTAGTCCCAGTTACTTAGGAGGCTGAAGTGGGAGGATGGCTTGAGCCCAGGGGGCAGAGGTTGCAGTGAGCTGAGATTGTGCCATGCACTCCAGCCTGGGCAACAGAGCCAGAGCCTGTCTCAATAATAACAATAATAATAATAATAATAATAATAATAATAATAATAAAATACTGAGGGTCTTGAAAGAGCACTGTGGAAATAATGCAAGTTAAAATGCCACAAAGCTTGCTCTTTTTACTGAGATTTAACACCTTCCTTAACTAAACACCCCTTGAATTTTTGCAAGCCTTTGGTTCACTTCTAGACTTCTGGAAAAATTGATTCGGACTATTTTGGCCATTTTTCTCATTGATTTTATGGGTATTCAGAAGTCGTTACTCCAACATTCCAATGTTACCCCAACGTTAAAATAATTATTTTAAAATTAAAATTATTTATTTTATTTATTTATTTGATACACAGTCTCCCTCTATTGCCCAGGCTGGAGTGCAGTGGCACAATCTCAGCTCACTGCAAACTCCACTTCCCAGGTTCAAGCAATTCTCCTCCCTCAGCCTCCCAAGTAGCTGGGATTATGGGCATGTGCCACCACACCAGGCTAATTTTTGTGTTTTTAGTAGAGATGGGGTTTCACTGTGTTAGCCTGGCTGGTCTCAAACTCCTGATCTTGAGTGATCCACCCGCCTTGGCCTCCCAAAGTGCTGGGATAACAGGCATGAGTCATCATGCCCGGCCTCTCTGTGGCTGTTTTTAAATGAATTAAGTAGAATAAAAGTAGAAATTCAGTTCTTCTCCCACACTAGCTGCATTTTAAGTGTTTAATAACAACATGAAGCTACTAATGGCTGCATTGTGTAGTGCAGATGTAGAATTTGTTTGTTCGTTTTTTGTTTTGTTTTTGAGATGAAGTCTTGCTCTGTCACCAGGTTGGAGGGCAGGGGCACGGTCTCGGTTCACTGCAAACTCTACTCCCTGGTTCAAGCGATTCTCCTGCCTCAGCCTCCCGAGTAGCTGGGATTACAGGCGCACGCCCCAACACCCAGCTAATATTTGTATGGATGGTCTCAATCTCCTGACCTCGTGATCCGCCTGCCTGAGCCTCCCAAAGTTTTGGGATTATAGGCGTGAGCCACTGTGCCTGGCCGACATGGAATGTTTACATCATTGCAGAAAGTTCTTACAGGAAGACTCTAGAAGGAGAAAGCCTAGAATCATGATAAAATTGCAGATATCTTTCCTTATCCCTTGTCCTCTTCCAGGTCTGTCCCCAACAGCCACCACACGGGGGTGGATTCCCTGTGTAACTTCTCGCCACTGGCTCGGAGAGTAGACAGAGTTGCCATCTATGAGGAATTCCTGCGGATGACCCGGAATGGGAGCCAGCTGCAGAACTTCACCCTGGACAGGAGCAGTGTCCTTGTGGATGGTAAAGCTCCCTGGGTCATTGGGGCTGGGGTAGAAACTCCCACTTCCTCACCTGGGTCCCTCCCTGGGAATCTGAAAGCTTGGGGATGATTCATCATCGACCTTTCTCAGACTGGGAGAAAGTGGCTTAGTTCTCCTAGGCGTTACCCATCATTGAAGGAAAGAAAAGGATGCCCGAGGGATACGGGAGGCATTTACCCTCTTCTGGCCAGCTCTGTGACCTCAGGCTAGTCACATCTCCTCTCTGGACTTCTTATCTCTGTACTTAGCAAGTCACTTGGTTTTTGGTTCCCTTCTTGCCTGCCCTAGATGGTATTGCTCCTCCACCCCCAGGCAGCTGCAGTGTTAAACAATTACCCTGATTAGTTGTTGTTGTTGTGTTGTTTATTTGTTTGTTTGCTTTTGAGAGAGGGTCTCACTCTGTCACCTAGGCTGGAGTGCAGTGACATGATCTCAGCTCACTGCAGCCTCAACCCCTGGGCTCAAGCAATCCACCCATCTCAGCCTCCCAGATAGCTGGGACTATAGCCATGTGCCACCATCCCCGGATAATTTTTGTATTTTTTCTAGAGATGGGGTTTGGCGATGTTGCCCAGGCTGGTCTTGAACTCCTGTGCTCAAGCATGTCACCTGCTTCAGCCTCCCAAAGTGCTGGGATTACAGGCAGGCATGCACCACTGCACCTGGCTCTGGTTTTTTTGTGTTGGTTTTTTTCTTTTAGAGGCAGGGTCTTGCTCTGTTACCCAGAATGAAGTGCAGTGGTGCAATCACAGCTCACTGCAGTCTTGAACTCCCGGGCTCCAACGAGCCTCCCACCTCAGCCTCCGGAGTAGCTGGGACTACAGGCACGTGTCACCACGCCTTGCTAATTTCTAAATTTTGTGTAGAGAGAGGGTCTCACTATGTTGCCCAGACTGGTCTCTAACTCCTGGTCACAAATGATCCTGTTGCCTCAGCAGGTCAATTAGGGCTTCCAGTTTCAAGTTGTATGTGATTCATCCTCAACATATGTGGAAGGATGGACTTATTTTCCAACTCCATAGATGGCTTCAAGGTGGCTCAACTTTGCATATCCAAATTTACCCATTCAAAGAAGTTATATACATTGTACCATGTATCAGGAATGTAACAGAGAGTAACTGTCTGCTTTTTCACCACTATATTCCAAGAACCCCATATTCTGCCTGGCACATAATAAACACTCAACTCATATTTACAAAAGAAATAACTAGATTTCATATGAGGTTCTTTTCAAGTCAAATGTGAACAACGTATTAGATAGGACCTTCCAGTGCCTGTGTGCCCTGTCCTTGGTTCTGATTTATTGTTGTGCAAGAGAGCACTGTTGATTCTTCAGAATCAACAAGCCTTTCACGTGCCTTTTCTTGTTTTACCAATTTGCTTTTAAAATTAAAATTGTCGTCAGCTCACAGGCTTTCTAAAAACAGGCCATGGACCGGGCGCAGTGGCTCAGGCCTGTAATCCCAGCACTTTGGGAGGCCGAGGTGGGTGGATCATGAGGTCAGAAGATCGAGACCATCCTGTCTAACACAGTGAAACCCCATCTCTACTAAAAAAATACAAAACATTAGCCGGGCGAGGTGGCGGATGCCTGTAGTCCCAGCTACTCAGGAGGCTGAGGCAGGAGAATGGCGTGAGCCTGGGAAGCAGAGCTTGCAGTGAGCTGAGATCGTGCCACTGCACTCCAGCCTGGGCAACAGAGCAAGACTCCGTCTCAAAAAAAAAAAAAAAAAAAAAAGGCCATGGAACCAGCAAGGCTGTAGTTTGCCAAACCTTGCCTTGAATCAGCCCATCCAATAGAACTTTCTGTAATGATAGAAAATGTTTCTATCTGTGTTATTCAGCACAGAGCCATGTGCAATTACTAAGTGCTTGAAGTGTGGTTAATGTAACTGAGACACTGAAGTTTTAATTTTATTTAATTTTAATTTAAAAGCCACTTGTGGCTGTTCCATATTGCACACTACTTTTTTAAATTATTATTTGTATATATTTAAGGGATACAAGTGCAATTTTGTTGCATGGATCTATTGCCAAGTGGGGGAAGTCTGGGCTTTTAGGGTATCCGTTACCTGAATAATGTACATTGTACCCATTGAGTAATTTATCATCATCTACTCTTCTCCACTCCCCAACCCTTCCAAGTCTCCACTAGCTATTATTCCACTCTTTATGTCCATGCCTATGCATTATTTAGCATTGACATGTCTATGCATTATTTAGTCAAATACATGCACTATTTGACTTCCTGTATCTGAGTTGTTTGACCTTCACTTCCTTCCATGTTGCTGCAAAAGACATGATTTCATTCTTTTTTATGCCTGAGTGGTATTGCATTGTGTGTGTGTGTGTGTGTGTGTGTGTGTGTGTGTGTGTGTGTGTGTAGAGAGAGAGATCACATTTTCCTTATACACTCCTCCATTGATGGACACTTAGGTTGATTCCATATCTTTGCTATGGTGAATAGTTCTGCGATGGACACACAGGTGCAGGTGTCTTTTTGACACAATTATTTATTTTCCTTTGTGTAGATACCCAGTTGTGGGATTCCTGGGTCAAATGGTAGTTCCATTTTTAGTTCTTTGAGAAATCTCCATATGTTTTTCATAAAGATTGTACTAAATTACATTCCCACCAACAGTGTGCAAGAGTTCGCTTTTCTGGCATCCTTTCCAACATCTGTTATTTTTTGTCTTTTTAGTAGTAGCCATTCTGACTGGTGTAAGGCAGTATCTCATCGTGGTTTTAACCTACATTTCTCTGGTTATTAGTGATGTCGAGCATTTTTTCATATGCTTGTTAGTCACTGGTATGTATTCCACATCTTTAAGAAGTTGACTATAGGCTGGGCGTGGTGGCTCGCACCTGTAATCCCAGCACTTTGGGAGGCCAAGGCAGGCAGATCATGAGGTCAGGAGTTCAAAACCAGCCTGGCCAACACGGTGAAACCCTGTCTCTACTAAAAATACAAAAAATTAGCCAAGCATGGTGGTGCGTGCCTGTAATCCCAGCTACTTGGGAGGCTGAGGCAGGAGAATCGCTTGAACCCAGGAGGCGGAGGTTGCAGTGAGATGAGATCACATCATTGTGCTCCAGCCTGGGCGACAGAGCAAGACTCCATCTTGAGAAAAAAAAAAAGAAGTTGGCCATAACAGAAATATGCAAGGCATGGACATAAAGAGTGGAATAATAGCTGGTGGAGACTTGGAAGGGTTGGGGAGTGGAGAGGAGTGGATGATGAGAAATTACTCAATGGGTACAATGTACATTATTCAGAGTTGTAGAAGTAGAGGAATCAGTAACCCTTCTCCCCATGCCTGATGGTGGCTTTACATCCCTATCTTCATGGAGTTTGTGCTGTAGTGAGGAATAACAAGAACAGGCAGTTGTCAATTATAAATTATTTGATGTGAGCCTATTCACACATGGGTGTGGTCATCAGGGAAGGCTTCCTGGAGGAAATGACATTGAAGGTGAATTCTAAAAGATGACGATAAAACCACCAAGTGAAGGAGAGCTTAAATGTGTTTTAGGCAGAAGAAAAGCTTTTGGGTAAGAATTTTAAAACCTAGAGAGATCCCATGAGTTTCCAACTGCGATGATCCATTCTCTCCACCACCACCATTGGGCCCAGCCCAATTTAGGTCCACCATGCCCAGAGGCATGAATTTAACTTACGACACTCTTGTGGTGGGATAATGGCTTTGGACTTATGTAGCCACGTGTCCTCATTTTTTTAGAGATACAAATTGAAATATTTGGGGTGACATGTCATGATGTCCACTCAACTCTAAAACTTCAGCCAAAACATTTACTTTCACTGAAATGTTAATAAATCATAAATTGGATGTATATGTTTTAGTTGGAGGAAATATAAATCACTAAATCTAGGTGATGAATATTTATTGTAGTCTTCTCTCTGCTTTTTTGTATGCTTGTAAAGTTGTATTTAAAAGAATAAGACACACTCGGCCGGGCGCGGTGGCTCACACCTGTAATCCCAGCACTTTGGGAGGCCGAGGTAGGTGGATCACGAGATCAGGAGTTTGAGACCAGCCTGTCTAACATGGTAAAACCCCATGGTAAAAAACAGCACTACTAAAAAAAAAAAAAAAATACAAAAATTAGCCGGGTGTTTTGGCAGGCGCCTGTAATCCCAGCTACTTGGGAGGTTGAGGCAGGAGAATTGCTTGAACCCGGGAAGTGGAGGTTGCAGTGAGCCAAGAGCATGCCACTGCAATCTAGCCTGAGCAACACAGCAAGACTCCATCTCCAAAAAAAAAAAAAAATAAGACATACTCACATGCATCCTCCATTTCTTTCATTTCTAGGGTATTCTCCCAACAGAAATGAGCCCTTAACTGGGAATTCTGGTAAGTCTCAAAGAAGCCCCAGCCCAGGGTAGGGAGGGGGTAACCTGATGGTGCTTTGCCTTGTCCAAGAGCACCAGGCACACAGAGTCTTGGATGAGGATCAAAGTTGACCAACCCATGGCAAAGGCTATTGAGGCACAGGGAAGGGATAGCAGGAGTCCTGGCTTGCTGGGGCCCGCTTTTGGGGCATCGGAGGCTTGAGGTGTTGAGCCACTAAGCTCTCCTCCCCAGGCCCATCCTCAGGCCACATAGGGTCCAAGAAGGAGCCCTAGGACACGGCAGGAGGTGGCTCACCCCAGCCCTTGTCTCCCCAGACCTTCCCTTCTGGGCCATCATCCTCATCTGCTTGGCAGTACTCCTGGGACTCATCACATGCCTGATCTCCGGCTTCCTGGTGAGCAAGGAAGGGTTGCTTGTCTTCTTACTATTGGGTTGTAAGAGTTCTTAGTGTATTACAAAACCATACTATACTATACACAAGTCCTTTGCTGGATATATGTTTTGCAAACATTTTCTCCCAGTTGACGGAGTGGCTTTCCTGTTTTCTTTCTATAATTTTATTTTGAATTAATTGACAAGTAATGAATGCATAGATTTAGGGGATACGATGTGATGCTTTGGTATATGTACAATTATGCAATGACTCAATCAAGCTAATTAATATGTCCCTCACCTCTCATAGTTATTATTTCTTTGTGGTGTGAACGTTGGCAACCTATACTCTTAGCAATTTTGAAATCTACATTACTATTAACTATAGTTACTATGTTGTGCACATCTCAAAAACTTCACAACCTGTATGCTGATTACAAGATATTGAGTGAAAAAGTGATTGCAAAGAGTGTAAACAAAAGAATATAAGAGAAAAATGTAACAACATTCGTCATTAGGGAAATATACAGGGAAGGCACAACAGGAGGCCACTTTGCACAAGAATGGATAAAATTGAAAAGATTGACTATAACCAGTGTTGGTGAAAATGTGACAGAACTGGAACTCTCATAAAGCTCTAGTGGAAAATAGCTTGGCCATTTCTTTGAAAATTACACACACCTACCATAAGACCCTACCATCCCACTCCTAGTAATTTATTTAAGAGAAATAAAAACATATATCTATATGAAGACTTGTACAGAAATAAATGTTCATAACAGCTTTGTTTGTAATAGCCAAACTCTGAAAACAACCCTAACATTCATTAACAAATATATCCGAACAATGGAATATTATTCAGCAATGAAAAGGAATTATTAATACATTAATAAAGTATACGGCAACATGTATAAATTGCAAAATAATTATGCCTAGTGAAAGAAACCAGACAAAGAAAAGAGTACATGCCATATGATTCCCTTTATAGACAAATTCTAGAAAATACAAACTAATTGCCGGGCTCGGTGGCTCACGCCTGTAATCCCAGCAATTTGGGAGGCCGAGGTGGGCAGATCACCTGAGGTCGAGAGTTCAAGACCAGCCTGACCAACATGGAGAGAGACCCCCATCTCTACTAAAAATACAAAATTAGCCGGGCTTGGTGGCACATGCCTGTAACCCCAGCTACTCGGAAGGCTGAGGCAGGAGAATCGCTTGAACCCAGGAGGCAGAGGTTGTGGTGAGCCGAGATTGCACCATTGCACTCCAGCCTGGGCAACAAAAGCGAAAGTTCGTAGGAAGGAAAGGGGAGGGGAGGGGAGGAGAGGAGAGGAGAGGAAATACAAACTAATCTGTAAGGACAGGAATCAGATTAGTGGTTGCCTGGGAATGAAAATTGTTTGCAGTGGCAGGGAAAAGGAACTGTAAAAGAGCAGGAGGAAAGTTGTGTGTGTGTGTGTGTATGTGTGTGTGTGTGTGTTTTCTTTTTTCTTGAGACAGAGTCTCACTCTGTCACCCAGGCTGGAGCACAATGGCATGATTTTGGCTCATTGCAACCTCTGCCTCTCAGGTTCAAGTGTTTTTCCTTCCTCAGCCTCGCAAGTAGCTGGGATTACAGACACACACCACCACACCCAGCTAATTTTTGTATTTTTAGTAGAGACAGGGTTTTACCATGTAGGCCAGGCTGGTCTCGAGCTCCTGACCTCTGGTGATCCACCCGCCTTGGCTTCCCAAAGTGCTGGGATTACAGGTGTGAGCCACCATGCCTGGCCAGGAGGAAAGTTTTAGGGATGACGGATGGACGTTCCTTATGTTGATTGTGGTGATAGTTCNTTGCACCATTGCACTCCAGCCTGGGCAACAAAAGCGAAAGTTCGTAGGAAGGAAAGGGGAGGGGAGGGGAGGCGAGGGGAGGGGAGGAGAGGAGAGGAGAGGAAATACAAACTAATCTGTAAGGACAGGAATCAGATTAGTGGTTGCCTGGGAATGAAAATTGTTTGCAGTGGCAGGGAAAAGGAACTGTAAAAGAGCAGGAGGAAAGTTGTGTGTGTGTGTGTGTATGTGTGTGTGTGTGTGTTTTCTTTTTTCTTGAGACAGAGTCTCACTCTGTCACCCAGGCTGGAGCACAATGGCATGATTTTGGCTCATTGCAACCTCTGCCTCTCAGGTTCAAGTGTTTTCCTTCCTCAGCCTCGCAAGTAGCTGGGATTACAGACACACACCACCACACCCAGCTAATTTTGTATTTTAGTAGAGACAGGGTTTTACCATGTAGGCCAGGCTGGTCTCGAGCTCCTGACCTCTGGTGATCCACCCGCCTTGGCTTCCCAAAGTGCTGGGATTACAGGTGTGAGCCACCATGCCTGGCCAGGAGGAAAGTTTTAGGGATGACGGATGGACGTTCCTTATGTTGATTGTGGTGATAGTTCAATAAGTTATGATCAGAACTTATTTAAAACATTCACTTTAAATCTGTGCAGTTTATTTTATGTCAGTTATGCCTCAGTTAAGCCAGACAGGTGTAGAGGAGGAAGGGAGGCAGAGAGAGGGAGAGGCTGAGATCAGGACCAAAAGCCAGAGAGAAAGAGACTGAGAATGAGATGAGAGAGAAATGATATTTAGACAGAAGATAGGAGATAGATGATTGATAGTTGATAGATGATTGGTGGATAGCTGATAGGTAGATGACAAATAGATGATTGTTGATAGATAATTGATAGATAAATTGATAGGTAACAGGTATTTGATAGCTATTGGTAAGTCGATGATAAATAGATGATTGATGGATGACAAGTGATTGATAGATGATTGATAGGTTATAAATAGCAGATGATCGACAGGTGAGAGATAAGTGATAGTTATTGATTGGTAGATAGATAATTGATTCACAGATAGATAAATATGGATAGCTAGATGATAGATAAATAAATCATTGGTAGATATGTGATATATTGATAAAGAAATTCGGGGCAAGGGGAGAGAGAAATGAAGAGGATATCAGAGGGGGAAAAATTTTTTTAAACTGAGAGTGAAACAAGGGGAGAGAAGAAAAGAAAGTGGTGAAAAGAGGAAAATAACTGAGGGAGAAATTAAATGAAACAATGAAGGGAGACAGAGGAAGCATCAGGCCTCTGGCTTTGGCCATATTCTCACCCCTGTGGCCTCCCCTCCCTGGACGGCTGACCAGTTCATTCTCACGCCTCCTCCTCACCCTCATAGGCGACCACTCGCCGGCGGAAGAAGGAAAGAGAATACAGCTTCCGGCAACAGTGCCCAGGCTACTACCAGTCACACCTAGACCTGGAGGATCTGCAATGACTGGAACTTGCCGGTGCTCGGGGTCCCTTTTCCCCAGCCAGGGTCCAAAGAAGCTTGGCTGGGGCAGAAATAAACCATATTGGTCGGACACAGTCTCTGAGCCTTCCTTGACGTGACCCCTGACTGGTTCATGTTGGACTAAGAGAATCTTCCCCCTTCATGAAGTCCCGAAGGCAACTCTCAGTTGTGTTTTGTGGTTTCACACCACGTCATCCCTTGGGAACACCAGAATTGGTGAAAATGGTTGTATCAGGCTGTTCTCGCACTGTGATAAAGAAATACCTGGCCGGGAACGGTGGCTCAGGCCTGTAATCCCAGCACTTTGGGAGGCCTAGGTGGGTGGATCACTTGAGGTCAGGAGTTCGAGACCAGCCTGGCCAACTTGGTGAAACCCTGTCTCTACTAAAAACACAATAATTAGCCAGGCGTGGTGGTGCACGCCTGTAATGCCAGCTACTTGGGAGGCTGAGACACGAGAATCACTTGAACCCAGGAAGCGGAGGTTGCAGTGAGCCAAGATCATGCCACTGCACTCCAGCCTGGGCGACAAAGCGAGACTCTGTCTCAAAAAAAGAAAAAAAAAAAAATACCTAGCCGGGCTCAGTGGCTCACGCCTGTAATCCTAACACTATGGAAGGCCAGGCAGGCAGGTCGCTGGAGCCCAGGAGTTCGAGACCAGCCTGGGAAACATGGCAAAATGCTGTCTCTCCAAAAGATTTTTAAAAATAGGCATAGTGGTGCGTGCCTATAGTCCCATCTACCCAGGAGGCAGAGGCGGCAGGATCAACTGAGCCTGGGAGGTCAAGGCTGCAGTGAACTGTGATGGTACCACTGCACTCCAGCCTGGATGACAGACACAGAGCCTGTCTCAAAAAAAAAAAGAAAGAAAGAAAGAAAAGAAAGAAAAAAGAAATACCTGAGACTGGGTCATTTTTAAAGAAAAGAGGTTTAATTGGCCTGCAGTTCTGCAGGCTGTACAAAAAGCATGATGCCAGCCTCTGATCAGCTTCTGGGGAGGTCTCAGGAAGCTTCCAATCATGGTGAAGACCAAGGGAGGGCCAGCATGTCACGAGAGAGGGCCAGCATGTCACATGGCCAGAGCAGGAACAAGAGAGAGTTGGGGGGAGCAAAGGTGCCACACACTTAACCAGATCTCGCAAGTACAGACTCCCTGCTGCAAAGGCAGCATCAAACCATGAAGGATCTGCCTCTATGACCTAAGCACCTCCTTCCAGGCTCCACCTCCAACACTGGGGATTACAAGTCAACATCAGATTTGGTGGGAACACATATCCAAACTGCATTACCGATGACAGGAGACAGGGAAATACTGGGTAGAAGAGGGTGGTTCCCCAGCAAAGACCCCACCCTCAAGCCGGGAGACCCATGGCCCTAAATGGGAACAGGCAATTCCTGTTTTCATGCCTTTTGTCACCTTTTGGCCCACCATGCTCCCCTATCCTGTACCCGTATGAACCCCAAACCCCAGGCTCCACAAGCAGAGGAATGGCAGAACGACACAGCGAGAGAAGAGAAGGAGTATCTGAATGCCGAGAGGAGTTCAGCTGGGGACAGTTGGAGAGCAGACCAGCCACCGGACGGCCAAACTCCAGGGGAAGATCATCTTCCCACTCCATCCCCCTTCCAGCTCCCCATCCATCCCACTGAGAGCCACCTCTCCCATTCAATAAAACCCTGGCATTCATCCTTCAAGTCTGTGTGTGACCTAATTCTTCCTGGATGCTGGACAAGGACCTGGGTACCAAGAGGGCACTGAGCTGGTTAACACTTAAGCCATCTACAGACAGCAAAGCTAAAGGAGCACAACGTAACACATACACCCCTGGACACTGCCGTGGGGCCAGAGCCCAGGGGCACTCGCCCCGGCTCCTGCACCTGCCTGCCTGTGTGTTCCCCATCCCATAAGGAGTTTCAGTGCACCCAGCAGCCAAACAGATGAGCCACACCCCTGTCTCATGTCCTGCAAGGGAGCTCAGGAATCCTCTTGTTTCAGTGATAGAGAAATTGCCATCGTGGAGGCTGGGCACGGTGGCTCGCACTTGTAATCCCAACACTTTGGGAGACCAAGGCAGGCAGATCACCTGAGGTCAGGAGTTCAAGAACAGCCTGACCAACATGATGAAACTTCATCTCTACTAAAAATACAAAAAATTAGCTGGGTGTGGTGGTGGGTGCCTGTAATCCCAGCTACACGGGAGGCTGAGGCAGGAGAAGCACTTGAACCTGAGAGGTGGAGGTTGCAGTGAGCTAAGATTGCACCACTGCACTCCAGCCTGGGTGACAGAGCAAGAATGCATTTCAAAAAAAAAGAAAAAAGAAATTGCCATGGTGGAAAATCAACATTCCACTTCAGTGTGAGGTCTCCCTCCTTTGTCACTCAGTACTTGCCCACCCTTGACTCCTATACCAGCCATCACACCCATCCTGTTCCTTCATATTTCCATACCCCCGCCCCCAAGAAACCCTGGCAGTTGCAAGTTTCTCTTCTGCTATTTCATTCTCTGAAACTTGAATGCACCAGAGTTTCCAGATTAGTGTTCCCTGGGTGGCATCTTACCCATCTCACAGGTCCTCTACGATGGAAAGTAGACCAAGAAGGCATAAACGGGTCAGAAATGGTTCTTTGGGCCAGGCACAGTGGCTCACACTTGTAATCCCAGCATGTTGGGAGACCACAGCAGGAGGATTGCTTGAGGCCAGGAATTAGAGACCAGTCTTGGCAACATAATGCGACCCCCATCTCTGCTAAAAGGGAAAAATAGCTGGATGTGGTGGCACGCACCTATAGTCCCAGCTAGTAGGGAGGCCAAGGCAGGAAGATCCCTTGAGCCCAGGAGGTTGAGGCTGCAGTATGATCGCACCACTGCACTCCACGCCTGGGCAACAGAGACCCCATCTCTAAAAAAAAATAGAATGCAGTATCTATATTATGTATAGCTTCCTTAAAAATTTATTATTTTAAAATTTCATCTTTTCTGCTCTGTGCCTCCACGTGGTAATCATCTGAACCCTAGAATGTGGGGATTTTTTTGTTTTTGTTTTGTTTTTTGAGATGGAGTCTCACTCTATTGCCCTCGGCTCACTGCAACCACCGCCTCCCAGATTCAAGCGATTCTCCTGCCTCAGCCTCCCGAGTAGCTGGGATTACAGGTGCGTGCCACTACACCCAGCTAATTTTTGTATTTTTAGTAGAGACGGGGTTTCGCCATGTTGGCCAGACTGGTCTTGAACGCCTGACCTCAGGTGATCCACCCACCTTGACCTCCCAAAGTGCTGGGATTACAGACGTGAGCCACCATGTCCAGTCTTAGAATGTGTTTTAATGTTTTGTTTGCTTGAAAAAAAAAAATACAAATAGCCTACATCCAGCCTATATGACTTTTTTTAGATTCCACATAGAAGTGAGGTTAATGCAGTATTTTCTTTCTGTGTCTGACTTAATTCACTTTTTTTTTTTTGAGACGGAGTCTCACTCTGTCGCCCAGGCTGGAGTGCAGTGGCCGGATTTCAGCTCACTGCAAGCTCCGCCTCCCGGGTTTACGCCATTCTCCTGCCTCAGTCTCCCGAGTAGCTGAGACTACAGGCGCCCGCCACCTCGCCCGGCTAGTTTTTTTTGTATTTTTTAGTAGAGATGGGGTTTCACCGAGTTAGCCAGGATGGTCTCGATCTCCTGACCTTGTGATCCGCTCGTCTTGATGTGGCTTGAGTCACTGCACCCGGCCTCACTTAAAGTCAGTAGGCAGTAATCAAGGTCATGAAATTATTCAGTGCTTTGTCCTCATCATCACAGGACAAAGCCTACCTAATCAGAATTTATTATTATTTTTGTGAAATATCCCAGTTGATTCCAAAATAATATTTCAGGGAAGAATTTTTATATTTACGTTCTCAAATAAGCTATCTAACTCTAGGTATTTTTCTGTTCCTGATTGCCTGTTAATTTAGAGTTGCATTTAACGAAATACCAAACTTTCCCTGATTCTCTAGATCTATATGGGTTTGAAATTTGATTCAGGGAAGTTGACACAATTTGAGGGATAATAATATCAAGAGAAACTTTTCAGGCCAAGCATGGTGGCTCATGCATGTAATCCCAGCACCTTGGCAGGCTGAGGCGGGCAAATCACGCAAGGTAAGGAGTTCGAGACCAACCTGACCAACATGATGAAACCTCATCTCTACTAAAAATACAAAACTTAGCTGGGCGTGGTAGTGGCCACCCATAATCCCATTAGCTGGGCGTGGTAGTGGCCACCCATAATCCCAGTCACTTGGGAGGCTGAGGCATGAGAATCACTCCAACCCAGGAGGCAGAGGTTGCAGTGAGCCAAGATCGTACCACTGCACTCCAGCCAGGGGGACAGAGTAAGACCCCTGTCTCAAAAAAAGAAAAGAGAGAGAGAGAGACTTTTCAGTGTTATGAAATCTAACAGTGCACCATCGTTCTGCTTATTGGGATTAAGAGTTAAAGTCTATTTGTCTACTTGGCTGATCAAGCTTATTGAATTATTCCAGTGCTTTTTATCATTATTTGCTTTTGTTTGATGGATTTATCAGTTTCTGAGATTGATGTGTTAAAAATGATAGAATACTGGCCAGGCACGGTGGCCCACACCTGTAATCCCAGCATTTTGGGAGGCTGAGGTGAGAGGATTGCTTGAGTCTAGGAGTTTGAGACCAGCCTGGGCAACAGAATGAGACCTTGTCTCTGCAAAGAATAGAAAAAAATTAGTCGGGGCTGGGCGCGGTGGCTCAAGCCTGTAATCCCAGCACTTTGGGAGGCCGAGACGGGCGGATCACGAGGTCAGGAGATCGAGACCATCCTGGCTAATATGGTGAAACCCCGTCTCTACTAAAAAATACAAAAAACTAGCCAGGCGAGGTGGCGGGCGCCTGTAGTCTCAGCTACTCAGGAGGCTGAGGCAGGAGAATGGCGTAAACCCGGGAGGCGGAGCTTGCAGTGAGCTGAGATCCTGCCACTGCACTCCAGCCTGGGTGACAGAGCGAGACTCCGTCTCAAAAAAAAAAAAATTAGCCCGGTGTAATGGCATGTGCCTGTAGTCCCAGTTACTCAGGAGGCTGAGGCAAGAGGATCACATGAGCCCAAGAGTTCAAGACTGCAGTGAGGTTTTGTTTGTTTGTTTGTTTTTTGTTTGTCTGGTTTGTTTTTTGTTTGTTTTGTTTTATGGGTTTGTTTTTTGTTTTTGAGACAGAGTGTTGCTCTGTTGCCCAGGATGGAGTGCAGTGGCATGATCTCAGCTCACTGCAACCTCTGCCTCCTGGGTTCCAGCGATTCCCCTGCCTCAGCCTCCCAAATAGTTGGGACTACAGGTGTACATCACCACACCCAGCTAAGTTTTGTATTTTTTGTAGAGACAGGGTTTCACCATGTTGGCCAGGCTGGTCTTGAACTCCTGATCTCAAGCAATCTGCCCACCCCAGCCTCCCACAGTGCTGGGATTACAGGCATGAGCCACTGAGCCCTGTTCTGAGCTTACTTACTTAGGTGCTCTTAGGTGCTCACCCAGCCTAATTTTTTTTTTTTTTTTTTAAGTATTGGCATATTTTAAAGTTTCAAG
>NW_016807065.1:1405353-1440139 GCF_001698545.2 Rhinopithecus bieti
AAAAAAAAAAAAAAAAAAAAAAACCTCATTGTGAACACTATAAAGAGATGTTAATAAAGGATTACAGTTTATTTCATCTGCACCATCTTCCCTTTCTTTCATAGCGTTTTTCAGGACAGCCTTCTTGGTCCCTCACTTTCTCTGCCTCATTAGCGAGTCCATCCGCGATCAATGCTATTGCGAGTCTCTCTCTGACTGTCTTCACTTTCCATTCCTGTTTCCTGATATCTTCCTCGGTGACCAGAAACTGTTTGCAGAGGAGCTGCGAGATACCCACGCCCTCTCTGGGAACTATCTCCACCACATCTGAAGAGCAGGCAAGGTGGGGCATGGGGCAGGAGTGCTCCAGACCACCGGTAAGATCTCCCAGCAGAGATCCACCTGTGTAACTAGGGACAAGTTTTTGCAAAGTATTGGCAAGATCCAAAGTACTTAAAAGTTCCCCTGCACTGCTGTAAGCCTGCAGTCCTTGCAGTCTCTTCTGCCAGCAGACCTGCTGAGGCTTCTCCAAGCTCTCCTCCCATTGATGGTATCTGACCTCATTGCCAGGATGGGGTGTAATCCTCGTAACTGGCCTCTTGAATGTGTAGCTGGACATTCTCAGAGGGATTGAGGTGCTCAAGCCAGGCTTTGATTTGCATTGGTTTACACAGTCACGTTGCTTCCTCTGTGAACTCTTGCCCATCACACTTCTTTTTCTCTTACACTATTAAAATAAGTCATGAAACGGGGTGAAATTGATCAATGAAGCCTGCCTTCTCAGGACAAGGATCTCAGCTGCTTTGGACTTTCATCCTTCCTCTCTCCCTCTGGAGATAGGTCTGACCTGCTTCCTGGGATATCATCAGGGAGATCTGAGTCAAGCACAGAAAGTTCAAGGTCAAAACTCTCCTTCATCATCCTGCAAACCCCCTCCTTGTTTGAGTACTATTTTATTCTCTTTCTGCCCTTGTCACTCTTAAATGCTCAAGTCCTGATACTCCCTCTCATGACACACATGACAGTCTTTTTCTAAATCTCAAATCTTGCCTTTGTTTTGTTTTGTTTTCTTTTCTTTTTGGTCCTGCTCCGACACTCGGGCTGGAGTTGCCGCGGTGCAATCACAGCTCACTGCGGCCTTTACCTCCCCAGGCTCAAGTGATCCACCTGACTGAGCCTCCCGAGTAGCTGGGATTACAGGCATGCATCACCATGCCTGGCTAATTGTGGTTTTTGTAGAGACGAGGTTTCACCACCTTGTCCAGGCTGGTCTGGAACTCCTGAACTCAATGATCCTCCCACCTCGACCTCCCAAAGTGCTGGGATTACAGGCATGGGCCACCATGTCCAGCCCAAATCCTGCCATTCTTATGCATTACTTGACTATTCATCTGGTTAACAATTGAACTCTTGGTTTGCACAGTTCCTGCAGCTTGTAAGTCAATAATGAAATTATCAACTGCTCTGCTCCTCGAGCCTTAATCCCACACCCCAGACATTTTCAGCAACCCAAACAGCCATGCTCAAAAATAAATAATTCAGGCCTGGCACAGTGGCTTACGCCTGTAATCCCAGCACTTTGGGAGGCCGAGGCAGGTGAATCGCTTGAGGTCAGGAGTTCAAGACCAGCCTGGCCAACATGGCAAAACCCCATCTCTACAAAAAATACAAAAATTAGCTGGGTGTGGTGGTGCACATCTGTAATCCCAGCTGCTCGGGAGGCTGAGGCAGGAGAATAGCTTGAACCCGGGAGCTGGAGGTTGCAGTGAGCCGAGATCTCACTACTGTACTCCAGTCTGGGCGATGGAGCGAGACTGTCTCTAAATAAATAAACAAATAAATAAATAAATAAACCAGAAAACTTATTCACTCACTATAAATTTCTGATTTCCAGGTTTTTTAATTCACATACCCATACCATAGATAGCTATTCCTGAAGAACACACCTGGAGGAACAGGTATCTATGATTTGGGCATCTGAATCACTCCAGACCTCCGTATCTTCAACTTCCTCTCTCTCCTCTGATTCCTACCACTCTTGGATTCTGCAGTCTGTGACCTCAATATTTCCCTTAGAGGCCAGGCACGGTGGCTCACACCTGTAATCTCAGCACTTTGGGAGTCCGAGGTGGGTGGATCACTTGAGGCCAGGAGTTCAAGACCAGCCTGGCCAACATGGTGAAACCCCATCCCTACCAAAAAAAAAAAAAAAAAATTAGCTGGGCATAATGGTGCACACCTGTAGTCCCAGCTACTCAGGGGGCTGAGGTGGAAGAATCGCTTGAACCCAGGAGGTGGAGGTTGTGGCGAGCGGAGATCACACGGCTGCACTCCAGCCTGAGCACAGAATGAGACCCTATCTTAAAAAAATTCACTTAGATTAATCCAAAATTCCTTACCACTTATCATATCCACCTTGTAAAACTTCAAGCTTGGACGGTCCCTATTATCTGTGACACCATGGCTACCACCGTCATATGACCACTGCTGGAAAAAGAATCACATGACATGACGTCTTAGTGCCAGTGTAAATACAAAATATTCTCCATCAACTGGGAAGAATCCATCATGCGTAGAAACTTTATTTTCTGTGTATTCATTGTCATGTTTACCCCTTGATTTTCCCCAAAACTTGTTGCAAAATTTTCTCCAGCTTTCTTTTTTCCTCATAGATATTTAATTTTCCTTAACTTACCTGATGGTTCCCAAAGACGTGAGTTGCCGAATCTGCAAATATCCCTGATAAGCATCAAATGTTTCCAAATTTCCTTTAATTGTATTTAAAGAGATTTCCTGCCAGGCATGGTGGTTCACGCATGTAATCCCAGCACTGTGGTAGGCTGAGGCGGGAGAGCCACTTGAACCCAGGAGTTTGAGACCAGTCAGGGCAACATAGGGAGAACCCCATCTCTACTAAAAATTAAAGAGTTAGCTGGGGGTGATGATACACATCTGAGGTCCTAGTTGAACGAGAGAGGCTGAGCCAGGAGGATAGCTTGTGCCCAGAAGGTCGAGGTTGCAGCGAGGGGCGATCAGGCCACTGCACTCTAGCCTTGGCCAAAAAGCAAGACTCTGTCTCTTAAATAAATAAATATATTTCCTTTATCCACCAAGAGTGATCTGAGCCTCATTCCTTCTTCCTTTTTGTTAATTTTATGCTTCCAATATTGCAACGTAACCCTTGTATCTTTTTTTTTTTTTTTTTTTTTTTTTTTGAGATGGAGTCCCACTCTGTAGCCCAGGCTGGAGTACAGTGGGACGATCTGGGCTCACTGCAACCTCTGCTGCCCGGGTTCAAGCAATTATCTTGCCTCAGCCTCCCAAGTAGCTGAGATTACAGGCACACACCTATATGCCCAGCTAATTTTTTAGTATTTTTAGTAGAGATGGGGTTTCGCCATGTTGGCGAGAGTGGCCTCGAACTCCTGACCTCATGATCTGCCTGCCTTAACCTCCCAAAGTGCTGGGATTACAGGCGACTCTGTATCTTTAACTTCTATTTTTCTACTGAATCCCTTCTTCGGCATTTAAACATGTTCAAGTTTCTCCTAGCTACACAGACACTCCTCTCCTAAACTTCCTGGGACCCGCTCCTTCACCACTACTCTCTATCCCTTCCCCTTAGCTATGAACCACTAAGAAAAGATCATCTATATCTATGTCTCCTGTCTCCTCACCTCCAGCTAACTCCTCAGGCCACTCCAAACTTCTGTTTTCTTTCACTGTTCTACGGCTGCTTCTGTTGCTAAGGCCACAATGACCCCTTTGTTGTTAGATTCCAAAGGAATTCTCATTATTCATCTGACATGACTCTTGAAGTGGAAAGCTTTGAAGTATGCTCGGAACAACCTGGACATGGGAATCTTACTTTACAGCTGTGAACCCTAGAAAATCTAAATACAGCCAGGCATGGTGGCTCACACCTGTAATCCCAGCACTTTTGGAGGCCGAGGCAGGCAGATCACGAGGTCAGGAGATCGAGACCATCCTGGCTAACATGGTGAAACCCCATTTCTACTAAAAATACAAAATATTAGCCATGATATTAATACCGGTGGGTGTGGTGGTGCACACCTGTAGTCCCAGCTACTTGGAAGACTGAGGCAGGAGAACGGCGTGAACCTGGGAGGTGGATTTTGCAGTGAGCTGAGATCGCGCCACTGCACTCCAGCCTGGGTGACAGTGCGAGACTCTGTCTCAAAAACAAAAAAAGAAAAGAAAAAAAAAATCTAAATATTGAGCAGGTACATCTGATAACATTCAACTCGCAAATTGAGATGTGCCATCAGTGGAAAGTACAAACTGGATTTCTGGAACTCATTACAAAAAAACAAAAATCATTTAAAAGAGCTCATGTGGAGTCCTAATAAGTAACCAACAACAAGGAAGGGGCCTCTGGTTGGGGAAGAACAATTGTTCTGAGGGATGGCTAACTGCCAACAACACACTGGTCTGACATCCTGTTGCAAAAGACCTCGGTCTGCACATAGTCCCAGCAACATGACCTTATCTGCACACCTTACGTGCACGTGGCCACCTCCAGCACGACCCTACAAAATTCCCTCCAACCTCTTCCTGTTTGCAAACAGCCCCTTCTCTTCTGTGCTGCCTGTTGCATCCTTGCAACCTACCTTCATACCTTCTCTAATAAATCTTTCTTTACCTACGACTGTCTTGGGAAATTATTTTACCGCCCACAACGCCAGCCCCAGCCAGTCACAACTACAACGTCTCAATAATTTTTTTACATTGATTGCATGCACAAATGAGAATTATGTTGGCTACCATGGGTTAAAAGAGACTTTTAGAATTCATTGTGTGTGGCATGCCATCTATGGCTGAGATGCTATATTGGTGCTTACCTAGGAGTTATCACCGGACAGCCTGTGTTCTGTGCATGCTTGGTTGTTGGCACAGTTGCACAGCCTTCAAAATATTTAATATCTCTTGTTATTGGCTGTCTTTTAAATTATCCCAGTGGGTGTGAAGTGATATTTTATGGAAGTTTTGATATTAACTTCCCTAATGATTAAAGGGGCTGAGCATCTTTTCATGTACATATTTGCCATTTGTATATCTTCTTTGTAGAAATGACTATTCAAGGGGGCCGGGCACGGTGGCTCAAGCCTGTAATCCCAGCACTTTGGGAGGCCGAGACAGGCGATCACGAGGTCAGGAGATTGAGACCATCCTGGCTAATAAGGTGAAACCCTGTCTCTACTAAAAAATACAAAAAACTAGTCGGGCGAGGTGGTGGGCGCCTGTAGTCCCAGCTACTCGGGAGGCTGAGGCAGGAGAATGGCATAAACCCGGGAGGCGGAGCTTGCAGTGAGCTGAGATCCGGCCACTGCACTCCAGCCTGGGCGACAGAGCGAGATTCCGTCTCAAAAAAAAATAAGAAATAACTATTCAAACTCTTTGTTCATTTTTCAGGCTGGGTGCAGGGGCTCACACCTGTAATCCCAGCACTTTGGGAGACCAAAGCAGGCAGATCACTTGAGGTCAGGAGTTCAAGACCAGCCTGGCCAATGTGGCAAAACCCTGTCCTGTCTCTGCTAAAAATACAAAAATTAGCCAGGCGTGGTGGCGAGCACCTGTGGTCCCAGCTACTTGGAAGGCTGAGATGGGAGAATCGCTTGAATCCAGGAGGCAGAGGTTGCAGTGAGCCAAAATGGTGCCACCGCACTCTAGCCTGGGTGACAGAGGGAGACTCCATCTCAACAAAAAAAAACTCTTTGTCCACTTTTAATTGGGTATCTTTATACTGCTGAGTTGCAAGGCTTTGTATATTTTGAATACAAGTCACATTTGAATACAAGTCACACAAGTCACAATCAGATAAATCATTTGTAAATGTTTTCACCCAGTGCATGGTTGTCTTTTTTCTTGATTGTGTCCTTTGAAGCATCAATGTTTTTTAATGTTAAATCCAATTTATCTATTTTTTCTTTTGTCACCTGTTTTTGATGTCATATCTAAGAAACAATTGCCTAAACCAAGATCATAAAGTTTGACGCCTATGTTTTCTTCCAAAAAGTTTATAGTTTTAGCTGTTACCTGTAGCTCTATGATCTATTTTGAGCTCACTTTTGTACACGGTATGAAGTAGAGATCCAATTTCTTTTTTTTTCTTTCTTTTTTTTTTTTCTTTTAGACAGTCTCACTCTGTTCCCAGGCTGGAGTGCAGTGGCACAATCTCGGCTCGCTGCAATCTCCACCTTCTGGGTTCAAACGATTCTGCTACCTCAGCCTCCCGAGCAGCTGGGACTACAGGTGCCCGCCACCACACCCAGCTAATTTTTGTATTTTTAGTAGACGGGGTTTCACCATGTTGGCCAGGATGGTCTCGATCTCTTGACCTCATGATCTGCCCACCTCGGCCTCCCAAAGTGCTGGGGTTACAAGCGTGAGCCACCGCACCCAGGCCAATTTCACTCTTTTGCATATTGGCATCTAGTTGTCCCAGTGCAATTTTTGAAGAGAACATTCTTTCCACAGTGAACTTTCCTAGTATATTGAATTTCGAACTTGTTCATTTTTGCTTAAACTTCCTTCAGCTATCTGAGAATGATTAGGGATATTTTTGGGAAGTAGTGATCTAACTTTTTTTCTGAAAGGATGGGTGTGTGAAACAATATCATTCATTGAAATTATTTCTTCCTGGCTGATTTTAAATGTTGCCACTCTCTTATATAAAATTTCTGTAAATAGTCCATGTCAATTTCTGGACAGTCTCCGCTTTTTCAGAATAAACCTTTATTCTAGAATTTAAAAAAAAAAAAATACTTTGCTACATTTTATTCTGATTTTATATTCTATTTCTTTCTTACTAGACTCCTGGGTTTTAGTTTCTTTTTCACATCCCATGTTAAATTAAAAGCATGAATCATTTGAATACATCACTTTGGGATTACTAGCATATCAAGCTACAGATCTCCTCTCAGAGACATCTATGTGTCATGTACAAATTTTTTCCTTATTCTAACACAAAGACAGAACAAGAGACACTGAAGCCTATTTGAGGGTGGAGAGTGGGAGGAGGGCAAGGATCGAAAAACTACCTATCAGGTACTAAGCTTATTACCTGGATGATTAAATAATCTGATACCAAACCTCCATGACAGGCAGTATACCTATATAACAAACCTGTACATGTAACCCTGACCCTAAAATTTTTTTTGTAAAAAGTCTCCCAAAAGAAATGTGGGAAAAAAATTGCCTTATTCTAAACAGTCTTTAGTGGAAGTTAGTGTTCCTCTTTGATGCAAGAGTAATTTGTAAAAGATCTTACTTTTATGTGTAAATGGTTTGATGTCTTTAAATTATGTCAGGTACTCCTAGGCATATTTTCAAATAATATTATTTGATTTTTTTATTGTTGTTTCTTTGGTTTAGTTTAAGAAGGACTCCAATGTGGCCAAATACAGGACATCTAATATGGTGTGGCTGTGTCCCCACCCAAATCTCATCTTGAATTGTAGCTCCCACAATTCCCACATGTCATGGGAGGGACCCAGCGGGAGGTAACTGAATCATGGGAACAGGTCTTTCCCGTGCTGTTCCCGTGATAGCGAATAAGTCTCACGAGATATGATGGTTTTATAAAGGGGAGTTTCCCTGCACAGGCTCTCTCTTGTCTGCCACCATATAAGACCGTGCCTTTCGCCTTCCACCATGATTGTGAGGCCTCCCTAATCACATGGAACTGTGAGGTCCCCAGACACATGTGTGAGCCACATGGTGAAACACCATCTCTACTAGAAATATCAAAAAGATAAAAAATAAATTAGCCGGCGGGGAGGCACGTGCCTGTAATCCCAGCTACTCTGGCGGCTGAGGCATAAGAATCGGTTGAACCCAGGAGGCAGAGGCTGCAGTGAGCCGAAATGGTGCCACTGCACTCCAACCTGGGCAACAGAGTAAGACTCTGTCACAAAACTAAAAAATTAAATGAAAGAAAAAACACCATGGAAAACATTATTGTGACCACTGGCAATTCCGAGTATGGATTATGTTATTAGATAACAGCCCATGAAGTGTTCAATTCCCTGATTTTGCTAATTACTGTAGTTCTGAAAGAAAGGGTCCTTGTTATTAAGAAATACACCCTGATTTGGTGGTAAATGGGCACAATGTCTGTCACAAAAAATTGTAGTGTATGTAAAGAGAGACAGTGTTCATGATAAAGCAAATAGGGTAAAATGTTAACTTTTGGTGACACAGGCACAAAATACAGAGATATAAAGGAGTTCTTCGTAACATTCTTGCAGCTTTTCTGTAAATTTGGAATCTTATCAAAATAATTTTAAAACAAAACAGAAAAACAAAAAAGAGCTATGTACCATGTCTAAAAACAACCCTAATAAGAATGCCTAACATTTCACTAGAATAAAATTATAATGGCTTAAGAAAAGAACTACGTCAACAAAAAGCTATGCCACTTTCAAAGATGGAAAGAATTAAATGTTAATTCTCCCTCAATTTAATCTAAATTGAAAAATTCACACAGTTCCAATCAGCAGCTGCTTATCTTCCTGGACATCCATTCATGGCACACCTAACTTTCTGAAAAACATCAGATCACAGCCGGATCTCTGTGAAAATGAGCAATCACTCACACCCACAGCTGTTGAAGCTTCCCAGCCAGGACCACCACAGCCCCACAGCCCTACTTCCATCATCAGGGTAAACCCTGTGTACTGAAAGAGGAAAAGGATGTCGTTGGTGGCCTGTCTGCAAAGGCACGGCAAACTGGGGCAGCAGAAAGTCTTCACTGTCTAGCGGAAAGTAAAATTGAAGCTTTGAGCTTCTCAGAAATGAGAGGAGGTGGCCAAGGGGAAGATCACTCAAGACCATTCCCCTCATTTTTTCCCTTTGCACTTACCAGTATCTTTTTTTTGTTTTGGTTTTATTTTGTTTTTTTTTTTGAGGTGGAGTCTAGCTTTTGTCACCCAGGCTGGAATGCACCAGCTGCAATCTCGGCTCACTGCAACCTTCACCTCCAGAGTTCAAGCGATTCTCCTGCCTCAGCCACCCGAGTAGCTGGGATTACAAGGCATCCGCCACCATGCCCAGCTAATTTTGTATTTTTAGCAGAGACAGGGTTTCACCATGTTGGCCAAGCTGGTCTCGAACTCCTGACTTCAGGTGATCCGCCCACCTTGGCCTCCCAAAGTGTTGAGATTACAAGCGTGAGCCACCACGCTCAACCAGCACTTACCAGTGTCTAACACACCAACATACTATGTATTCTATTTATCACATTCACTGTTCACTCCTCCTGCCCACCCCACAACTAAAATGCACGTTCTCCAAGGGCAAGTACGTTTAACCTATTTTGTTCAGTCCATATCCATGGTGTATAAAACAGTGACTTGTGTGTGTGGCGAGGGGGGGAAGTAATAGCATTTATTCCATGAATATGACTACAGCATACACACATACACACACATACATGTCCACACTATATCTGGAAAGATAAAGATAAAAATTATGTTTGTCTGTGAGCAAAATAACTGGAAGACAGTGGTGGGAGAATATTTGACTGACTTTGTACCACTCTTAAATTTTCCTATATGTGTATCTATGACTCAGTCCTCTCCTGCTCCCCAAAACTCTTAGTGTTAAATCACTATGTTCTGCCTTGGGAAAGCAAGTTATAGACAAATGTGCATATATAATTTGATTCTATTGGGTTGTATGCACATGGCGAAGTAACTGTATCGACAATCTAGGGATCCAAGGAAAGCCCTGCCCCTGAATCTGATCTCCCACAGTCCCGGCTCCTGGGCCTATCCCAACCCACTCACATCAGACACCGTTTTATTCATACCCAGATCCCTGCCCCTGGAACTGGTCTCCACCCACTGCCTCATCCCCAGGCCTGGTGCAGCCCACAGTCCCGCCCCCAGACTGGTCTCCGCCCACAGCCAGCTCCGCCCCTAGAACTGATCTCTGCCAATCAGCACTGCCCTCCAGGGCCTGTACACCCACAGCCTAGGCCCCGCCCTCCGCCCTGCCCGGAACTGATCTCCGCCCACAGCCAGCCCCATTTTCCAGGGCTGGCACCACCACCGCCTGGTTCCCGCTCAGCCCCGCCCAGGAAATGGAGGTCGCCGCCCCCGTAACTGGTCTCTGCTCAGTCACCCCAGTTCTGGAAGCCTTGTAGCATCCGCCCCGAGAAATGGGCCCCACCCACAGCCCCGCCCCTGGAACTGGTCTCTGCTCAATCAGCCTCGCCCTCCAGGCCTGGTACGGCCGCAGCCGGTTTCCCGCCTTCAGCCCCGCCCCGGAACTAATCTCCGCCCACAATCAGCCTGGCTCCGCCCCCAGGGCCAAACCTGCCCCCGCTACTGCAGCAGGCCAGGGCCCAACTTTGTGCCCAGTAAGCAAACTAGAACACCTCTGCCTGAGGCTGGGGTGCGCGGCCGCCGCTCCCGCCCGCCGCGCCTGCCACCTAAGCGCCGAAACCCCAACACGCTAGACTCTGCGAGGCTGCCCGTGGGAGCCGGAAGCGGACATGTAGCGCGGCGATCCCCAGACCGGAAGCGGAAGCGCGGGGCGGTGCCGTGGGAGGGGCTGCGCGTGGGGCACCGGAGAGCGAGTCCCTCCGTCCCCGCGAGTCGGCGCTTTTGGCCCGCGGTAGGGGCCGGGCTCGGTGAGCGACTGGCGGGGGCTCGGGTCCGAGTCCTGGGGGCGACGTGGGCCGCGGGCACCGCCAGCCGTGGGCCCTGCGTCCCTCCCGGTAGTCGTGTTTCTGTCCATGAGGCCTCCGGCAGTGTGCAAGCAGGTCAGCGCGAAGCTGCTGCTTGCCCCTGGATCGGGGCCCTCGCCGTTGTCGCCTCCTCAGAGAGCCCCAGTCGCCCTCACCCAGGGCGATTCTGCGCCCCAGGGGACTTTTGGCTGTAGCTAGAGACGGCTGTGGTTGTCACAAATTGTGGGGAGGGGAGGCTGCTACTGTCACCTAGACGGTGGAGGCCGGGGAAGAGGGACTCTGCTCGCTCTTAAAGATTCTACGTTGTACAGGACAATCCCCCACAACAAGGAATTATCAGTAGTGCCAGGTTGGGAAACCCTGCTCTAGGGCCTTAAAAAAAAAAATCTGCAGTTCTGAATAAACTGTATACATTGTTAAAAATTCAGCTTAGTCACTTACTAGGGCCTCTAAGTGACAAGATATTTTTAAAGTCTCTGGAGTGACCATAGAAGCTCTCTCCAGTCTAATAAGTTGAGCAAGTCAAATGCACACAGCGTTAAGCTGCTTTCTCCCCCTCTTAAGGAGCAGATGGCCGGATAGGAATCAGGTAAATCCAGTCCCGGCCCACAGGCTAGGCCCTTATTACACATTTAATCATTGAGTACCCAAAAAAGTGAATGGGATGGTGTTTCCAACAGCTGTGTCCAACAACTGTACAACCTATACAAAGCCTCGAAAGAAATCTTTGTGCCTTTTTTTTTTTTTTTTCAGATGAGAAAAACATCGTTCAAGCTCAGATTCGTGTTGAAGCCTGCCGCAAGGTCCACCTGTCGTTGTGGATTTGTGTGTGACCAGGTGAGTACAGTGTGGAGCCTACAACAAGGTTCCAGCAGGCTCTGCTGTGTAGAAGAACTGCTCACGGGCTTTTCCTGTCCTGGGGTTGTAACCACATGGAAGTCACTGAGAGTGAAGGTATCTTAAGGAGAGTTCAAGGTAAAAAGACAGAGGTATTTTTGGTTATATGTGTATAAATAAGTAAATATAGTTACATGCAAATAAGTATCTACAAAACAGACATACAAATAATGTAAAGATGTGTAACTGTAGCTAAATGCAGATTTTCTGGTATGCTATAATGCTTAAAGTTTCTGGATTTTATGTAAGTATAAATGTAGAAAATTGTACATGTATATGTAGTGTTACAAGTCTTCCTACTAACAACTAGCAGGACTACTTAGCAACATTCTTCAGGCCTGTTTGATGTGACTTTTTTTTTTTTTTTCTTGAGACCAAGTCTCACTCTGTTGCCCAGGCTGGAGTGCAGTGGAGCAATCTTATCTCACTTCAACCTCCACCTTCGAGATTCAAGCAATTCTCCTGCCTCAGTTTCATGAGTAGCTGGGACTACAGGCAAGTACCACCATGCTCAGCTAATTTCGTTAGTATTTTTAGTAGAGACGGATTTTTGCCATGTTGGCTAGGCCGGTCTCGAACTCCTGAGCTCAAGTGATCCGCCTGCCTCAGCCTCCCAAAGTGCTGGGATTACAGGCGTGAGCCACCACACCAGGCTGTCGATTTTATTTCTAAAGGCATATCAGCCTCCACCAAACTTCAAAATATGAGGACATTGGTAAAAAGGATGATTTGAGCTTTCTTACATTAGTAACACATTTAAAATTAAATTGACTGGCAACCAGATGTGTTTTGAGCAGTGGGATTTTTTTTCCCCCTAATGAGATTTGAAAACATTTGGAAGAATATTAAGCAACAACTTATAAATTAAAGGGTAGGGCACTGGTTTCCAAAAAGATTGTCCTCTGCACCTTGCCTCCTGTATTAGTCCATTTTCACACTGCTATAAAGAACTACCTGAGAGTTTTCACACTACTTTAAATAACTTCCTGAGACTGGGTGATGTATAAAGGAAAGAAGTTTAATTGACTCACAGTTCTGCGTGGTGGGGGAGGCCTCAGGAAACTTACAATCATGGTGGAAAGCAAAGGGAAAGCAAGACACGTCTTACATGGCTGCAGGAGAGAGAGAGAAGAGGTAAGCGTCAGACTTTTAAACCATCAAATCTCATGAGAACTTACTGTCAGAACAGCAAGAGGGAAGTCCAACCCCATGATTCAGTCACCTCCTTCCTGGCCCCTCCTCTGACGTGGGGATTATTACAACTGGAGATGAGACCTGGGTGGGAGAGACACAGAACCAAACCATATCACCTCCTAATAGGAATTAACTTTGTTTCTTAAAACTTCTGTGAAATAACAGTGTGGTGATTCATGTTGCAGAGAATCATGTTAAATAATCTTGTATTAAATAGTGGGGTTTTTACTGATTGTGTGTGTGTGTGCGCACCTTTTCCATTCTAGCTTTCCTGCAACACTCTTGAGGGAATGTTTACTTATCATGCAATAGATATTATTTGAGTACACAGTTTATGGTGACCAACCATCCTCATTTATTCAGTACCAAGGGATTTGCTAGGGCACAGGACATCCAGTGTTCAAACCGGGACAATCCTTGGCAAACCAGGTCGCCTCCATGAGTCAGGTCCTGGGTCAGATGCACAGGGACCCTAGAGGACCTGAAACGGCCCCTGTCCTAACTCCATAAAGTTTACCTTCTAACAGGGAAGATGAATGTTAAACAATGAATGACAGGAGTGGTGTGTGAGCTTGGCACAAGTGAACTTGATCAGAGGGAACAGGGAAGCTTTCTTGGGAAGGATGTTTAGCTTGAGAGCTTAAGTTGTTATAGAACCGAACTGGGGTCTGCTCACCTGGTGGTACAGTGAAACCAGATGTCTATATTGAGGGTTGCTGCATCAGATAGAAAAGCTCTTATTGCAGAACACTAAGCAAGGAGGACCAGACCATTAATTGTTCAAATCCTGGCCTTCCCAGTGGCTGCTAGGCAAGGATTTTTTTCTTTTTTTTTGAGACGGAGTCTTGCTCTGTCACCCAGGTTGGAGTGCAGTGTCGCAATCTCAGCTCACTGCAATCCCCACCTCCCAGATTCAACCAATTCTCCTGCCTCAGCCTCCTGAGTAGCTGGGATTACAAGTGCCCACCACCACACCTGGCTAATTTTTGTATTTTTAGTAGAGACATAGTTTCACCATGTTGGCCCAGCTGGTCTTGATCTCCTGACCTCGTGATCCACCCCCCTCAGCCTCCCAAAGTGCTGAGATGGTACAGGCATGAGCCACCACACCCGGCCTTTTTTTTTTTTTTTTTTAATCACACAGAATCTCACTTGATCGCCCAGACTGGAGTGCAATGGTGCGATCTCAGCTCACTACAACCTCCGCCTCCCAGGTTCAAGTGATTTTTCTGCCTTAGCCTCCCGAGTCCCTGGGATTACAGGCACATACCACCACACCTGGCAAATGTTTTGTATTTTTAGTAGAGACAGAGTTTCACCATGTTAGCCAGGTTGGCCTCAAACTCCTGACCTCAGGTGATCCGCCCGCCTAGGCCTCCCGAAGTGCTGGGATTACAGGCGTGAGCCACTGCGCCCAGCTAGGCAAGGATTTCTGAAGGCAACGGTAAATTACAGAAAAGCAGAAGCTACAGGCAAAATCATAAATCTATACATGGAGGTTAGACACTGGTTTAGACCTAAAAGGGCAAGTATGTCTTGAAGCAGGAGTGTACGGGTCACAGGTAGATTCAAAGATTTTCTGATTTGTAATTGGTTAAGGAAAAGAAGCTTTGTTTAAAAATTTAGAGTCAGTAGGAAAATGTGAACGGGCTGAGGGAGGTGACTTTCTCCAAGCCCCTCAGCAAGCAACTTAGCACAAAGGACGCTGATTTCAGCCTTCACGTCCCCCTCATCTGGGGTCTCTGAGCCAGCAGCTCCATTTGGTGGGAGTCCTCAGTGGGAGTCCCAGCCTCTGAAAGGCAACTCAGGGACGCATGTTAAGGCATTATCTTTAGTTTCCATGGGGAAAGCAGACATCTCTGGAACCTTAACTTCTTTGGCTATTGGTTTAGGTTCTGTTACCTTCTTGTTTAACAAGTTCCTTATTTACTTTTGGGGCTAGCTGGCTGCCTGGAATTTCCCTTAAAGGAACTTGAAGATTTTCCTTTATTTTCCCACTTGGGGTTCACAGGCCCCTAAAACAGGGAATTGTTGCTCCATCTCCAAGTTGGGGTCAGATGTAGCTAGTCACAGGGCTTGACTGGAGTGAGGGGACAGGGATATGTCCAAGAGAGCACTGCCTGTCAAGGAAGCTGCGTAAGGCAAGTCCCTGCAGCAGGAGAGAGGCTGCCATGCTCCCTGCACTGGGAACACAGGGATGGCTGAGGCTGAGACAAGAACAGGGAAAGAAGCCGGGCGCAGTGGCTCACGCCTGTAATCCCAGCACTTTGGGAGACCAAGGCGAGTGGATCACCTGATATCAGAAGTTCTAGACCGGCCTGGCCAACATGGTGAAACCCCGTCTCTACTAAAATTACGAAAATCAGCTGCGTGTGGTGGCGCATGCCTGTAGTCCTGGCTGCTTGGGAGGCTGAGGCAGGAGAATTGCTTGAACCTGGGAGGCGAAAGTTGCAGTGAGCCAAGATCACGCCACAGCACTCCAGAGCGTCAGAGTGAGACTCCACAAAAAACAAAAACAAAACAGGGAAGGAGGTGTGACCAAGACCGAGAGAGAGGCAGAGCCAGGCGAAGCCTCACTTCAGACTCTGTTCTCAGGCCAGTGGGAATACACTGAAGAGTTGTGGGCCGGAGGGTGATGCAATTTGCATGTAGTGTAAGCATGTAGATAACAAGGACTTCAGGATTCAGGAAGAAGACATTTAAGAGGCAAAAGAGAAGGTGTTCGGAGGTAGTTTAGGAATCAGATGATTGTGGCCTAAGCTTGGGTAATGGTCCTGGAGTAGGAAGGACGTAGAAAGAAGAGACCTGGGAATTTAGAGCTGAGAAAATGTGATGCTGCTCACTTTCCTCCATGCATTGGTCAGAGGGCTCAGAGTGCTCACTGTGCCCCAGCTCTTGTCTGTGCAAACCTGCAGGCAGCCTCCTTAACCCAGGGCCATGTGCGCGCCCTCACTCTGCCACTCACAGGTCCTCGCCTCTGCATCCTCAAGGACGTCAGGCCTGTGCTTGTGTAGGCGCTGCCCAGCATGGTAGCTACTAGCCACATGGAGCTATTTCAGTTAAACCAATGAGAATGAAACACAATTGAAAATTCATTTTCGGGCTGTGCGTGGTGGCTCACGCCTGTAATCCTGGCACTTTGGGAGGCCGAGGCAGGTGGATCACCTGAGGTCAGGAGGTTGAGACCAGTGTGGCCAATATGGTGAAACCCGGACTACTAAAACTACAAAAATTAGCGGAGGAGAGAGCTTCGAGCGCAGACAGCTACTCAAAAGCAGGAGAGTGGACCCCAGTCCAGAACTGCCCAGCAGGCCCTGCGGAGAAGGCAGGCAGCTCCTTGTCTGCAATGGGAGGAGGCAGGAGAGCGGGGCGCAGGTTACAGTGCTGGCAGCAACACAGGAAAGTAGATTCCTTCTCGTGATCGTTACCCTGAGAAGCAGGATTGGGATTATCTGCTGAAAGTGAGATGATTTGTCATCTCTTACTGTCTAACAAATGATCTCAAACCTTAGTCACTTGAAAAAACGACCGTGTATCGTCTCTCACTGCTTTTGTGTTTCTGGAATTCAGGAGCGGCTTGGCTGGAAGGCTCTGGCTGAAAACTTGCAGAAGGCTGTCAGCTAGGTTCGCATCATCCGAAGGCTCAACCGGTACTGGGGGCCACTCTATGGCCTGCAAGTCAGAGCTGGCTGTTGGTGGGAGGCCTCAGTTCCTCTCCACATAGGCCTCTACACAGGGCCACTTGAGCATCTTCCCAGCATGGCAACTGGCGTCCCCTAGAGCAGCATCCAGGAGACCAAGGCAGAAGCAGCTTCAGTGCCTTCTAGCACCTGGCCCTGGAAGTCAACCCTGTACCCATCCCCACTGTCTCCTCAGCCATATTCTGCTGGTCACACAGGTCAGCCCTAATTCCATGTGTGTGTTGGGCCTACACAGGGTGTGCGCACCGGGAGCCTGGGATCGTCAAGGGCTCGTTAGGAAGCGGTTACCACAGAGGGGATGGGGGGAAGGTGTGAGGTTTAAAGAGAGGAGAGGAGGTTTGACAAGTGGGAAGCCACGCTGACCTGTGGGATCGCCCTGCAGGCTGAGTGTTCTTTTCACGTTGGTGACCGTGTTACTCCAGGGTGGCAACGTCACAGCCCTTGCACAGAGTGGTCTGCCCGAATGTGCCCTGGAGCGGGTGGATGTTTGAAGTCACGCCTGGCTGGAGTTCTGCTGGGCTGGCATGACGGTGTGGGGTGGGGAGGAGGAAATCAGCTGAAATGAGGGACGGTGACATCCAAGCTGGGTGAGGATGAAATCAAGAGAGGGGGTGGCTGAGGCAGGAGAGGGGTGACCAAGGCAGAGCATGGGTAGGAGAGGGGCTGAGTGTGGCAGGAGGGGGGTGACTGAGGCCGAGCACAGGCAGGAGGGGGATGACCAAGGGCAGAAGAGGGGGTAATGGAGGCAGAGCATGTGCAGGAGGGGGCTGACCGAGGCAGGATCGGGGTGACTGAGGCAGGCGAGGAGCTGACCAAGGCAAGAGGCGAGTGACTGAGGTAGGAGGAGGTGACTGAGGCCTGTGTGTTGTCAGAGGACATGCAGTGACAGAAAAAATTAGTGAACACGGTGGAAGTTGAGGAGGGAGGTGGGTTCAGAGAGGGGAGTTTCTGAACGTTGTTCTGGGTGATGGGACAGTGCCCGGTGCTGATCAAGGCTGAGGGGCTCGTGGAAACGTGTGGCTGATGAGGAGAGAAGGGTCAAAGAGCCCTGGAGCTGAGGAACTCCTGAGACTCTGGGGGTCTCTGACATCCTCCAGGAGCTGGGACTGGAGGTGGGAGGAGTGATGGAGGCGCCGGAGTCCCCAGGGAAGGAGGAAGTAGCCGGGAATGCATTTGTGGATGGGAAGAACGTGCTGTGAGACTGTGTGAAGCCGAGGTTCTCAAAGTGGGTGGGGCAGGGAGGTTCTCAAAGTGGGTGGGTCATTGTGTTGGGGACAGAGGAAGGCAAGTTTTCCATCAGGTAGCCCTGAATGATTGCCTGCTCAGCAAAATAAAGGCCCAGTGTGGAAGCCAGAACTTGCATTTGAAGGAGAGTGGGAAGGATGGGCTGAGGAGGGCCCATCAGCAGCAGACCGAGAGGGAGGAGGCCATGGAGACTTAGAGCGTTCCCGTTTCTTCCAGAGCTCTGTCCTGAGAGTGCTGCGGAATAAGGGAGGAGCGTCCTGCTTCCCGGCTGCCCTGTTGCTGTCGGAGTCACAGGATGGCGGCCGTCCTCCTGCCCCCGACTGCTGGTGAGTCGTGGGGTCCTGGCATTTCTCAGAGTCCAGGCTTGAAAGGCTCTGACCCACAGCATGGGACAGGAGGGGGTTGGGCAGAGCAGGTGAGGCAGGAGTGGAGCCCCAGGGCCCAGAGGTCCTCGGTGTCTGATCGGGCGGCTCTCGGGATTTGGGACTTAGGTGTTTGGGTATCTGTGGATGTCGCCTCTGTGGTGAATGTGCTGGAACTTTTGAATTCTCCCTTTAGTTCTTGCTGTGAACCTGATAAAAACACAGTGACACCCTCGGAACTTTGGTTTCCTCATCTGTGAAGTGGGAATAATCCCTTCCCCAAGTGCAGTCAGACCTTGAGCCCTGTTTTTGGTTGGTGAGACAGAGCTGTGTTCGGGTATCTTAGGAGAGCTGTGGGTAGGTGTTTGCGTGGAGTGTAGGTCGACGCTCTGTGGGTGCCTCATCCGTGTGGGTGTAGGAGGTGAATATGGTCAATCATGGGCAGATCTGTGGGTGTTAGACAAGCCTGAATCCCTGGGACTCATTTCTCCTCCTCCAGCTCCATCTTCCCCATTCCCAGCCTCTCAGCAAAAAGGACACACAGAGGGTGGAGAGCTGGTTGATGAGCTCCTGACAAGCTGGCTACGGGTGAGTCGGATGCTCCTTTTCCCAAGTCATTACTCCTTTGACCAGAAGGTTAGACTCGATACCTTCCAGCAGCCTGGAGCCTCATGGCCAAACCAGGTCCTCAGGCATCCCAGGATTTCCAGGCATCTGATGGAGGGTGAGGGCTGCCCAGAAAATGTCAGTGTGTGTTAATGTTTACTGCAGGTTCAGAGGTCCCTCCAGGGTCCCTGAGTACATCACGTGCTCCTGAGAGTTTTAAGGGAAAGCCAAGTAAAGACATGACAATGTTCTAAGCCCAAGCAATTAACCTGGGAGTGGCCTAAGGAGACAAGCATTGAGGGCTGAGCTCAGAAGCTAGGGAGAGGAGCTTGGAACCCCACCCCACATCTCGTACTCAGGTTTCCCTAGCCCTGGCTCTGTTCTGCTGGCCCCTCTTCCTGTGCACATTGGTGGGGGTGGTCCTTGGCTAAGCCGTGATGTCTGCAATGCTTTAGGGCTTGGTGACCTTCGAGGATGTGGCCGTGGAGTTCACCCAGGAGGAATGGGCATTGCTGGACCCTACCCAAAGGACACTGTACAGGGACGTGATGCTGGAGAACTGCAGGAACCTGGCCTCGCTGGGTAAGCCTGACATCACTCCTGCATTTATTTAATGACTCCGGTGGCAAGACTTGCCGGCTTTTCTTAGTTTTTTTATTGTGGTAAAATCCATACAACATAAAATTCACCATTTTAACTATTTGAAGATGTCCAATCCAGTGGTTTTTAATATATTCATAGTATTGTGCAACCATCGACACTATCTAATATCACAACATTTTCATCACCCTCAAAGAAACCTCGTCCCTGTGAAGCACCCACTGCTGCTGGTAACCACTCATGTGGTTTCTGTCTTTAGGAATTTGCCTATCCAGAACATATCATATAAATGGAATTATAAAATACATTACCTTTTGTGTCTGACTTCTTTCATGTAGCACAATGTTTTAAAAGCTTAGCTATGGGTCGGGCGCGGTGGCTCACACCTGTAATCCCAGCACTTTGGGAGGCCGAGGCGGGCGGATCACGAGGTCAGGAGTTCGAGACCAGCCTGACCAACATGGTGAAACCCCGTCTCTACTAAAAATACAAAAATTAGCTGGACATGGTGGTGCACTCCTGGAATCCCAGCTAGTCAGGAGGCTGAGGCAGGAGAATTGCTTGAACCAGGAGGCAGAGGTTGCAGTGAGCCGAGATCGCGTCATTGCACTGCAGCCTGGGCAACAGAGCATGACTGTGTCTCAAAAAAAAAAAAAAAAAAAAGCTTAGCTATGTTGTATGTTGTCCCAGCGCTTCATTCCTTATGACTGAATAATATTGCATTGTATGGACATACCACATTTTGCCCAACCCATTTTTCTATTAATAAACATTTCAGTTGTTTCCACTTTTTGACTATCAGGAATAATGCTATAATACTATGAATTTTTGTGTACAAGCTTTTGTTTAAATGCCCACTTGCATTTTCTTGGGTATATACTAGGAGTGGAAGGCTAGGTCTGTGTTTAGCTTCTTGAGGAACTGCCAGACTTTTCCGCAGCAGCTGCACCGTTGCACGTTCCCACCAATGCATGAGGGTTCCAGCTTCTCCACATCTTTCCAGCACTTGCCTTTTTGATTATAGGCATACCAGTAGGTGTGAAGTGCTATCTCGTTGTGTTTTGATTTGCATTTTTCTAATGACAAATGACTTGAGCATCTTTTCATGTACTTGCTGAGTATTTTCTTTGGAAAATGTCTGTTCAAGTCCTTTGCCCATTTTTGTTATTGTTGTTTGTTTGTTTGCTTGTTTTGACACAGAGTCTCCCTCTGTCACCCAGGCTGGAGTGCAATGGTGCAGCGCAATCTCAGCTCACTGCAACCTCCGCCTTCCAGGTTCAAGTGATTCTCATTCCTCAGCCTCCCAAGTAGCTGGAATTACAGGCATGCACCACCATGCCTGGCTAAATTTTTTTGTATTTTTTATAGACAGGGTTTCACTGTGTTGATCAGGCTGGTCTCAAACTCCTGGCCTCGAGTGATCTGCCTGCCTTGGCCTCCCAAAGTGCTGGGATTACAGGTGTGAACTACTGCTCCCAACCCTCTGCGCATGTTTTATTTGGGTTGTTTATTTTTGTTGTCGAATTTTAAAAGTTCATTTTATATTCCGGGTACCAAATCCTTATTCAAAATACAATGCGTAAATGATTTCTCTATTATTTGGGTATCTTTTCATTTTCTTTATAGTGTCCTTTGAGGCACAAAAGTTTTAATTGTGACCAGGCACGGTGGCTCATGCCTGTAATCCCAGCACTTTGGGAGGCCAAGACGGACGGATCACCTGAGGTCAGGAGTTCAAGACCAGCCTGGCCAACTTGGTGAAGCCCCCATCTCTAATAAAAATGCAAAAATTAGCCGGGCATGGTGGCAGGTGCCTGTAATCCCAGCTACTCGGGAAGCTGAGGCAGGAGAATCGCTTGAACCTGGGAGGCAGAGGTTGTAGTGAGCTGAGATCCACTGTGCTCCAGTCTGGGCAACAGAGCGAGACTCCGTCTGAAAAAACAAAAAAAGATTTAGTTGTGATGAAGTCCGTTGTATCTAGTTTTTCTTTTTTGCTTGTGCTCTTGGTGTGATACCTAAGAAACTATGGCTCAGCTCAAGGTCATGAAGATTTACCCCTGTTTTCTTCTAAGAATTTTCTAGTGTTAACTCTTCCACTTAGCTGTTTGATAGATTTTGAGTGAATTTTTCATATGATGTGGAGAAAGGGCCAGCTTCATTCTTTACGTGTGTATATCCAGTTGTCTCACCAGCTTTATAGAAGATATTGTTCTTTCCCCATCAAATGACCTTGGCATCCTTATTGAAAATTCTGTGGCCATACACACTGGAGTTTATTTACGCACTCTCAGTTCTGTTCCATTGGTCTATATATCTTGAACTCCTGACCATGATCCGCCTGCCTGGGCCTCCCAAAGTGCTGAGATTACAGGCGTGAGCCACTGCTCCTGGCTTCATTGGTCTGTATATCCATCCTTGGATCAGTACCACACTGCTTTGATGATTGTTACATTGTAGTAAGTTTTGATAATAGGAAATGTAAATCTTTCTACTTTGTTCTTCTTATTCAACACATGTCTATTCAAGATCCCTTGCAACGCCATGAATTTTCAGATCAGTTTGTGCATTTCTGAAAGGAAAAAAAACTATCAGAATTTTGATAATGATTGTTTTACCTCTGTAGATAATTTTGGGTAGTGTTGTCACCTTAACCATATTAAGGCTTCCAATACATAACCTTACTATTTTTTTTGAGATGGAGTCTCACTCTGTCGCCAGGCTGGAGTGCAGTGGCACAATCTCAGCTCACTGCAACCTCCGCCACCCAGGCTCAAGTGATTCTCCTGCCTCAGCCTCCCAAGTAGCTGGGACTACAGGTGCGCACCACCACGCCCAGCTAATTTTTGTATTTTTAGTAGAGACGGAGTTCCACCATGTTGGCCAGGATGGTCTCAATCTCTTGACATTGTGATCCACCCACCTCTACCTCTCAAAGTGCTGGGATTACAGGCGTGAGCCATCATGCCCAGCCCTGTTACTCATTTTTAATTTCATTCCATTGTGGTTAAGGAAGATACTTTGTAGGAATTCATTGTTTTCAAATTTAGTGAGAATTTTTTTATAGCCTAACATATCATCTATCCTGGAGAATGTTCCATGTGCATTTGAGATGAATATGCGTCCTCTTGTTGGGTGATGTGTTCTTTATATATCTGTTAGGTCTAGTTAGTTTATTGTTTAAGCCCTCTGTTTCCTTTTTATCTTCTAATATGTTGTTCTACCCATTATTGAAAGTGGAGTGTTGAAGTCTCGAACGATTATTATAGAACTTTCTATATCTTCCTTCCATTATGCCAGTTTTTACTTCATACATTTTGGAGATCTTATTAGGCACATATGTGTTTATAATTGTTACATTTTCTCCATAAATTGATGCTTTATACATCTATAATGTCTTTCTCTATGTTTTTTAACAATTTTTATTGAATGAAATCATTTTCCATTCTTTTGCTATCAACCATATTTGTGTCTTTGAATGTAAAGTAAGTCTCTTATAGATAATATGTACAGATGTTCCACAACTTTGATGAGGTTATGTCCCAGTAAAGCCATTGTAAGTTAAAAATACTATAAGTCAAAAATGCAAAACAATGAAAAAAGAAAAAATAAACGTCAAAAATGCATGTAATTCACCTAACCCACTGAACGTCATCAGTTAGCCTAGCCTACATATGCTCAGAACACTTACGTTAGCCTACAGTTGGACAAAATCATCTAACATAACAGGGTATTTTAAATACAGTATTGAATAGCTCAACAATTATAAATTATGTATTGAGTATGGTACTGAAAGTGAAACATAGAATGGTTGTAGGATACTTGAAGTGTGGTTTCTCCTGAATGCGTATGACCTTTGCACCATCATAAAGTTAAAAAATCATACCATTGTAAGCTGGGAACCATCTGTCATTGTGTTATTTTTTAAATCCATTCTGCCAAAATCCACCTTGCAATGATGTAATCACTGATAAGGAAGGAGCTACTTCTGCCTGTTCACTATTTGCTATAGATAGCTATTTACTTTTTTGTATGTGTCGTATCATTTTTGTTCCTCAGTTCTTTCATTGTTGTTTTGTGTTAGATACTTTCTAGCGGGCCATTTTGATTCCCTTCTCATTTGTTTTTATCCTTTTTGGTTATTTTCTTAGTGGTTGCCCTGAGAATTTTAATAAGCACTTTAATTTACAACAATCTAGTTTAATAGCAACTTAGTTTCAATAGTATATAAAAACTTTGTTTCACTGTAGCTGTTTTGTTTCGTAATTTTACATTATGTGTCCATTAATGTAGATGTATAATCATTTATGCTTTTGTCTTTAAATTATGTAGTAATAAAAGAGAAGTTACAAACCAAAAACACATTGTCCGTGACTTTGATATTCACCTCTGTATTTACTTTTACCAGTGTTCTTCACTTCTCTCTGTGGATTCAAGTTATTATTGTCTTTTCGTTTTGTCCTGAAGTCACCCTCAATCATTTTTTGTAGGGTAGATGTAATAGTGACAAACACTCAGTCTTTGTTTCTGGGAAGGTCTTCATTTCTTTGTGTCTGAAGGGGAGTTTTGCCAGACATAGAATTCTTAGTTGCCATTTTTTCTCAGCACTTTGAATATACCACTCCAGTGCTTGGTGGTTTCCATGGTTTCTATTGAGAAATTGGCTGTTAATCTTACCGAGGATCCTGTGTAACGTGATAGGTCACCTCCCTCTTGCTGTTTTTAGGATGCTGCCTTTGTCTTTCAACAGTTTGATTAATATGTGTTTGGTGCCGAGTGCAATGGCTCACGCCTGTGATCCCAACACTTTGTGAGGCTGAGGCAGGAAGACCCCTTGAGGCCAGGAATATGAGACCAGCCTGGGCAACTTAAAGAGACCCTGTCTCTACAAAATATTTAAAAATTAGCCAGATGTGCTGGTGCACACCTGTGGTCCCAGCTTCTTGGAAGGCTGAGGTGGAAGGATTGCTTGACTCCAGGAGATCAAGGCTTCTGTGAGCCATGATCACACCACTGTACTTTAGCCTGGGTGATGGAATAAGACCCTGGCTTAAAAAATGTGTGTGTGTATGTGTGTGTGTGTGTGTGTGTGTGTGTGTGTGTGTTTCAGTATGAATCTCTATTCTTTCAAATTTATTCTACTTGAGTTTCTTGAGCTTCTTGGATTTGTACATTTGTGCCTTTCATCACATTTTAGGAAGTTTCTAGCCATTATTTCTTCAACCTTCTCACCCCTTTCTCTCTCTCCACATCTCTGTCTTCTCTGCATCATATATATGTTTGATGGTATCCCACAGGTCTCGGGCTCTGTTGATCTTTTTTTAAATTCTCTCTCTCTCTTTGTCTCTCTATATCTTTGAGACAGGTTCTCACTCTGTCAGGCTGGAGTACAGCAGAGTGATTGTGGCTTACTGCAGCCTTGACCTCCTGGGCTCCAGTGATCCTCCCATCTCAGCCTCCCAAACAGGGAGGCATGACTATAGACGTGTATCACCATGCCCAGCTAATTTTTTTATTTTTTATAGAGTCAGGATCTCACTATATTTCCCAGGCTGGTCTTCAGCTCCTGGATGCAAGCAATCCTCCTGCCTTGGCCTCCCAAAATGCTGGGATTACAGACATGAGCCACTGCCCCTGGCCTCTCTCTTTTTCTGTTCCTCAGACTGGATAATATCAGTTGCCCTATCTTCATGGTCACCAATTTTATCTTCTGCTTGCTCAGATATGTTCTGAATGTTTCATTTCGGCTATTGTACTTTTCAACTCAAATTTTTTTATTTGCCTTCCTAAAGTTTCTCTTTATGTTTTCCATTTTTTTTGTATTTTTTTCATATGCCATAGTTGTACCTATTTTGCTGTTTTTCATTTGATGAGAATTTGTACTCATGGTTTCCTTTAGTTCTTTATACATATTTCTTGTACATCTTTTAGCAGATTTAAAATGGTTGACTTATTTTACTTGTCTAATGAAGTCCAGTATTTGAATTTCTGAAGGGACAATTTCTACCAGCTTCATTTGTCTTGTAATGGGCCCAACGTTTGTTTCCTTGCTTGCCTCGTAATTATTTTGTTGAAACTACACATTTGGAATATTATCATATAGCAATTTGGGAATCAGACTTTTCCTCATCTCCAGAGTTTGTTTTGCTTGTTGTTGTTGGTATTGTATGTATCTGTAGAACATACGACAGTTCTAAAGTTAGTTCTGAAATAGAACTATGGTATATTCTAAAGTTCTGGAGTATTATATATTGTGAACTCTTGTTAGGATATACAGTAGTTCTGTTTCAGAACTAACTTTGTAATGTCTGTATCGGTCCTGTGCGGCCACTGATAGCGTAATGGTCATGTAGTGATTTGACGGCCTGGAACAAAAAAGGAAAAAACTTCCAGTCTCTTTACATGGGCTCTGCGTGTACATAGGGACATGCCTTTAATACTTAGGCAGTTAACTCTGCCTTGACCTTCATTTCTGGCTTGTGCAGAGCCTGAAGGTCACCAAAAGGTGAGGTTTTCGTGCCTTCTAAGTATTTTCTGGGCATGCTCCCAGCCCTGAGTATGTGCTTGGAATTACAGGTTCTTAAGAATATGAGGAAGATTTTCAAAGTCCTACTCCCCAAACATCTTTTTCCCCATTTTTCCTTTCAGGTTTTTTGGTTAGTCTTTTGTTTGCTTGTACTGTCTTCTCTTGCCTCAGGCAGTACTGACTAATACGTTTGCCTTCACATGTGTCGATCACATGTGTTCCAGGTAACCAGCTCAGTCCCTGAAAGAATTTGGAGTTAGATAAATAAAGGCAACCCTTTGAGCCAGTCCTTCAGGGAACCACCAGCTAGGTCAAGAAAAGCAACCATGGAGTAAAGTCTGTTCTGCTCCCTGCAAGTACTAGGAATCCAGGCTGTTGTCTTCAAGGCTGTAGACAAAGCAGGGGGAAAGAGGTCCATTTAAAGTATCATAAAGCTCTCTCACCCAGATTCAGCTGGGTTTTCTGAGAAGGCATGCTCCTGATGGCTGTGGACTTTGGATACATTTCTACAATTCCAATAAAGTTGATTCTGACCGCTTTTGCCAGTTTCCTCACTGTTTTTGTGGAGGGATGAACGTCTGGAACTCCCTCCTCCACCACTGTCACCGTCATCACTTCTGTCAAGTTTTCTTAAGCACCTCTGTGTCCCTAGGTCTGTGCAGGGGCTTGGGAGTACAGTGATGAATGGGGCCATACGGCCCCACCCTCATGGGCTGTCTCTAATTCCTGCCTTATGCACTGAAGATCTATTTCTTGTCCTGACTTTATATTCTTCATGGTTAAAAGTGTCAGGGCCTCTGAAGTGTGCATTTGAACTCAGGCATGCGCTTCTGGAGCTGCTTCTGCCCTGTCACCCTGAATATCTAGTTGAATATGCTTGCATTTTTGTTCCCTGTGAGAGTTACCCTATACACTAGAATTAAGGTGTAATTGGCAGGGTGCAGTGGCTCACACCTGTAATCCCAGCACTTAGGGAGGTCAACGTGGGTGGGTCACAAGGTCAGGAGATGGAGACCCACCTGGCCAACATGGTGAAACCCCATCTCTACTAAAAATACAAAAATTAGCCAGGCGTGGTGGTGTGCGTCTGTAGTTCCAGCTACCCAGGAGGCCGAGGCAGGAGAATTGCTTGAACCCGGGAGGCGGAGGTTGCAGTGGGCTGAGATCACGCTGCTGCAGAGAGCAAGACTCTGTCTCAAAAAAAAGAAAAAAAAGGGGGGGGCATTATTTTTTTCACTGTTCCTAAAGTCACCCTTTTCCATCTTCAGAAATGTTGGCATTCGTTTCATGGAGTTGATTGTCCCCAGCACTGTTCCCTATATCATGTGTACGTTTTCCATAAATAGGGTGTCGTGTTAATAAACCCAGTCTGATATCCCAGTTGGAACAAGACAAGAAGGTGATGACAGAGGAAAGAGGAATTCTTCCAAGCACCTGTCCAGGTGAGCACCAGGCGGATGTGAGCCCTTGTGAGGAATAGCTCTGGCCAGTGACTTGGGGGTTGGGAGTATTACATTAGTTAATGTCAATCAGGCAACTTTGTAAAATACCCTGTTCCTGCCAAAGATGCACAAGAACTTTTGGTATGAGCTTCCTCATGTCCTTTCTTTTCTCTCTGACTCTCTCATCATCATCTCATGCTTCGCTTCAGGCTCAGGGAAGAAACAAAGATGCAACTCTTTTGAAAATTTCAGTCAAGTTCCTTCCCACTTTGCATTCCTGATCACTCCTCCTTTCATCAATCTGTGATCAATCTGAGTTTGTCTAGAATCCTTTTTTAAAATTAATACCTAAAATTTTCATAACCAAATCCTCTTTGTTCCAAACATCCTCAAAAACCTTGATCCCTCAGAATCTGCCTTTACTCATGTGTGCACTTTTCCATTTATTTTCTCCATCAACCTAAATTTCTTTTCATTTTGTTTCAGATTTGGAGACTCTACTTAAAGCCAAATGGTTAACTCCTAAGAAGCATGTTTTCAGAAAAGAACAGTCTAAACGTGTAAAAACGGTAAGACTAACATGGGTGATTTCTGGTTCTCTACAGTAGGAGAATGCCCTAAGTTTAGAAAGGGCACAAAACAACCAGGAGAGGCATTAAAGGAAAGTGTCATTTATAATTGAGAATGCCGTGTCCCTGGAGAGACACTGTGAAAATTGTAAATATTTAAAGAAGTGTGAATTAGCTTCAAACTTATTTCTTCACTGAGAGTTCCCACAAGTAAATATTTCCTATCTGTGGCTCAGATATTGACTGTTGGGAACAAAACTTCATCCCGAAGTTATCAGAAAATGTTTTGTGAATCTGATAAGGACTTGTGGCAAAGCATCTATGCTTTTTAACTTTCTTAACTCTAAAACTGGACAGAAACCATGTACAACCACTGAAAGTAGCCAAAATATTGATTATAATAATGTAACAGAATTCCTGGGAGAGAAAATTCCTATGAGAACATTAAGTATTTCAAATATTATAAATTATAGTTATCATTCGTCTCTTAATCCACAGGAAAGAAGTCATCGTGGAGTGAAACTCAATGAATGTAATCAGTGTTTTAAAGTCTTCAGCACAAAATCTAACCTAACTCAGCACAAGAGAATTCATACTGGAGAAAAACCCTATGACTGTAATCAGTGTGGGAAGTCCTTCAGTAGCAGATCTTACCTTACTATTCATAAGAGAATCCACAATGGGGAGAAACCCTATGAATGCAATCACTGTGGGAAAGCATTTAGTGATCCCTCATCCCTTAGACTGCATGTGAGAATTCACACCGGAGAAAAACCCTACGAATGTAACCAGTGTTTTCACGTCTTCCGCACCAGTTGTAACCTCAAAAGCCACAAGAGGATTCACACGGGGGAGAATCACCATGAATGTAATCAGTGTGGAAAAGCTTTCAGCACAAGGTCCTCCCTCACTGGGCACAATAGCATTCATACAGGGGAGAAACCTTATGAATGTCACGATTGTGGGAAAACCTTCAGGAAGAGTTCCTATCTGACACAGCACGTAAGAACTCATACTGGAGAAAAACCCTATGAATGTAATGAGTGTGGGAAATCCTTCAGCAGTAGCTTTTCTCTTACTGTGCACAAGAGAATACATACCGGAGAGAAACCCTACGAGTGCAGTGACTGTGGAAAAGCCTTTAATAATCTCTCAGCTGTGAAGAAACACTTAAGAACTCACACTGGAGAAAAACCCTATGAATGTAATCATTGTGGGAAATCCTTCACAAGTAACTCCTACCTTTCTGTACACAAGAGAATACATAATAGGTGGATATGAATTAACTGCGGGAACTTCTGGGGGAAAGCACTCATTGATCTTTCATCCCTAAGATAGTTTGAGAGAGCTCACACTGGATGTATAAGTTATTTGTTGCAGCATAACAAATGATCCCCCAAAACTTTGTGGCCACAAACACCAAACATTTATTATCTCACAATTTCTACAGGTCAGGAATTCAGGAATAGCTTATCTCTGTAGTTACACGGCAGGATCTCTTATGCCCTTACTTACAGTCAAGATGTCAGCCAAAGCTGTGGCCATCTAACATCTTTACTGATGAACAGTCCACTTCCAAGATGACTCATTCACATGCCTGGAAAGTTGGCGTTGGTTGTTGTCAGGGGACGTTCAGTCATTACCATGCAGGCCTCTCCACGTAGGCCTCTTTACAAGGCCGAGTTCCTTTATGATTTGGCAATAAGTTCTCCCGAAGGTTAGTGAGCCAAGAGACGACCAGTACAGAGGCCAAAATGACTTTTATGACCTATCCTCAGGAGGACTGCTAAGCTTTCACTTATTTCCTATTGTGTTACTCTCACAACACAGCAATCCTGATACAATGTGAGAGACTACAGAAGGAAACAGATCACTCAGAAACATCTGGGAAACTTGCCATGGAATTAATGAAGTAAAGCCCTCAGCACATCATCCTTTTAATCTAATCAATATGAAATAGCATTCAGTAACTCCTATTAATTCACTCTGAAGAGAAACCTTTTGAGGACAATCTGTGTGGTAAAGCTCTCAGCTCAAACTCTCACCCTCATGGGCCCAGAAGGTTATGTACCGAGAGAATCCTGAAGAATGGAACAGCTGTAGGAAAGCCTTCAGTGCTATCAGCAGGGATTCATGTGGCAGCTCACACTAAGAGAGAAAACCTGTGAAGGTCATCAGAATGCAGAAGCCTTCAGGGACAGTCATCCCTTAAGACACACATTGGAAATCACACAATGGAACAACACTCAGAAATGCGGAATATCCTACAGCAAAAGTGTTCACATTTCTGAGCAAACTGTAGTGTGGTATTCTGCAGTGACTATGGGAAAGTCTTGAATGTTCTCTCAGTTTTTAAGGGACTTGTGGGTTAATTCTGGAGTGAATACCCTATTGAACATCATCAATATTGGACAGCTTTCCGGTTTTCCATATTTGTTAGGAAACTTGTGAACATTCACACTGCAGAGAAACTTGCAAATATAAAGAAAAAGAGAAAGCCTTCAGTTATGCCTCTGTATTGTGGAAAATATGGAACTTCTCCCTGGATGCAAAACCTATGTGTATATTAATATTGGAATATTTTTCAGTGATTCTTCTCTTTCTTGTATATGAAAGAACTTACATGGAGAAACCCCTAGGAATGTAATCAGTGTTAGGATGCCTCAGCCTCAACTCTTCACTGAGTGGCCACAATTTTCACTGGGAACAAAAATATAATAACTGTTTTGAGTGTGGGATTTCCTATATCAGTGTCTCATCTGTAGATTGGACTGCTAGCTCATTAACTTTTTAGTCTTTTTTCTTTTAACATAAACGTGTATAGCTGTTCCCTAAAATAAACATTAACTTATATTTCATAATTTTAATGCAATGTATTTATTATAATTTGCTTGTTAAAGACATATTGCATATTCAAAAAGGTATTTCCAAATACCTTCTGAGTGATTTGGTTTATCATAATGGAAATTAGTATTTGTAATACACGTTTTTCTAATTTAATGATATTTTTGTCAGAGTACATGAGCTTTATGATACTGATTATTTTCTGTCTTGATATGCCAAATACGTTGGCTTCTCTCCCAGTGTCTGTGCTCCTCCATTTATTTGCTTAAAGAAAGAAACATGTTCAAGTTGTCTGTGAATGGTATCGAATGTTCTCAATCTTAGAGTTTTTCTTGAAGCCCAGGCAAGTTTTTTCCCACTCCCCTGGCAATGAGAAGTAAGTAGAAGTCACTGTGGGGAACATCTCCTGGCTCGTTCTTGCTTATTTTCCATTCATCTCACCTATTCTGTCTCTTGGAAGGTGGCCTCAAGGTCTAGAGTTTGAAGAGCTTCTTTTTGACCATGATGACAGCAACCAAAAGTGCAGCCAAAAATCACAATGCTCTGGGCTCTCCAAGAGCCTCCGATTGGCTGCATCTGCTCTGAACTCCTTATTCTTACACTTCTTACATGACTAAAAGAAACCCCTAACGATCATGAGGTCAGGAGATCAAGACCATCCTGGCCAACATGGTGAAACTCCGTCTCTACTAAAAATACAAAAAAATTAGCGTGGCATGGCAGCACGCACCTGTAGTCCCAGCTACTTGGGAGACTGAGGCAGGAGAATTGCTTGAACCTGGGAGGCGGAGGTTGCAGTGAGCTGAGATCACGCTACTGTACTACAGCCTGACGACAGAGCAAGACTCCGTCTCAAAAAAAAAAAAGAAACAACTGATTGAAGCCATCATGATCTGTTGTTTGTTTTTGAGGTGGTGGTCTGTTAACTTCCAGCAGGATGCAGAATCTAACTGGTAAACCTATAAATTGGTCAAATTTTACCCATGTTGTTTCTTTGAAAACAATGTATATTCTCTAATATTTGGATATAGGGTATATGCACATTAATGCAACTTAATTGTATTTCCAAGTACAGTACATATGTTCAGATTTCTTTTTCTAACCTTATTTAGTGATAGAGGTGTGGTAAACTCTTCCATTACGTTTATGTATTAACATATTGTAATTTTGTGATTTTTATATATTTTGATGTTATGTAACTAGATGCATAAGGATTATGTATTTTCTTCTGTATTGTTCCTTTTTATGTGGAGATGATATTTTACATGGCAAAGTATTGTAATGCATTAATAATAAATGGTCAAACCTTTATTTATTTATTTATTGAGATGGAGTTTTGGTCTTGTCACCAAGGGTGGAGTGCAATGGTACGATCTTGGCTCACTGCAACCTCCACCTCCCAGGTTCAAGCGATTCTCCTGCCTCAGCTCCTGAGTAGCTGGGATTACGGGTGCCCACCACCACGCTCAGCTAATTTTTTTGTATTTTTAGTAGAGACAGGGTTTCACCATGTTGGCCAGGTTGGTCTTGAACTCCTGATGTAGTACTTTCCATAGATCAGGGCCCCTTCTAAATGCCATATAAATATTAACTGAGTATGCATTATAAACGTAAGTATGTAATGTTATTATCTCCAGTTTTACAGATGAGAAAACTGGTATGATACACTTAAAGTTACTTGTCTGCATTCACTGACTGGTAAATGGTAGAGCCAAGATCTGAACCCAGACAGTCCATGCACTTAACCACTACCCCATTTACAGAGTATGTTCTATGTGCCAGGCCAAGTTTTGCCATTGAAATACTTCATCCTTATGGAGGAGGAACAGATTATAGAAAAATCAAGAAAGCATGGTATTATAGAGTTCTGAAAAAAAACATTTTAGGAGAGTTAAGGGGGGTTGGGATTAATAATTTTATATAGACGAGGAAAAGAAAGCCTCTTGGTAAGGAGTATTTGAGCAGAGATCTCAACAAGTTGGGACAGTGAGTCATAAGAGTTTGCCTTGCACGAGTAGTGTTGGCATGCAAAGGCCCACAGCAAGGAGGCCAATGCAGCTGGAGTGGAACAAAGCAGGTGATTGGGAGCAGTAGAAGATGATGTGGTCAGAGACATGGTGGATCCTGATCTTGGGTTTTCTAAGACATTGTTAGGACTTTTCCTTATTTCAGTGAGTTGGCACATCAGAGTCCCAGCAGGAACTCAGGTTGGCACCCACAGACTAGGACAATTCAAGTAGAGGTTTCATAAAGGGTCTACTCACAGTGCTGTGGACAGGGTCCAGGGAAACCACAAAAAGTTGTAAAGCACCCAGTAGCTGAGCAGGGCAGAGCTCTTTTAAAACCCCAGAGCTTGAAGGGATGAAGGGAGGGAGCAACTGAATCTGGAAATGAGAGGAGAGGGCTGCATTCCAGGAGCTGAGGGTAGGTCAGTCAGGGATAGCATCCAGCCCCAGGTCCTCCTGCAGGAAACAGCCAGGGTCAGACCTCACTCTCCTTCACACTTCTGATCTCATGCCTGACCTCCCCATTAGCCAAACCAAATCAAAAGCCATAAGGCAAGGAAGCCTATCAATGTCATTCATAGAGGAGGTAGAGTTATTGAAACAATGGAAGATACTCAGTATTGGTCACCCCTTTGCTTCTCAGAATCTACTTTTGCCCATCACTTGGCAGGAAAGTTCGTATCTTTGCCCAGGAATTCCATCAGCTGCTGTGCTACCCTGGGGTGCTATCAATGCATTGATACTCCCACCTGAAGTCTAAAATAGTTGGCAACACCAGTGTTCTCCATATAGAATGGGGGATGGGGCTGTTGGGGGGAAAGCTGAAGAAATAATCTAAAAGGACTGGTTCCCAGAGGGGACACTTTCACCAAGAAACACAGTGAGAGTCCCATCAGACATTAAACTGTGACTGCTGGCCAGGCGTGGTGGCTCATGCCTGTAATCCCAGCACTTTGGGAGGCCGAGGTGGGCAGATCACAAGGTCAGGAGATCAAAACCATCCTGGCCAACATGGTGAAATGCCAAAAATACAAAAATTACCTGGGCGTGGCAGCAGGTGCCTGTAATCCCAGCTACTTGGGAGGCTGAGGCAGGAGAATTGCTTGAATCCGGGAGGCAGAGGTTGCAGTGAGCCAAGATCATGCCACTGCATTCCAGCCTGGGTGATAGAATGAGACCTTGTCTCAAAAAAAAGAAAAAGTTATCTGCTACCATGTAGATGAACCTTAAACCCATTATACTAAATGAAAGAAGGCTGACACAGTAGATAGCATGTGGTATAAATTCATTTATATAAAATATCTAGAACAGTTAAATCCACAGAAAGAGAAAGCAGATTGATGATGGCCAGTTGTGGTGGCTCATGCCTGTAATCAGCATTTTGGGAAACCGAGGTGGGTGGATCACCTGAGGTCAGGGGTTCGAGACCAGCCTGGCCAACATGGTGAAACCTTTTCTCTCCTAAAAATAAAAAAATACAAAAATTAGCTGGGCGTGGTGGTGCATGCCTGTACTCCCAGCTACTTGGGAATCTCAAGAGAATCACTTTAACCAGGAGGCGGAGGTTGCAGTGAGCTGAGATTGCGCCATTGCACTCCAGCCTGGATGACAGAGCCAGACTCCGCCTCAAAAAAAAAAAAAAAGAAGAAGAAAGAAGGAGGGAGGGAGGCAGGGAGGGAAGGGAAGGAAGGAAGGGAGGGAGGGAGGAAGGGAGGGAGGGAGGCAGGGAAGGGAAGGAGATTGACGGCTGCATGATCTTAGAGGTGGGTACAGAGGGGATTTGGGGTTGATTACTTAATGGGTAAGAGTCTGATTTGGGGATGGCAAAAATCACTTGGAACTAGAGACAGGTGACAGCTGAGGCATCGCTTCATGAATGTATGTACCAGATGCTGCTGATTTGTTCACTTTAAAATAATTAATTTTTTATTATGTCAATTCCACCTTGATACAAAAAATTATTCTCAATTTGATATCAGAAAAAGAAAAAGCAAAAGCAATAACACAAAGCAGTAAATTGATGGAGGAACATTTGTTTTTAGAACCATTTCTGTCCTGAAAATCTAGTGTGTGATAAGGATAGAATTTCTTTTTTTTTTTTTTT
>NW_016807065.1:1440660-1454186 GCF_001698545.2 Rhinopithecus bieti
TCTTTTTTTTTTTGAGATGCAGTCTCACTCTGTCGCCCAGACTGGAGTGCAATGGTACAATCTCAGCTCACTGCAACCTCCGCCTCCCGGGGTTCAAGTGATTCTCCTGCCTCAGCCTCCCAAGTAGATGGGATTACAGGCATCCACCACCATGCCCGGCGAATTTTTGTACTTTTAGTAGACACAGGGTTTCACCATGTAGGCCAGGCTGGTCTCAAACTCCTGACCTCAGGTGATCTGCCCACCTAGGCCTCCCAAAGTGCTGGGATTACAAGCATGAGCCACCACGCCCAGCCTCTGAATAGACGTTTTTCAAAAGAAGACATACAAATGGTAAACAGGCATATGAAAAGGTGCTCAACATAATTGATCATCAGAGAAATGCAAGTCAAAACTATGATGAGATATCATCATAGCCCAGTTAAAATAGCTTACATCCAAAAGACAGGCAATAATACCTGCTGGTGAGGATGTGGAGAAAAGGGAACGCTTGTACAGTACTGGTGGGAATGCAGGTTAGTTCAACCACTACGGAGAGTACTAAGGGCCACATAGTGAGACCCTGTTTCTAAAAAAAAAAACTTTTAAAAACAGGCCTGGGCCAGGTACGGTGGCTCATGCGTGTAATCCCAGCACTTTGGGAGGCTGAGGCAGGTGGATCACAAGGTCAGGAGTTTAAGACCAGCCTGGCCAACATCGAGAAACCCCGTCTCTACTAAAAATACAAAAATTAGCTGGATGTGGTGGAGCACGCCTGTAATCCCAGCTACTTGGGTGGCTGAGACACGAGAATCGCTTGAGCCTGGGACGCAGAGGTTGCAGAGAGTCAAGATCGCACCACTGCACTCCAGCCTGGGTGCCAGGGTGAGATTGTGTGTAAAGAAAAAAAAGGTAAATAAAAGAATAATTGAATAACTGCCTCAGACATTTATACAGTTCTCATCTCATTCTGGGCACACAGAAGACCCTGCTGGCCTCATCTCCTTGATTTTAAAAATGGACATTCTAAAATCAAGAAGACTAGATGTATCACTTCTAGGCCAAATCATGAAAAATAATGCGTAAGAGTTTCATGTGAGGTTCATCTCTGTGATCAGAATTGAAGAAGGCATGAGTTTTAGATGCTGCATCACCAAGATCATGGTGATTCCATCATCATTACCCTTGTAACTTGTGAGCATCCTTACTGCCAGTAATCATTTATTAGATATACAATCTGAGATAGGAGTTAATATTTGCTGTATTAATATCCTGGGCTGGGAGTGGTGGCTCATGCCTGTAATCCCAGTGCTTTCGGAGGCAGAGGCAGGAGGCTCACTTGAGCCCAGGAGTTCGAGACCAGCCAGGACAACATAGTGAGACCCCCATCTCTACAAAAAATTTAAAACTCAGCCAAGTGTGGTGGTAAGTGCCTGTAGTCTTAGCTATTTGGGAGGCTGAGGTGGGAGGATCGCTTGAGCCCGGGTTTTTTTTTTTTTTTTTTTTTTTTTTTGAGACGGAGTCTTGCTCTGTCGCCCAGGCTGGAGTGCAGTGGCCGGATCTCAGCTCACTGCAAGCTCCGCCTCCCGGGTTTACGTCATTCTCCTGCCTCAGCCTCCCAAGTAGCTGGAACTACAGGCGCCCGCCACCACGCCTGGCTAATTTTTTGTATTTTAGTAGAGACGGGGTTTCACCATGTTAGCCAGGATGGTCTTGATCTCCTGACCTTGTGATCCGCCCGTCTCGGCCTCCCAAAGTGCTAGGATTACAGGCTTGAGCCACCAGGCCCGGAGAGCCCGGGATTTCAAGGCTGTAGTGAGCTAAGATCATGCCACTGAAATTTAGCCTGGGCAACAAATCAAGACTCTGTCTCAAAAATAAAATGTTTTTCCTTTAGGCTTAAATTCTAACCCTCAAATCTCCAGTGTGAAGGTGTTAGGAGGTGTGGCCTTGGGAGATGATGAGGTTACAAAGGTGGAACCCTTGTAGATGGGATTAGTGGCCTTCTGAAAGTGACAGAAGAGAGCTCGCCAGCACCTTCCATGTGAGGAGACAGGGAGGATATGACAGTCTCCAACCTGGAAGAGGGTCCTCACCAGACCCCGATCATGCTGGCACCCTCAGACCCTGATCATGCTGGCACCCTCGTCTTGGACTTCCAGCCTCCAGAACTGTGATAAACAAATGTCGGTTCTAAAAAAAAAAAAAAAAATGTGTGGAAAGCAATGTTAATGTTCCCAATCACTTTTAGTACATTCTTTCCTTACCTATGTCTTGCATAGTTGTGTTGGATGGCCTAGTTGATAATGTTAGAATATGCACATTAGTGAATTAATAAATACAGCAGTAAAGAATACTGATCAGGCTGGGCATGGTGGCTCACGCCTGTAATTCCCAACACTTTGGGAGGCTGAGGAGGGCGGATCACCTGAAGTTGGAAGTTCGAGACCAGCCTGACCAACATGGAGAAACCCCGACTCTACTAAAAATACAAATCAGCCGGTCANAAGGTGGAACCCGTGTAGATGGGATTAGTGGCCTTCTGAAAGTGACAGACGTGAGCTCGCCCGCACCTTCCATGTGAGGAGACAGGGAGGATATGACAGTCTCCAACCTGGAAGAGGGTCCTCACCAGACCCCGATCATGCTGGCACCCTCAGACCCTGATCATGCTGGCACCCTCGTCTTGGACTTCCAGCCTCCAGAACTTTGATAAACAAATGTCTGTTCTAAAACAAACAAACAAACAAACAAACAAACAAACAAACAAACAAACAAAAATGTGTGGAAAGCAATGTTAATGTTCCCAATCACTTTTAGTACATTCTTTCCTTAACTATGTCTTAATGCATAGTTGTGTTGGATGGCCTAGTTTGTAATGTTAGAATATGCATGTTAGTGAATTAATAAATACAGCAGTAAAGAATACTGTTCAGGTCAGGCGTGGTGGCTCACGCCTGTAACCCCAGGACTTTGGGAGGCCGAGGCGGGCCGATCACCTGAAGTCGAGAGTTCGAGACCAGCCTGACCAACATGGAGAAACCCCGACTCTACTAAAAATACAAATCAGCCGGTCATAGTGGCGCATGCCTTTAATCCCAGCTACTCGGGAGGCTGAGGCAGGAGAATCACTTAAACCTGGGAGGCAGAGGTTGCGGTGAGCCGAGATCACGCCATTGCACTCCAGCCTGGGCAACAAAAGCTAAACTCCATCTCAAAAAAAAAAAAAAAGAATGCTGTTTGTTGACCATTCGATGGGCTAGTCTAGGTGCTTCCTGGTGGGGGAGGAGAGCCCTGCCCCACCCCCCACCCCTTCCAGTAGACATGGCATAAGAGCGATTCTCACTTTCTGCTATAGCCTCTTTATCCATTGGCTGAAATGATTATTTTTATGTGTCTTATAAATGTTTCCATAGTAAAAAATTGAATTGACTTTTGTAGTGACTCTTTTGGGGACTGTTATCCATAATTTGTTTGAACTCCTAAAAAATGGAAGTAGGCCAAGCATAGTGACTCATGCCTGTAATCCTAGCACTTTGGGAGGCCGAGGCGGGTGGATCGCCTGACATCAGGAGTTCAGGACCAGCCTGACCAATGTGGTGAAACCCCAACTCTACTAAAAATACAAAAATTAGCCAAGCATGGTGTGTACATCTGTAGTCCCAGCTACTTGGGAGGCTGAGACAGGAGAATTGCTTGAACCCTGCAGGTAGAAGTTGCAGTGAGCTGAGATGGTGCCATTGCACTCCAGCCTGGATGACAGAAGGAGATTCCGTTCCGTCTCAAAAAAAAAAAAAGGAAGTGAAGGGAAATATGCAAGGTGTTGTGAGAGAGTTTCTAATTGTGATTCTCCATAGTTGTCCAAACAGACCACCTCTGGGGGTCTATTCACGAAAGACTCTTTGGAAGTGTAAACTCATGCATTTGAGAAACACTGAGGGAAATTTGAAGATGACCTGTGGTGGGGGTATAAATGGATTCATAAATGTGTTTTGTGATTGTGTGTGTGTGCTGTTATCTGTGGAGTAGGGGATACTCTTTTGCCTTGAGAAAGCTCATCTCTATCCACTTAGTGTGAGCTGTACCATCTGTGCCTTGTATCCAATAGAAATAAAAAAATGTGCTGTAGAAATGGAGTTCTATTTTATTTTTACTTTATTTTTTATTATTATTTTTAGACCGGGTCTCACTCTATCACTCAGGCTGGAGTGCAATGGCACGATCTCAGATCACTGCAACCTCTGCCTCCTGGACTCAAGCCATCCTCCCACCTCAGCCTCTCGAGTGGGGAGATCCCACATCTGCCTAAATTTTGCATTTTTTCTAGAGATGGGGTTTCCTCATGTTGTCCAGGCTGGTTTCCAACTCCCGGGCTCAAGTGAGCCACTAGCCTCCCAAAATGTTGGGATTACAGGTGTGAGCTACAGTGCTGGGCCGGAAATGAAGATTTTTTTCTTTTTCTTTTTTTTTGAGATGTAATCTCGCACTATCGCCCAGGCTGGAGTGCAAGCCACAGCTCACTGCAAGCTCCACCTCCTGGGTTCATGCCATTCTCCTACCTCCCAAGTAGCTGGCACTACAGGCACCCGCCATCCCGCCCGGCTAATTTTTTTTGTAATTTTAGTGGAGACAGGGTTTCACCGTGTTAGCCAGGATGGTCTCAATCTCCTGACCTCGTGATCCTCCTGCCTCGCCCTCCCAAAGTGCTGGGATTACAGGCATAAGCCACCACGCACGGCCCAGAAATGGAGATTTTTGAGCAAACACGTTAAAGAAAATAAACGCAAATAGATGAAACTCATTTTAACATTTTTATTTCACCCAAGAAATACAGATATAATCAACACCAATACAATCTATATCACAATGATGAATAACATACATGCTACAATGCTTCATTCTCAGATGCAAAATCTAGTGTGCGTTTTACAGCAAACCTCAATTGAAAACTGAATTTCGATCACACATGCTTGATGTGCATGTCAGTTTCATGAGAGTTACAATCTCAGGATAAGTCTCCCATAGCCTAAGAGTCTAAACATACCTTCAAGTGTTCCAACAACTTATTCACTACTCATTTTTAGAACTGAATTTACAAACAAGAATCCCATCCCATTTATTGCTGAATTGCATACAGGTGCCTGCCACCACTGCTCGCTAATTTTTGTATTTTTAGTAGAGATGGGGCTTCGCCATGTTGGTCAGGCTGGTCTCGAACTCTTGACCTCAAGTGATCTGCCTGCATCAACCTCCCAGAGTGCAGGGATTACAGGTGTGAGCCACTGCTTCTGGCCCACTCCTCAAGTTTCTAATGTTTTCAATTTCAGTTCTCAACATAAAACACAATAAATAGCTTTAATTTAAAATAGATGAAGGTATGTCATAGTAAAAAAAAAAAAAAAAAAGTAGAAGAAAACAGATCAAACAGCCTCACAATGAGGTGACAGTTGTTCATTTGATGCTATAAAACTCAAAATTGAAAGGAGAAAATTGTAACTCGGATCACATTAAGATTAAACTGCTCTTCATCAAAATTTATTCATAAAAGAGGGGGCATGGAAAACCAGAGTAGGGGAAGACATTTGGATTATATACATCCAAAAGAGTGCATCATGCGAGAATATATAAAGAAGTCTGCCAAACCAACAAAAACAATGATTACCCCCTTGAAAATGGATGACAAACTTGGTAGTCTCTATACAATAAGATAAACAAATGGCCCATAAAACATAAATAAATGTTTAACCTTTTAGCCTCAGAGAAATGCTAAACAAAATCACGAGTTACTTTTAGAATGTTCCTTTTATTTTGTTTTTTTGAGATGTGGCCTCTCTCTGCCACCCAGGCTAAAGTGTAGTGGTGTGATCTCAGCTCACTGCAACCTCTGCCTTCCGGGTTCAAGCGATTCTTCTGCTTCAGCCCCCCAAGTAGCTGGGATTACAGGCACATGCCACCATACCTGGCTAATTTTTATCTTATTTTATTTTATTTTAGTAGAAACAGGTTTCACTACAGGCTCCCACCACCATGCCCGGCTAATTTTTTTGTATTTTCAGTAGAGACGGGGTTTCACCGTGTTCTCCAGGATGGTGTCGATCTCCTGACCTCATGATCTGCCCGCCTTGGCCTCCCAAAGTGTTGAGATTACAGGCATGAGCCACCGCGCCCGGCCTAGGTAGATTTTTTTTTAGATGGGTCGTTGGGTGGGAGGAGGGTCAGGGGGTGGTCTCACTATGTTGCCCAAGGCTGGTCTCAGACTCCTGGGGGTTCAAGCAGTTATCCTGTATCAGCTTTCCAACAGGCAGTAGCCTGAGTAGCTACTGAGTAGCCGAGGTGCACACCACCACACCTGGCTAATTTTTAATTCTTTTTTTGTAGAGATGGGGTCTCACTGTGTTGCCCAGGATGGTTTCAAACTTTTAGGCTCAAGCAATCCTCCTGCCTTGGCCTCCCAAAGTGCTGGGGATTACAGGCATGAGCCACTGTGCCTGCTCATAGATTAGTTTTGCCAATTTTTGTGTTTCACATGTGCAGAGCCACATAAGCTTTGTGCAATCACTGCTCAGTGTTGTGCCAGTTGTCATTTGTGAATCCTCACTGCTGGGTGGAGTTCCACTGGGTGCAGGTTCTACAGTATTTACTATTCTCCTGCTGTTCATTGGTTTTCCAGCCAGGAACTACAGCTTCGGGCTCTGTGACCACCAGAACATGAAATTGGTGGATACCTGTCCACAATGTTGGAACTATTTGTCGGCAGGGGAATAGGATAGAGGTGCACAGAGATTTATTAGATTCTGCCAAACAGTTTTCCAACGTGGCTATTCCAGTTTAGACTCCCACTATTCTTACACGAGTGACTGATTCCTCCATAGTCCTGCCAGGACTTGGTATGTTGTTTTCTTCATTTTAGCTAACTGATAGGTGTATAAAAGTATCTCATAGCCAGGCACAGTGGCTCATGCCTATAATCCCAGCACTTTGGGAGGCCTAGGTAGGCGGAGTTCGAGACCAGCCTGACCAACATGGAGAAATCCTGTCTCTACTGAAAATACAAGATTAGCTGGGCGTGATGGCGGGCGCCTGTAATCCCAGCTGAGGGAGGAGAATCACTTGAACCCGAGAGGCGGAGGTTTCCGTGAGCCGAGATCGCGCCATTGCACATCAGCCTGGGCAACAAGAGTGAAACTCTGTCTCAAAAAAACAAAAACAAAACCCAGAAGTTTAGGCTGGGCACAGTGGCTAACACCTGTAATCCCAACACTTTGGGAGGCCAAGGCAGATGGATCACCTGAGGTCAGGAGTTTGAGACCAGCCTGACCAATATGGTGAAACCTTGTCTCTACTAATTTTACAAAACTTAGCCAGGCATGGTGGGATGGGCCTGTAGTCCAAGCTACTCAAGATCGTGCCACTGCACTAAAGCCTGAGCGACAGAGCGAGACTCTGTCTCAAAATAAATAAATAAATAAATAAATAAATAAATAAATAAATAAAACAGAATCTTAATGGGTGACCCAGCACTTTGGGAGGCTGAAGCAGGTGGATCACTTGAAGTCAAGAGTTCGACACCAGCAAGCCAACGTGGTGAAACTCCGTCTCTACTAAAAACACAAAAAAATAAAAAATAAGCCAGGCGTGGTGGCTGGCGTCTGTACTCTCGGCTAGTCAGGAGGCTGAAGCAGGAGAATTGCTTGAACCCGGAAGATCGAGGTTGCAGTGACCTGAGATTGTGCCACTGCACTCCAGCCTGGGTGACAGAGCGAGACTCAATTTCAAAAAAAAAAAGAAAATGTCGGCAAAACCCACAATGAGTTAACAGCAATGAACTTTCTCAAGACAAAGAGGGGTCTGCACCCCAGGAACAGCCACTTCATCCTGGCTACACACACACCCACACACACACACACACGCACACGCTTTCAGAGGCACATCCACATATCCAATCAAAATTTCCTTCGGGCATCCTGAAATTCTCAGCAGTATTTGTCAAATGCTCTAAGATTGAACTTCTGAAACACCTTCTTACTTGGATAGAAAAAAGGAAGCCAGCTTATTTAGAAAACATGGCAGGAATTCAAGCAGAGACGCTCAGAGATGCTTATGAATTTCCTTCTGCTTTTGTTCCCTTGAAACTTCATTTTATATACATAATATTCCCCAGGATAGCCACTGTGAAAATTAACATACTTTTATTGCATGAAAATATAACAGGTACACATTAAAAACTACTTCAGCGATAGATGAATTGGGTATTACAGAAAGTGTCTATCATGATTAGGCAAGACCTAGAGTATGGGAGGGGGCAGGAAACAGGTTGGCTGTTGATGGGATTAGGCAGGTTCTGTTCATTGGTCATCTATTGATTGATTTATGCCCAATCCTCCTTCAGGGCTCCTCCCATTGTCATACCAGGAACAGCCAATCACATCCGTTCCTGGTGACAAACCCCCTGGCTCCACACCCTGCTGACGGTATAAAGGATTCCCCGAAGAGCTCAGTTGTTAGAGCCTGATCCAACTGCCGCTGGCTACAGCCCCGCCGCTGACGCCCCTCTCTCAAAGAAAGTAAAGGATCCAGAGGCCAAAAAGAAATCTTTGCAGCACACAGACAAACACTGGCATTGGCTGACTTGGAGAACCCTGAAAATTTTCACCATGAAAGGTTCCCGGCGCCCAAGAAGCCCCAGTGATTCCTGCACAGGATCCAAGAGTGACCAGGCGGGAGAGAGCGGGTGAGCTGTGTTGTGTGCCGGGGACGCCTGCAGGATGACCTGCCTGTTGAGGTGGGTGGGTGTGTGTTGGAGAGAGGGGAAGGGAAAAGAGATGCATGAACCTGCCATGAGATTGGATGTTTTGAATTTGGGGCAAGAGGGAAGTGAGGTGCCCATCAGTGATCACGAGGTGCTGGGAAGGCTTCTACAACCCAACCACACACGTATCTCAGGGCAGCCCCGCTTTCAGTCCACTCAACCAGCTCCACGGGGAAGGGGCTCTGTGGTCTGCAAGAAGGGAGATTGTAGGACATGGTGTGAGGTGTTCATGATCTACTAAGAAAGAAAAAAACCAGTTTCTTCCTTTTTTAATTTTTATTTTTTATATTTGTATTATTTACTTATTTATTTTATTGAGACAGCATCTCACTCCAGTCATCCACACGGGATTGCAGTGGTGTGATTTTAGCTGACTGCAGGCTCCACCTCTGAGTCTCAGGTGATCCTCCCGCCCGAGCCTCATGAATAGGTGGGAGCACAGGCGTGCACCACCATGCCCCGCTAATGTTTTGTATTTTTAGTAGAGACTAGGCTTCACCATGTTGCCCAGGCTGCTTTCAAACTCCTGGACCCAAGCAATCCTCCTACCTTGGCCTCCCAAAGTGCTGAGATTATAGGCGTGAGCCACCACGCCCGACAAATTCCTTCCTTTTTTCTTGCTTTAATTAGAATCCTAAGACCCCATTCCTATGTTACCTGTATAGACAGAGGTGCCACATTTCTGGCATCTCAACATCTTTCTCTGGGTCATTACACCCAAGGAGAGGTTCCTACTGCTCATCTGCATGAACTCCTGAAAGGGTAAACTGGTCCTTGAGGGCACCGACCCTCCTTCCCTGCCTTTTCCTAACCCAGGGAAGCTCAGGTAGATGGGGTGAGAACAAGAACAGCTGGGAGTTAGGACACATTAGGAGCAGGTCTCACAGGAAGTGGATGACGAGTCTGTGACCTTGAATGAAACGGGGGGAAGTGGAGTGAATTTGTGGGGATTCGGGGAATTGGACATTAGGTAACTCCCCGAAATCTGACTGTGTCCCTCTGTCTTACAGCTCCACCAGCACGCAATCAAATGCGCCAAAAGGCCAGAAAGTGGAGGAGCTGGGTCCTCAGCCAGGTGAGGCATCTTCTCTTTTTCATCCTGAGTCCCCTGCTAGGAAGCCAGTGTCCCATCACATCATGAGACGAGCAGCTGTGCTGTCCAGAGTGTCCGGAGCTTCCTCCTGCAGCCCCGTGGGCAGGTGTTCTGTACCTGGTTTCTTCTGCATTTGGTGTTTCTCACGGTGGCACCTTTAACCCTCGAGGGCATCCTGCATGACAAGGGCTTTCACCTGCACACTCTGCTCTCTCCACAGGTGCAGAACCAGCTCGAGTGCAGCCAGGTCCCCACCACCCTGCACAGCTGCCCCTGGAGCTGCCCCAGGTATGATCACACCCCCTAGGTGGGCGTGGGGGAGACAGGTCTGCCTGAGCCTCAGGCCCTAGGGGACTTTCAGGAAATGGCAGTCCCAAGGGGGGTCAATACAAGTGCAAATTCTGGGTGTCCCTGCAGAGTTTAATTTGTGCCTGGGGAAGTTGCTGGCAGCTCCCTGCCTTGGTCTGTCCCTGTTGGAGCCTCCGTGACAGGACAATGACTGACCCATGGCTTTTTTCCCCCAGGTCCCAAAGCTTCCCCAGAGGAAGGTGATCATTGTGGTCTTGGAACCAGGAATGGTCCTGCACCTGCGCCTAGGAGAGGAGGTCCTGGTGCTGGACCCACAGGGAGCCCTGCGACTCAGCCTCCTCAATGTGCTCCTCCTGGTGGTCCCTGAGCAAGTCTTGATGTCCTTGAAGGATCTCTTGTTCCCTGCCCATGCCCGCTGGCTCCTGCTCATGAGTACAGAGACTGTCTGGGAGATTGACATTGAAAATGGATCTGTGAGAGCCCAGAGAGCAGAGAATGTGTGTGTGGCGCCTTCAGTACAAGAGGGTGAGGCTCCCGAAGGCTTCCTGCCCCTGATGGGACCCCCATCAAACCTCATGCATGGAATCAGCCCTTCTTCCTGGCGCGTCCTCTACCTCAAACCTTACTACAGAGTGACTGTCCCCCAGGGCTCATTCCAGATGGCCAAGCCTGGTTCCCGGAGACAGGATCTGCCTGAAGAATTCAAGTTGGATCTCCATGTCCTGGAGCCCCTGCCCAGCTCTGCCCTCAGACCTCTACCTCCCTCCCCCAGTCCGGAGCCCAGAATTTGCCACAAGGTTCTATGGAGGCCAATGTGCAAGGCCCGAAGACGGCTCTTCTAAGGCTGATGGGCCATGAACCCTCAGGCGCCAGACGGGAATCAGAGATGCTCTGTTCAGAATTAAGCACACCTGCTTTTTCAGGGTGTCTCCCTGCACAGACGTCTCTGCACCTCCGAGGAGAGAGGCGCTGTGCCTGCTGGATAGGTGCAGAAATGCCCCGTCCTCTCACCTGAACCTTTGCTCTGCCTCAGATGCTCTTGATTTTTATAGAAAAGCAACCTTGAGACTGGGACAGAAAATATTTGCAAATCTCATATACATGCAAGGACTGCTCATACCCAGAATACACAAAGAGCTGTCAAAACTCCAAGAGAACAAACAAATGGTTCTGTTCAAAACCCTACAAAAGACTTGAACATTTCCTCAAAGGGGATGTAAAGAACCACTTCAAAAAGTGTTCAACATCCCTCCCCTGGGGAAATGTACGTCAAATACACTTTGAAATACAACCAGGAAGCTCTTAGAGAAGCCACCATGACAATGACTGACCATCCCAAGGGTTGCAGAGCTTGTGGAGAAGCTGGAACACTCTGACAGTGCTGGTTGGAATCCAAATGGGACAACCTCCAGGAGAGTTTCATTGATTCGTAATCAATACAATAAGCACTTAGCATTGGAACCATCTTTCCCACCCTGAGATAGTTGTTCTAAAGAAATTAGAACTCATGTTGACAAGGCTAAGGGCAGAGGCTTCTGGCATCTGTCCTCACCATTGCCAAAAGATGGAAGGGACTTTAACCTCATTCAACAGTGAATAGAAACAGAAACTGTGACCCATTCTTTCATGGGATGCAATTCAGCAATACATGAGATGGGATTCTTGTTTGTAAATTCAGTTCTAAGAATAAGTAGTGAATAAGTTGTTGGAACACTTGAAGGTATGTTTGGACTCTTAGGTTATGTGAGACTTATCCTGAGATTGTAACTCTCATGAAACTGACATGCACGTCAAGCATGTGTGATCGAAATTCAGTTTCCAATTGAGGTTTGCTGTAAAACATATACTAGATTTTGCAACTGAGAATGAAGCATTGTAGCATGTATGTTATTCATCATTGTGATGTAGATTGTATTAGTGTTGATTATATCTGTATTTCTTGGGTGAAATAAAAATGTTAAAATGAGTTTCATCTATTTGCGTTTATTTTCTTTAATGTGTTTGCTCAAAAATCTCCATTTCTGGGTCTTGTGTGGTGGCTTATGCCTGTAATCCCAGCATTTTGGGAGGCCGAGGCGGGTGGATCATGAGGTCAGGAGATGGAGACCATCCTGGCTAACACAGTGAAATCCTGTCTATACTGAAAAAAAAAAAAAAAAAATTGCTGGCCGTGGTGGCAGGCGCCTGTAGTCCCAGCTACTCGGGAGGCAGGAGAATGGTGTAAAACCAGGAGGCAGAACTTGCAGTGAGCTGAGGCTTGCACTCCAGCCTGGCCGACATTGCGAGACTCCATCTCAAAAAAAAAAAAAGAAATCTCCATTTCCTCCTGGCACTGTAGGTCACACCTGTAATCCCAGCATTTTAGGAGGCTTGAGGCCAGTGGATCACTTGAGCCCAGGAATTGGAAACCAGCCTGGGCAGCATGAGGAAACCCCATCTCTAGAAAAAATGCAAAAATAAGGCAGATGTGGGATCTCCCCACTCGAGAGGCTGAGGTGGGAGGATGGCTTGAGTCCAGGAGGCAGAGGTTGCAGTGATCTGAGATCGGGCCATTGCACTCCAGCCTGAGTGACAGAGTGAGACCCGGTCTAAAAACAATAATAATAAAAAAAAAAGTAAAATAAAATAAAACTCCATTTCTACAGCAAATTGTTTTATTTCTATTGGGTAAAAGGCACAGATGGTACAGCCTACAGTAAGTGGATAGACATGAGCTTTCTCAAGGTAAAAGAGTATCCCCCACTTCACAGATGACAGCACACACACACACACACACACACACTCACACAATCACAAAACACATTTACGAATCCATTTATACCCCCACCACAGGTCATCTTCAAATTTCCCTCAGTGTTTTTCAAATGCATGAGTTAGAACTTCTAAAGAGTCTTTTGTGGCCGGGTGCCGTGGCTCAAGCCTGTAATCCCAGCACTTTGGGAGGCCGAGAGGGGCGGATCACGAGGTCAGGAGATCAAGACCACCCTGGCTAACACGATGAAACCCCGTCTCTACTAAAAAATACAAAAAACTAGCTGGGCGAGGTGGCGGGCACCTGTAGTCCCAGCTACTCGGGAGGCTGAGGCAGGAAAATGGCGTGAACCCAGGAGGCGGAGCTTGCAGTGAGCCAAGATTGTGCCACTACACTCCAGCCTGGGCAATAGAGAGAGACTCTGTCTCAAAAAAAAAAAAAAAGAGAGAGTCTTTTGTGAATAGACCCCCAGGGGTGGTCTGTCTGGACAATTATGGAGGAATCACAATTAGAAACTCTCTCACAACATCTTGTATATTTCCCTTTACTTCCTTTTATTTATTATTATTATTACTATTATTATT
>NW_016807065.1:1457379-1473398 GCF_001698545.2 Rhinopithecus bieti
AAAAAAAAAAAGGATTGTGTCCTAATGAGTTGTTTGAGCTCCTTCTGTATTTTGAATTAATTTCTGTATTTTACTTATCACCTGATAGATACTGTAAATGTGCATATTTTGATAAAATATCTAAGTTGCCTGTGATTTAGCTTCTGTTTTCTTCTTGCTTCCTCAGAGTTTTGTTAGTTTTATAATGTTTAAATATTAGCTTGATAATATATTAATATTTCTAATACATTTAGGAGTTTTCCTAAACGCAAAACTTAGTCAAGCAAAATTCTTTTACGCACGTGTAATCTGTTGTCCACAAGCCTCTTATTAGATCATCATTGTTGAGCTGTTTTGAAATTCTATCCTTATCACACACGAGGTTTTCAGGAGAGAAATGATTCTAAAAACAAATGTTCCTCTATCAATTTACTGCTTTGTGTTATTGCTTTCGCTCTAAGTTTTATTTTTCTAATATCAAACTTGAGAATAACGTTTTGTATTGAGGTGGAATTGACATAATAAAAAATTAATTATTTTAAAGTGAACAAATCAGCGGCATCCGGTACATTCATGAAGTGATGCCCCAGCTGTCACCTCTCTCTAGTTCCAAGCCATTTCTGCCACCCAAAATCAGACTCTTACCCATTAAGTAATCAACCCCAAATCCCCTCTGCACCCACCTCTAAGATCATACAGCCGTCAATCTGCTTTCTTTCTTTCTTTTTTCAGACAGAGTCTGGCTCTGTCACCCAGGCTGCAGTGCAATGGCGTGATCTCGGCTCCCTGCAACCTCCACCTCCCGGTTAAAGTGATTCTCTTGAGATTCCCGAGTAGCTTGGAGTACAGGCATGCACCACCACGCCCGGCTAATTTTTGCATTTTTTTATTTGTAGGAGAGACAAGGTTTCACCATGTTGGCCAGGCTGGTCTCGAACCCCTGACCTCAGGTGATCCACCCACCTCGGTCTCCTGGCATTACAGGCATGAGCCACCACAACCAGCCATCATCAATCTGCTTTCTCTTTCTATGGATTTAACTGTTCTAGATATTTTATATAAATGAATTTATACCACATGCTATCTACTATGTCAGGCTTCTTTCATTTAGTATAATATTTTCAAGGTTCATCTACATGGTAGCAGATATCTTTTTTCTTTTCTTTTCTTTTCTTTACTTTTTTTTTGTTTGTTTTTTTCGAGACAGGGTCTCACTCTGTCACCCAGGCTGGAATGCAGTGGTGCGATCTTGGTTCACTGCAAACTCTGCTTCCCGGGCTCAAGTGATTCTCCAGCTTTAGCCCCCCGAGCAGCTAGGACTACAGGTGCGTGCCACCACAGCCTGGACTTTTTTGTTTGTTTGTTTGTTTGTTTTTTTAACTTTTTGTAGAGTTGGAGTTTCACCATGTTGAGCAGGCTGGTTTCAAGCTCCTGGCCTCAAGTAATCCTCTTGCTTTGGCCTCCCAAAATGCTAGGATTACAGGAGCAAACCACCACAGCCAGTCTTTCATTTCTTTTTATGACCAAGTAATATTCCATTATATTGATATATTGCATTCTGTTTATGCACTCGTCCATTAGTGGACGCTTGGGTTTTGGGTTTTTTCCACCTTTGGCTGTAGAGGTAGGTTGCTGTGAGAATGCATGAGCAAGAATTCAAGCACACTTCTTTTGGGTATACACCAAGGAGCGGAATGGTTGGGTTGTGTGGTGATTCTGTGTTTGTAAGTTTTTTATTTTGAGACAGGGTCTCACTCTGTCACCCAGGCTGGAGTGCAGTGGTGCCATCTTGGCTCACTACAACCTCTGCCTCCTGGGCTCAAACATTTCTCCTGCCTCAGCCTCCTGAGTAGCTGGGATTACAGGTGCCCACTACCACACCCAGCTAACTTTTGCATTTTTAGCAGAGATGGGATTTCGCCATGTTGGCCAGGCTGGTCTCGAACTCTTGACCTCAAAGGATCCATCCACCTTGGCCTCCCGAAGTGCTAGGACTATAGTCATGAGCCACCACACCACTACAGGTAGATGGGGTGAGAACAAGAACAGCTGAGAGTTAGGACAGATTGGGAGCCGGTCTCACAGGAAGTGGATAATGACTCTGTGATCTTGAATGAAAGGTGAGGAGGTGGAGTGAATTTGTGGGGATTCAGGGCGAGGATTTGTGGTGGCTCACACCTGTAATCCCAGCACTCTGGGAGGCCCAGGCAGGTGGATCACATGAGGTCAGGAGTTCGAGACCAGCCTGGCCAACATGGTGAAATCCCATCTCTACTAAAAATACACAAATTAGCCAGGGGTAGTGGCAGGTACCTGTAATCTCAGCTACTCATGAGGCTGAGGTAGGAGAATCGCTTGAACCTGGAAGGTGGAGGTTTCAGTGAGCCAAGATCGAGCCACTGCACTCCAGCTTGGGCAACAGAGTGAGACTGTCTCAAAAAAAAAAAAAAAAAAAAAAGATTTTTTCCTACTGAGTTGTTGTAGCTCCTTGTATATTTTTAATTAATTTGTGTATTTTACTTATCACCTGATAGACACTGTAAATACACATATTTTAATAAAATATCAAGTTGCTCCTGATTTATTTTCTGTTTTCTTCTCAGGACCAGCTTTGGGGCTGACACTTCTTCAGAGTTTTGTTAGCTTTATAATGTTTAAATATTAGCTTTATAATATATTAATATTTCTGGCCAGGTGCAGTGGCTCACACTTGTAATCGCAACACTTTGGGAGGCCAAGGAGGGCAGATTACTTGAAGTCAGGAGTTTGAGGTCAGCCTGGCCAACATGGTGAAACCCCCTCCCTACTAAAACTACAAAAATTAGTTACGAATCGTGGTGCACGCTTGTAATCCCAGCTACTTGAGAGGCTGAGGCGGGAAGATTGCTTGAACCCAGGAGGTGAAGTTTGCAGTGAGCCGAGATTGTACCACTGCACTCCAGCCTAGATGACAGAATGAGACACCATCTCAAAAAAAAAAAAAAAAAAAAAAATGGGGGGCACATTGTTACAGAAATAATATACTGTCTGGGCATGGTGGCTCACATCTGTAATTCCAGCACTTTGGGAGGCCGAGATGGAAGGATTGCTTGAGTCCAGGAATTCAAGACCAGCCTGGGCAACACAGTGAGACCCCATCTCTACAAAAAATGAACAAAATTAGCTGGGTGTGGTGGCACATGCCTGTAGTCAAGGATTCAAGTGATTCTCCTGCCTCAGCCTCCCCAGTAGCTGGGACCACAGGCATGCGCCACCATGCCAGGCTAATTTTTGTATTTTTTGGTAGAGACAGGTTTCACCATGTTGGCCAGGCTGGTCTTGAACTCCTGACCTCAGGTGATCTCCTGCCTCGGCCTCCCAAAGTGCTGAGATTACAGGTGTGAGCCACTATGCTTAGCCCCACTTATGAGGTTTTAACTGGCTGAAATCTGCTGGAACCAATATAGCCAACTGGAGTTGATGCAGAAAGAGCTTGCTGACATCACGCCACGAATTTCCCCTGCATGTTTCACTCCCTGTAAATATGCACATGCAGCCTATGAAGATACCTGCGCATGTCCCAGGACTTCCCAGACCTTCCCTTTCCTTCCACCCATCACCTGCTAATCCCAGAATCCACCCCCACCCAAACCTTTTCTTTCTTTCCTTTCTTTCTTTCTTTCTTTCTTGAGATGGAGTTTCGCTCTTGTTGCCCAGGCTGGAGTGCAATGGCGTGATCTCCGTTCACCACAACCTCCATCTCCCGAGTTCAAGCGATTCTCCTGCTTCAGCCTCCGGAGCAGCTGGAGCTACAGGCATGCATCACCACACCTGGCTAATTTTTGTATTTTTAGTAGAGACGGGGTTTCTCCATGTTGATCAGGCTGGTCTCAAACTCCTGACCTCAGGTGATCTGCCCACCTTGGCTTCCCAAAGTGCTGGGATTACAGGTGTGAGCCACAGCGCCTGGCCTCAAAACTTTTCTAATAAAATTACTGCCTTAAAGCCAGCCAAGAAACAGATTTGAGATGGATTCCTAGCTCCCAGTGGGTCAATCTGCAACAAAAAGCTTGTCTTTCCTCAAAAACCAGGTGCCATCGTATTAGCTTCTAGCGCATCCCGCAGAAATGTGTCAGAGGGTCCTGCTCTGAAACGCTCATCTCCTCCTCCAAATTTGGCTCTTCCGAGAAGAGATGACAGCCTTGGGGCAGGCAGGACTGGGCAAGGACCCATCCTCTTGGCTGCATTGTGATGTCTTAAGAAGGCTGAGGGTGCACTGTGATGTCATAGATTGTGGGCTCCCCCCCTCCCCCTCTCTGCCTGCCCTTGCTACTGGCCGGGCCTCAACCTCTTCTCCCCACAACCCCAACCCCAGAGGAAAAGCCCCCTCACCTAGGGTCCTGCAACCATGGATGCACGTCCACCCAAGCCCTCAGAATCCCAGTCCTCCCTGGAAGCCCCCAGGCCCGGCCCAAACCCCAGTCCCAAAGTGGTGAACATGCCCCTGCAGCGGGACTCCTCCAGCATGGTGGCTGACAGGCTGCCACCAAAGACGGGAGCGGTGGTTATTGACATGGGCACAGGCACCTGTAAGGTAGGTTTTGCTGGGCAGGCCAGCCCCACCTACACCGTGGCCACCATCCTGGGCTGCCAGCCTAAGAACCCTGTCACCTCGGGGCAATGGGGGCTGCAGACTTTCATTGGAGAGGCAGCCCGAGTGCGTCCGGAGCTGACGCTGGTGCAACCCCTGCGCAGCGGTATCGTAGTGGACTGGGATGCCGCCGAGCTCATCTGGCGCCACCTGCTGGAGCACGACCTCCGAGTGGCCACCCACGACCACCCGCTGCTGTTCTCCGACCCACCCTTCAGCCCGGCCACCAACCGCGAGAAGCTAGTGGAGGTGGCCTTCGAGTCACTGCGCTCCCCAGCCATGTACGTGGCATCGCAGTCGGTGTTGTCTGTCTACTCCCACGGGCGTGTCAGCGGGCTGGTGGTGGACACGGGACACGGGGTCACCTACACGGTGCCCGTCTTCCAGGGCTACAACCTGCCCCACGCCACGGAGCGTCTGGACCTGGCGGGCAACCACCTGACCGCCTTCCTGGCGGAGATGCTGCTCCAGGCCGGCCTGTCCCTGGGACAGCAGGACCTGGACCTGGTGGAGAACATTAAGCACCACTATTGCTATGTGGCCTCTGACTTCCAGAAGGAGCAGGCCCGGCCAGAGCAGGAGTACAAGCGGACCCTGAAGCTGCCCGACGGGCGCACGGTCACCCTGGGCAAGGAGCTGTTCCAGTGTCCGGAGCTGCTGTTCAACCCCCCAGAGGTCCCGGGGCTGTCCCCCGTCGGCCTCTCCACCATGGCCAAGCAGAGTCTCCGCAAGGTGTCCCTGGAGATGCGCATGAACTTGACCCAGAACGTGCTTCTCTGCGGGGGATCCTCGCTCTTCACCGGCTTCGAAGGTCGCTTCCAGGCAGAGCTGCTGCGCACTTTGCCTCCCGAGACCCACGTGGTGGTGGCTGCCCAGCCCACCAGGAATTTCTCAGTGTGGATCGGAGGCTCCATCCTGGCCTCCCTGCGCGCCTTCCAGTCCTGCTGGGTCCTGCGGGAGCAGTACGAGGAGCAGGGTCCCTATATTGTGTACCGCAAATGCTACTGACCGGGGTGGAGCTGGGGAGGGTGTGGGGGCAGTAAAGCCTCTGCTACAGCCGGCTCTGTCCTGTCCTTCCTCCAGGGCTTGCCCCATCCACTTCTGGACACCCCGCCCCACAGGCTGATCTAACTCACCTCCTGTGATATGTGCCCTGAGACACCCCAGTCCTGACCCCCTAAACCCACCTTCCCCATGAACAACTCCCAACAGACCACTAAATTCCAATCCTGTCAACCCATCCTCCTGTGATCTGTGCCCCTCCCCAGGCACCCTTGGGTTGGGACACTCCCACCCCAGACCACCTCTGACAAATGCCCTTCCCATTTACACACTCCCAGAGATGGGGAGCTCACTACCTCAAGGCTATTGTTAGAAATATAACCTCCTCCTATGAGTCATAGGTAAGCCTCCACCTGGCACCTGCCCCCAATCCCAAACATGAAGAACATGAAAGGCTCTGACCACCCACTCCATGCCCACACACACTCCTAGGGTCTGCCACATACCCAAGCCACGTACCCAATTCCTTCCATTTCTAGTTTAAGTGATTCATGCATTGATTCCACACACATTCATTAATTACCCACTAAGTGGTCAAGACATGCTCAAATTCTGACTCCGTAATCCCATCCCATTATCTATTGCTTTTGATATAGCACCCCAAAATACCCCTGGGCACCAAACCCTCCAAACCCTTAATATGCTCCTCAGGGGCCCCCCCCCACCCACTGTCTACCCCAGGACGCTCCAACCGCCTTCCAGAATCTTCCCATGAGTGCTCCAACCCCTAGGTGCACCCCCATAATCTGCCCCTTATTTCTAAACCCCCCAAACACAGCCCTAAATTCCACTTGTCAAGATTCCACTTGTTAAGATACCCCTGGTTCTCAGCACCCCAAATCCACCTCTTCATTGGTTTTCCCTAGGATGCCCCCTACAAGTGCTGACCCCCAAATCGATCACAGAGACCTGGATTCTGACTTTCAAGGGTCTTTCCTACAATGGTCCCACCATGGGATGCACCTGGCATCCATCATCCCTGCTGAAATCTCCCCTCCCCTCAGGATTTTTCCCCCAGACCTCCCTTGGCTCCACCTCCACCGACCAGGTGCTCCCATCACCCATCCCCCATCCATCCTCCCAAAACACATCATTCGGAGATCCGCTCCCAAAACCCCAAGGTGGACCCCTGTTGCTCTAAGACCACTTACTTGCACTGTGTCTCCGCAGCCCCCTTCCTCAGCCCCCAACTCCTCCCAGGAAAGAGCCAGCCTCCCAAATGTCATGCTCTGGTCCCCAAGAGCATCCTATAATGACCCCACTAGACCCTAGACCCTCCTCTGTGTTCCGACACTTCCCAACTCCCTCCTGCACAGACTCCCCCAAAGATACCCTCCCAGGCACCCCATGGTGGACACCCCACCCTGGAACTCTCACAGGCTTTCCGGAACTCACTCCCCAAGACCATTCCCTGGACCCCATACTATCAAGCAAGACTTGGACATCAGAGGATAGTGACACTCCTAAGGGCTTCCCAATCCACTGCAACCCTGGGGCAGATACCCCAGGCAAGGAGCTTCACCTGGACACTGGCTCTCTCACTCGCCCCAGCACAGGCCCCCAGGGCCCGTGTGTCCCAGGCTATGCATCCCCATCTCCCTCCATTCCATTAAAAGTCCATCTCTCAGCCTGTTCCTCTGACTCCCCATGAGCTTTCCCTGGGACATGCACTGGGGATGCTCAAGGAGGCCTCTCCCACCCCACCCTGTCCCTGGCAGGGTCGGGAGGGGGAATCCAGCCTCTCAGGATGGGGAGGCTGGACTTTCTCCCTACAGTGCGTACTGGGTTCCCTCTGGAGGTAGGACCCTCTGTCTCCATGCTCCCTAGCCCAGCCCGAGGGACATCCAGACCTCCAGCCAGCAATCTGGACACATCCCCCAGTTTATCAACATAGTAGACAGGAGCTGCTGGAGGTTATCCAAGTCTGTGTCAAGTCCGTTTTTTGCTCAGCCCAAGAAATCATTCATTCACTCATTCATTCATTCTTTCAGCCAGTCACTATTTAGGGAGCACCATCACAGGCTCTGTAGGCTCCTGCTGTGTCTTTCTGTGCATTGCTAACTTTTCGGGAGTTTTGTGCTCACTTGCTATGTTGGTTGGTTGGTTGGTTGATTGGTTTTTGAGACAGGGTCTCACTCTGTCACCCCAGCTGGAGTGCAGCGGCAGGATCATGACTCACTGCAGCCTCAGCCTCCCCCAGCTCAGGTGATCCTCCCACCTCAGTCTCCTGAATAGCTGGGACTACAGGTGCATGCCACCACATCTGGCTACTTTTTTGTAGTTTTAGGAGAGATGGGGTTTCACCATGTTGCTCAAGCTGGTCTCCAACTCCTGGGCTCAGGCGATCCACCCACCTCTGCCTCCCAAAGTGCTGGAATTCCAGGCATGAGCCACCGACCTGGCCTCACTTGATGTGTTTCTTTCTCCCTGAACCAGTGTGTGTGTCTCTGTCTCTGCCTCTCTCTCTCCCCCCCTCTGTCTCTTTCTCTCCCTTTCTGTCTGACTCACCTGTAAGAACCATGTTTATGGCTGGGCGCGGTGGCTCAAGCCTGTAATCCCAGCACTTTGGGAGGCCGAGACGGGCAGATCACGAGGTCAGGAGATCGAGACCATCCTGGCTAACACGGTGAAACCCCGTCTCTACTAAAAAAAAAATACAAAAGCTAGCCAGGCGAGGTGGCGGGCGTCTGTAGTCCCAGCTACTCGGGAGGCTGAGGCAGGAGAATGGCGTAAACCCGGGAGGCGGAGCGTGCAGTGAGCTGAGATCTGGCCACTGCACTCCAGCCCGGGCGACAGAGCGAGACTCCGTCTCAAAAAAAAAAAAAAAGAACCATGTTTATGCTCGGAATTTTCCAGATGGAAATGCATTTATTTGTGGAGCAGTGAGGTGACCTCACCTACCCTCCAAGTCTGCCGTGAGACACTCCCCACCCAGCCTGTCCCACTGTGTCCTGGAGATGAGGCTGCAGCTCCAGGCTCACCCTGGGTTAGTGTGAGATCCTCAGCTTGCGGGTGAGGGGCCCCCACTGACAGGTCAAGATCCCCAGGTCACAAATATTCAGGGTTGGACCCCCTTTGACTCAACCTGGCTCTGCCCAAGGCAGGCTCAACCTGTGGAATGAACAGAACCCCCTACCAGGAGGTCATGGGGTGTTGAGGAGGCATTTCTTCTCCTCCACACCAGGGGGCAGCACCTCCAAGTTCAAAGGCATGAAATTCAGAACCATGATGCCTGGAGCAAGACAGACACCCAGACCCCAAGTAAGACCCACTCCAAGCTCCAGCCACAAGGCACAGAAGGTACGTGAGACAGGATGAGTCTCAGATGCCACAGGAAGTGAGGGTGATGCAGAAACCATGTCACCCCTGGACTCCTGGGAAACCCAGTGAATCCTCATTTAGATCAGACTAAGGTTCCCTGTTCCCTCAGCTCCAGACCTTCCCTGGGGCAGAAATTTCCTCTACAACCCTCCGGACAAGTGCCCTTCCCGTTTACACACTCCCAGAGATGGGGAGCTCACTACCTCAAAGCTGTTGTTAGAAATCTCACTTCCTCCTGTGACTCATAGGTAAGCCTCCACCTGCCACCTGCCTCCAACCCTGAGCACCAAGAACTCAACACCCTGACCACCACCCCCTCCAGGCCCACACACACCCTCAGGGTCTGCCACCATGCTTGGCTAATCGTTTTGATTTTTAGTAGACATGAGATCTGGCTATGTTGCCCAGGCTGGTCTTGAACTCCTGAGCTCAAATGATTCTCTCGCCTCAGCCTCCCAATTCCCCAATTTCCTCTTGCCTCAGCATCTCAGGTCCCCAATTTCTTCAATTCTGATTCAAGTCATTCATACATTGATCCCACAAACATTCATTGATCACCCGCTATGCGCCCAAATCTAAGGAAACCACAGCAAACAAGAAATGGGGCCAGGTATGGTGGCTCACTCCTGTAATGCCAGCACTTTGAAAGGCTGAGGCAAGAGGATTGCTTGAGCTCAGGAGTTCAAGACCAGACTGGGCAGCATAGCCAGATCTCATCTCTACTAAAACTCAAAAAGATTTGCCAAGCATGGTGGCACCTTAGTCCCAGCCACTTGGAAAAGATGGGAGGCTCACTTGCACTCAGGAGTTCAAGACCAGCCTGGGAAACACAGCCAGACCTCATCTCTACTAACAATCCAAAACACTAGGCAAGGCGCAGTGACTCACGCCTATAATTCCCGCACTGTGGGAGACCGAGGCAGGTGGATCACCTGAGGTCAGGAGTTCTAAACCAGCCAAGCCAACATGGTGAACCCCCGTCTCTACTAAAAATACAAAAATTAGCTGGGCGTAGTGATGGCTGCGTGTAATCCCAGCTACTCAGGAGGCTGAGGCAGGAGAATCGCTTAAACCCTGGAGGTGGAGGTTGCAGTAAGCTGAGATCACGTCACTGCACTCCAGTCTGGGCGACAGAGTGAGACTCCATCTCACAAAAAAAAAAATTAGGCAAGCATGGTGGCACCTTAGTCCCAGCTACTTGGCAGAGGTAGGAGGATCCCTTGAGCCCAGGAGTTTGAGGCTGCAGTGAGCCATGATCATGCCACTGCACTGCAGCTTGAGCAATAGAGCAAGACCTTGTCTCAAAAGAAAAGAAAAAGAAATGATGTCTCTGCCCGCCACATCCTCCTTGAAGAGTTTAACCTGAGAAGGTGGATTCGTCACTTCACTTGTATTTCTTCCATCACCAACTTCCAACTGGTTCATATCTGTTTTGCACACCGATCCATAAGTCCTTTCCTTCTCAATGGCCCCAGAGCCATCCACCTCTCTCTATCCTTCTGATCCCAGCCCAAGGATCAGCTAAATGACTGAGGGTGCCCTTGGTGTACCGGTCACCTTCCCAGAAAACCTTTGCATGCATAGGGCTTTTGCAAAACATAGCTCAGAACATGTTATTTCCTGCTCAAAACATCCTAGTGGCTTTCCTTCCTTCCTTCCTTCCTTCCTTCCTTCCTTCCTTCCTTCCTTCCCTCATTCCTTCCCTCATTCCTTTCTTCCTTTTCTTTTCTTTTCTTTTTTTCCGAAACAGAGTCTCATTCTGTTACCCAGGCTAGAGTGCAGTGACACAGTCATAGCTGACTGTAACCTTGAACTCCTGGGCTTAAGTAATCCTCCCACCTCAGCCTCTGGAGTAGCCGGGGCTACAGGTGTGCACTACCACAACCAGCTATTTATTTTATTTTATTTTATTTTGTAGAGATAGAGTCCCACTATGTTGCCCAGGCTCTTGTCAAACTCCTGGGCTCAAGCAATCCTCCTGCTTCGGCCTCCTAGAGTGCTGGGATTACAGGCATGATCCACCATGCTCAGCCAGCCTGTGCCTTTTCATTTCGTGCAAATAAACCAAGGTCTTCCTATGGCCCTGAACTCTCTGCTGATCTCTCTAAACCTCTCCTTGGCATCCCTCCTAATCCCCTTCACCCCCAGCCACACTGGCTGCCTTTCTCTTCCAGTTACAGGATGCACCATGTCCCACCAAAATTCATATGTTGAAAGCCCAATCCCCAGTGCCCGAGAATGGGACTGTATTTGGAGATTAGAACTTTAAAGTAATAATTAAGTTAAAATGAGGTCTTTAGGGTGCAGCCTCATCCAATATGACTGACTGGACATCAGAAGAGATGGGGCCAGGCACGATGGCTCGTGCCTATAATCCCAGCACTGTGAGAGGCTGAGACGGGTGGATCATTTGAAGTCAGGAGTTCAAGACCAGCCTGGCCAACATGGTGAAACCCCGTCTCTATTAAAAATACAGAAAAAAAATTAGTCGGGTGTGGTGGCGCTTGCTTGTAATCCCAGCTACTCAGGAGGCTGAGACAGGAGAGTCACTTGAACCCAGGAGGCGGAGGTTGCAGTGAGCTGAGATTGTGCCACTGCACTCCAGCCTGGGTGACAGAATGAGACCCCATCTTGAAAGTAAGAAGGAATGAACAAAAGAGAGAAAGAGAAAGAGAGAGAGAGAGAGACAGAGAGAGAAAGAAAGAGAAAGAAAGAAAGAAAGAAAGAAAGAAAGAAAGAAAGAAAGAAAGAAAGAAAGAAAGAAAGAAAAGAGGGAGGGAGGGAAGGAAGGAAAGAAGTGAGGGAGGGAGGGAGGAAGGAGAGAGAAAAAGAAAGGAAAGAAGAAAGGAAGGAAAGAAAGAAAAAGGAAGGAAGGAAGGAAGGAAGGAAGGAAGGAAGGAAAGAAGGAAGGAACGAGAGATTGGGACACAGGCACACACAGAGGGACAAACATGTGAAGACACCAGGAGAAGACAGACATCTACAAGGAGAGAGGCCTCAGAAGGAATCAACCCAGCTGACACCTTGAACTCGGACTTCCAGCCTCCAGAACTGTGAGACAATACATTTCTGTTTTTTAAGCCATCCAGTCTGGGATACTTTACAGCCTGAGTAAATGAACACAAACTTTGATACCAAGAGTTGTTCTAAAGTTAGTTAAAAAATAACAGCTATAACCTCGTGACCAGTTACAGACATGAGGACTGTAGCTGTCAACAATATCTCTTTCTTAATTTGCTATGAATGTGTTTACAGGTATATAAAATATCTTTGTCTTATCCCTTCTCTTATCATGTAACATAAGGTTTATTAGGCCAGGTATGGTGGCTCGTGCCTGTAATCCCAGTATTTTGGGAGGCTGAGGTGGGAGGATCACTTGAGCCAGGAGTTCAAGACCAGCTTAGGCAACATAGTGAGATCCTATCTCTACCAAAATAAAAATACTAGCCGGATGTGGTGGTGTGCACCTGTAGTCCCAGCTACTCAGGAGGCTGAGGTGGGAGGATTGCTTGAGCCCAGGAGTTGGAGGCTACAGTGACCTATAATCATACCATTGCACTCCAGCTTGGGCGACAGAGAAAGACCCTGGAAAGAAAGAATAGAAAAGAAAAGAAGAAAATAAAAGGGGAATCTCAGATCCTACTCAAGACCCACTGAATCATTTTAACAAAATCCACAGGGGATTCCTCAGCACATTAAAGTTTGAAAAGCGGCCAGGCATGGTGGCTCACACCTGTAATCCCAGCACTTTGGGAGCCCAAGGTGGGCAGATCGCTTGAGGTCAGGAGTTCAAATCCAGCCCGGCCAACATGCCAAAACCCCATCTTTATTAAAGACAAAAATTAGCTGGGCATGGTGGCCGGTGCCTGTAGTCCCAGCTACCCAGGAGGCTGAGGCAAGAGAATCACTTGAACCTGGGAGGCGGAGGTTGCCACTGCATTCCAGCCTGGGTGACAGAGTGGGACTCTGTTTAAAAAAATAAATAAATAAAGTTTGAAAAGCATTGAAAAAAATTAAAATAAAAAATAAATTAATCTCTCTCTCTCTCTCCCATCTTATCAAAGGTAGCCCCACAAATCCCAGCTGCCACAAAAGAAATGATTACAACAGTTGACTTCATTCAAAACAACCCCCAAAAAATCTGCAAGGTCAAAATCACCACCATCCAAGTCAAAAGACAAATGACCATTTAAAAATAATAAATAGGTCAGGGGCAGTGGCTCATGCCTGTAATCCCAGCACTTTGGGAGGCTGAGGTGGGTGGATCACGATGTCAGGAGTTCGAGACTAGCCTGGCCAACATGGTGAAACCTTGTGTCTACTAAAAATACAAAAATTAGCCAGGCGTGGTGGTGGGCGCCTGTAATCCCAGCTACTCAGGAGGCTGAGGCAGGAGAATCGCTTGGACCTGGGAGGTGGAGATTGCAGTGAGCTGAGATCAAGCCATTGCACTCCAGCCTGAGCAACAGAGCAAGACTCTGTCTCAAAAAAATAATAATAATAATAATAATAATAATAATAATTTGTAATGACAAATGGAAAAAATACTTGGAACTCACAACAGAAAGGAATAACATCTGTCATATATAAAGAGCTCTCAGAAAGAATCAACAGGAAAATACCACAAGGGTATGTGAAAAAGTTAGCAAAGGATATGAACACGGAGCTCATCAAGAAAGAAAGACAAACTGTTTTTAGACACAGGAGAAGATGCTCAATTTCATAAGGGAAATGAACATTACACCTGTCGTTTTTAACCCATCAGATTGGTGATCAAAAGATTTGATAACACTTACCGTTGGTGAGGCTCTGGGGAAACTAGCACTGTTTTACCTTGAAAGTGGGGAGGGAAATTGGTACAACCCTATGCAGGACATATTGCAGCCACAGACACCTGGCCCAGCTATGGCACTTCCAGGAATGTCTCCTTCTGATACGATCAACTTGTATGCGAAATGACGTCAATGTAGTTATCCATTATCTGTGACATGGCGTTTTCTGGCCGCAAAACACTGGAAACAAGATACGCGACCATCCATACAAACCAATTAAATAAATTGTATTCCAACACAAGAGAAATGCTACACGGGCTTTAAAAGAAATGAGCAAGCTGTGTTCTGATGTGGAGTGATCCCCAAGATACAGTTTGGCAAAAAAGACAGCCCAGAACAGTATGTTATCTTTAACATAAAAAGAGGAATAAAAGGAGATGTGGGTGTTTGCTTTAAAATGTCTAGAATATTCTGAGGTTTTGAGCAAGTTTTTTGCTTTGTTTTTTTTTTTTTTTTTTTGAGAGGGAGTCTCGCTGTGTCACCCAGGCTGGAGTACAGTGGCATGATTTCGGCTCACTGCAAGCTCTGCCTCCCAGGTTCATGCCATCCTCCTGCCTCAGCCTCCCGAGTAACTGGGATTACAGGTGCCTGCCACCATGCCTGGCTAATTTTTTGTATTTTCACTAGACACAGGGTTTCACTGTGCCAGCCAGGATGGTCTCAATCTCCTGACCTTGTGATCCACCCACCTTGGCCTCCCAAAGTGCTGGGATTACAGGCGTGAGCCACCACACCCAGCCTGGAGCAAGATTTAAAACAAAAAAAAAAAAAGAAAAGAAAAAAGAAAATGTCTAGTATAGATCAGGCACAGTGGCTCACACCTGTAATCCCAGCATTTTGGGAGGCAGAAGCCAGAAGACTGTTTGAGGCCAGGAGTTCGAGACCAGCCTGGGCAACGTAGTGACACCTCAGTCTCTACAAAAATACAAATATTAGCCAGGAGTGGTGGTGCACGTCTGTAATCCCAGCTACTCAGGGGTCTGTGGCAGGAGGATGGCTTGAGCCCAGGAGGTTGAGGCTGCAGTGAGCCGTGAACGTACCTCGGCACTCCAGCTTGGGCAACAGAGCAAGACCCTGTCTCAATTTAAAAAAAAAAAGTCTAGAATAGGCTGGGAGTGGTGGCTCACACCTGTAATTGTGGGAGGCTGAGGCGAGACGGTCACTTGAGCCTAGAATCCGAGACCAGCTTGGGCAACGAAATGGGAATACATCTCTACAAAACAAATCTTTAAAAAAGTTTTTAATTAAAAAAAAATTTTTAGGCCGGGTGCAGTGGCTCATGCCTGTAATCCCAATACTTTGGGAGGCCAAGGCAAACAGATCACGAGGTCAGGAGATCAAGACCATCTTGGCCAACATGGTGAAATCCCGCCTTCTACTAAAATACAAAACTTTAACCCAGCATGGTGGCACGTGCCTGTAGTCCCAGCTATTCAGAAAGCTGAGGCAGGGGAATCGCTTGAACCCGGGAGGCGGAGGTTGCTGTGAGCCGAGATCGTGCCACTACACTCCAGCCTGGTGACAGAGTGAGACTCCATCTCAAAAAAAAAAAAAAAAAATTAATCAAAAGATAAAGCAAAAAATAAAATGTCCATCTCAAATATCACAAAAGAAGAGCTGGAAAAAACTAAAACTATCTCAAAGATCACAAAAGAAAACTGAACAGTGGCAGCTTCCATGCCAGTGTTTCTCAGCCTACATTTCATTATTGCCCCATGAGGAGCCTTTTAAACATCTTTTCCTAGTTCCTCCCCTGCCATGAAAGTTTAAGATGGTGGATGTATTGCATAGCTGCCTAACTGAAGTATTTAAATTTTGAACCACGTGAATATAAATATGTAATACATATTTTTTTTGAGATAGGGTCTCACTCTGTTGCCCAGGCTGGAATACAGTGGCACAATCATGGTTCACTGCAGCCATGATTATAACCTCCTCCAACTCAGCTCAAGCCATCCTCCCATCTCAGCCCTCTGAATAGCTGGCACTACAGGCACACGCCCCCACATCTCGCTTTTTTTTTTTTTTTAATTTTTTGTAGAGATAGGGTCTCACTATGTCGCCCAGGCTGGTTTCAAATTCCTCGGCTCCAGCAGTCCTCCTGCCTCAGCCTCCCAAAGTTCTGGGATTACAGATGTGAGCCACCATGCCTGGCCATGAGTGTGTGTGTGTGTGTGTGTGTGTGTGTATATATA
>NW_016807065.1:1474225-1480597 GCF_001698545.2 Rhinopithecus bieti
TTTTGGAGACCGAGTCTCACTCTATCACTCAGGCTGGAGTACGGTGGTACGATCTTGGCTCACTGCAACCTCTGCCTCCTGGGTTCAAGCAATTTTCCTAACTCAGCCTCCCGAGTAACTGGGATTACAGGTGCCCGCCACCAAGCCCAGCCTAATTTTTGTACTTATAATAGAGATGGGGTTTCACCATGTTGGCCAGGCTGGTCTCTAACTCCTGACCTCAAATGATCCGCCCGCCTCGGCCTCCCAAAGTGCTGGGATTACAGGTGTGAGCCATCACGCCTGGCTGACCATAAATTTTTTAAATTGCTTTTTGACTAATGCATGAGGTGGACTTAGCATGCTTAGTACACATCTAGCTCTCAACAGGTGGTGGGGCTGCTGATGCAACTAGATCATGTCAAAGATGGACTCCTAAGTCCAGCCTTGGACTCACCCTCCAGATAGACAGAGAGCAACCCAGGACCCAGAAACCTGGAAACCGTCTCTCAAGGGTTTGAGCAGACAGAGAGGGCCCCCATTTATCGCGAGGCCCAGGAGAGGAAGTATTTGGTGAAGACAGGATTATTCCGCTAGGAATGAACCCAGCAGAGATGATGCTGAGACCACCAATTCAGGGTGAGTAGATGCAGAGGCAAGCTTGGCTTCATTTTAAAATTTGACACCAAAGTACCAGGTGCAGCGCCTTGTACCTGTAATCCCAACACTGGGAGGCAGAGGCAGGAGAATCAGTTGCACACAGGAGTTTGCGACCAGCCTGAGCAACATAGCAAGATCCTGACTCTACAAAAGCTAAAAAAATTAGCCTGGCATGGTGGCACATGCCTGTAGTCCCAGCTACTTGGGAGGCTGAGACAGGCGGATCACTTGAGCCAGGAGTTCAAGGCTGCAGTGAGCTATGATCATGCCACTGCACTCCAGCCTGGATGACAGAGTAAGACCATGTGTCAAGAAAAAAGAAAACATAAAAAAAAAAAAAAAAAAAAAAAAGAACACTTCGGGCCAGGCACAGTGGCTCACGCCTGTAATCCCAGCACTTTGGGAGGCCAAGGCAGGCAGATTAACTGAGGTCAGGAATTCGAGACCAGCCTGGCCTACATGGTGAAACCCCATCTCTACTATAAGTACAAAAATGAGCCAGGCGTGGTGGCAGGTGCCTGTAATCCCAGCTACTCAGGAGGCTGAGGCAGAAGAATTGCTTGAACCAAGGAAGTGGAGGTTGCAGTGAGCAGAGATTGCACCATTGCACTCCAGCCTGGGCAACAAAGCAAGACTCTGTCTCAAAAACAAAAGAAAAAGAAACAAAGAAAAAAAGGAACATTGCATTGAAATATCATTTACCTTGATGGCTGTGATTTTTGATGCTCCCTTGAATTTTACTCAGGGGAAAACCTGACTCCCTTTACCCTCATCCCAACCCCACAGAGGAAGACAGCTCTTGGAAGTCTTCCCAGGGGAGACTTAAGGTGCGGAACCCAGCAGGAGCCTGGGTGAGACTGGCCCAGATGGAGACCAGGGACTCACCCCTACCTGCAGCCCCCAGGCCCACTCCACCCAGGCCGCTGTGCCAGGAACAAGACGGACCCCCCAGCCAACACCTCCCCCCAGCACAGCAGAATTAAACCCTACCTAGAAAGGAGACATTGAATTCCCAACACACAGGGAATCCTGGTTTTAGCAGGATCATCCCCTCCCCGCCCCCCAACACACATCCCTATACCCTCACTCCCAGCTGTGCACCTGCCGGTCTCCTAAAACTTCACTGGGCAGATGTGGCCTCCAGATGTGGGGAAGAGCAGAAAGCCAGGGCCGGACTGAGTAACAGAGTTCAACATCGGAGGCTAAGGGATTTTGCCAGAACTCCACTGACTGCTGACCGAGGAGAGCAGTGAGTACAATCTGGGTCCGGCCCACCTGGTTGGCAGTCACCCCTCAGCGGGATCGTCTGACCTCCTGCACCCCCCTTCCTTCCATCCCCTTCTCCCCAGCCCCCTGTCTCCCTGCAGCCCAAGCTAGACCCCCTCCTCCCTCCTGGGCACCCAGCAGCCTTTCCTTCCCCTCTCAGTCTACCAACCCCCCAACTAAAAACCCTATGAATCTCCTGTGCTAGAAGCAAACCTGACTATGCTCCTCTCCCGCTCTATATCCTTTGATGGCTCCCTATGGCCCTGGGGCTAATCCATTTTCCCAGAACCCCACTGATGAATGACTCCTCCCCATTGTTCTCCTGCTCATCCTTCTTTGTTCCCTCATTGCACTCTGTACTCCAGCCCCTTCTTTGTTCTCTCAAACTCAGCACTTTGCCTCCCACCTCAGGGTCTTTGCACCTGCTGTTCCCATCACCTGGAACACTTCCTTTCCTGACATCTTTCCCCAGTTCACACCTATGCCAGCTTCAGATCTCAGGGAAGTCCCCATGCAACCAACCAGACAGATCAGGACACCCAGCACCAGGCTTCAGTTCACCCTAACATTTATTAGGATCAAATGGTATGCTGTACGCCCGACTGGAGTCAGGTTGCCCCCGACCCGGCCCCGGTTCCCCTTCCAGGAGAGCATGGGCTGTGTAGGTATCTTGTTCACTACCATATTCAGGAACTCACACTTGATAATCTCAGAGCTTTCCACAGAGCGGAAGAAACAAACAACAATGCAGGCAGAAATGAAGATTTCAGCTGACAAAAAGTGCCCCGAGTGAGGCGAGAGGATCATTTGAGGCCAGGAGTTTCAAACCAGTCTGGGCAACATAGCAAGACCCCATCCCTACAAAAATAAAAATAAAAAATTAGCCAGACATAGTGGGACATGCCTGTACTCCCAGCTACTTGGGAGGCTGAGGCAGGTGGATCACTTGAGCCCAGGAGTTTGAGACCAGCCTGAGCAACATAGTGAGATCCTGTCTTTACCAAAAAATTAAAATTAAAAATTTAGCCAGGCGTGGCCGGGTTTTATTGAGTCAGGGTCTTGCTCTGTCACCCCAGTTGGAGTGCAGTGGTGCAATCACAGCTTACTGCAGCCTTTAACTCCTGGACTCAAGTGATCCTCCTGCCTCAGCCTCCCAAGTAGCTGAGAGTACAGGCATGTGCCACCACCCAAATGTGTTTTGTAATTGACAGCCACAGGGACAACTTTGGATTTTTTCTCTAGAAGGAATAGGGAGCGATGGGAAGATTGATAGCATGGAAGTGGCAGCGTATGGGGCAACTGAGTGGTTTCAGGAAAATGAGGAGGTGACAGGGTGTGCAAAACTTGGAAGTGGGTGAATTTAAGGTGCCTTTTGGGGGACAGAAGGATGAGGGTTATTGGCAGGTCTCTGGAGGTCCCAAAACCTCCTGCACAATAAATTCTACAACTTTTGTGATTTGTCCCAAGAATAGCTACAGACACGTGGCTCAGCATCAGGAGAGGAAGTGAGCTTGGGGTGTGCAGGGTGAGAGGTCCTTGGAGGGCCTTAGGAACCACAGAGCAGGCCAGGTGCAGTGGCTCACACCTGTAATCCCAGCACTTCGGGCAGCCAAAGTGGGCAGATGACCTGAGTTCAGGAGTTCGAGACCAGCCTGGCCAACAAGGTGAAAGCCCATCTCTACTAAAAATACAAAAATTAGCCAGGCATGGTAGTGCACCCCGGTAATCCCAGCTACTCAGGAGGCTGAGGCAGGAGAAATGCTTGAACCTGGGAGGTGGAGGTTGCAGTGAGCCAAAGTCACGCCACTCTACTCCAGCCTGGCAACAGAGCGAGACTCCATCTCAAAAAAAAAAAAAGGAGAGAGAGACTAAAAAAAAAAAAAACCTGGAGCATCAGAGCTCAAATGGGGAAACTGAGTCACAGAGCAGCACAGTGGCCTGCTCAAGGCCATCCAGCATGTCCGTGGCAGAGTTGAGAACCCAGGTTTCCTGCCTGCCAGATCCAGCTCATCTCACCACCCTCCCCTGTTTCTGGAGGAAATGGAATTTGAATAAGGATTTGGATTATTCCTGGGTTTGCCAAGGAGGAGAGGGATGAGGATATTCTGTGTAAGGGAACAGCGAGGATAAAAGTGTGGAGTCTGGAGTAAAGCAAGATGCAGGAAGTGAATAACAGTGATAGCCAGCATGCAGCAGGTGCGTTAGGACCTGCTAGACTCAGCTCTCACCGCCCCGGGGGTGTCACCTCCTTGACTTCTCCCTCAGCCCTCAGGGGGTAGGAACTACAATTATCTCCATTCTGTAGAAGAAGAAACTGAGGCCCAGAGAGGCAAAGCAAAGTCGTGAGAAGCAGGGTAGAGCCCTCTTCGCTCTGTCTAAGAACCCAGTCTGGGACGGGGTTTCTTAGTCTTTCACCATGACCCCAAACCTGGGCCCCAAGACAGGAAGACAGTGGCCAGGGCAGCCCTGCTGGGGACGAGGGCGGGCGAGGAGGGCCCAGGCCAAACCACAGGACAGGATTTCTCAGAATTTACAGTATGGGGAAGAGGGGAGGCTGGGGCTGCCCCCAGGTCCTTCGTAGCTGGGAGAGATGGGGCGATGGAGGAGGGGCACACTAGTGGCCTTAGGGGAAGGGCTCAAGTCTCCTCCATCCCCTACCTCCTCCGCAAGGCTTCAGCCCCACAACACTGCATGAGGGGGGTGCATATGGACCTTCACCCCCAGGCTCAAGCACACATGTGTATACATGTAGGCATCAGGTCCACACCTACACACCCTGATCCGAGCACACATGTGAACACGCATGTGCTGTGTCTCCCATGCAAAAAGGGGCTGGAGTGTTTGTGCATGTGACTTACTTCCCTACCCAGACAGGTCTAGGCGCTTCACACCCAGTCACCCTGGCACACCCACAAAGCCAGGGCTAGCAGGGCTCCCACACCCCCATCTCCAAGTGGGGGCCAATGAGGGGTGATTCTCCTCCCATATCCTCATACTCTGCACCCTGTTCCCTGATCTCTCTGTCCCTTTTGATCTCAGGAGCAGGCCTTCCTCTGGGCATGGCAGACTCACCATTTTTTTTTTTTTTTTCTTTTTGAAACAGAGTCTTGCTCTGTCACCCAGGCTAAAGTGCAGTGGCACGATCTTGGCTCATTGCAACCTCTGCCTCCCGAGTTCAAGCGCTTCTCATGTCTCAGCCTCCCAAGTAGCTGGGATTACAGGCACCCACCACCACGCCCGACTAATTTTTGTATTTTTAGTAGAGACAGGGTTTCATCATGTCAGTCAGGATGGTCTTGAACTCCTGGCCTCAAGTGATCCACTTGTCTCGGCCTCTTAAAATGCTGGGATTATAGGCATGAGCCAACGCACTCGGCCTCATTCGCATTTTTTTTAATTGAGGTGAAATTTACGTAACATAAAATTAATCATTTTAAAGCATCCAATCCAATGTGGCCTTTAGTGCCTTCACAATGGTGTGCAGTCAGGCATTGGTGGTTCAGTGGTAGAATTCTCACCTGCCACAATGGTGTACAGTGAGCGCCTCCAGCCAAAATATTTTCATCATCCTCAAAGAAATCCCATCCCTATTAGCAGTCACCCCCCATTCCCATCTCTCCCCCAGCCCCTGGCAACCACAAATCTGCTTATTGTCTCTATGAATCATGTTTCAAATATTTCATACAAATGAAGTCAGACAACATATGTCCTTTTGTGGCTGGTTTCTTTCACTTACTAATATTTTCTAGGTCTTGGTTCAAATGTCGCCTCCTCAGAGGGACCTTCTCAGACCTGCCCAGTCCCCGAATACCCCAGCCATAAGCTCACAGCTCTCAGTAGCATCTGACATGGTACTGATTGTCTATTTGTTCACCTGAAGGTTGTCCATCTTCTTCTCAAAGGGCGGGTTCTGAAAGGGCTGCCCTTTGAAATCTATTCCAAAAGGAATAGATTTCATTCTTTCTGGAAGGTTGTGGGTGAATACATAAATGGATGGATGGAAGGATGCATGAACGCATGGATGGATGGGAGGGTGGGTGAGTTAGTGAATGCATGAATGAGTGAGTGAGTGAATGAGAGAGTGAACAAACGAGTGAGTGAATGAATGAATGAATTAGTGAGTGAGTGAATGAATGAATTAGTGAGTGAGTGAATGAATGAATGAATTAGTGAGTGAGTGGATGAATGAATGAATTAGTGAGTGAGTGGATGAATGAATTAGTGAGTGGATGAATGAATGAATTACTGAGTAGATGAATGAATGAGTGAGTGAGCAAGTGGATGAATGAGTGAGAGACTGGAGTGCATGAATGAATAAATGACTGCATGAATGAATGAGGGAGGGAATGAATTAGTGGGTGAGCAAATGAGTGAGTGAATGAATGAGTGGGTGAATGGATGAGTGAGTGAAAGAACGAGTGGGTAAATGAATGAGTGGGTGAATGAATGAGTGAGTGAATAATTGAG
>NW_016807065.1:1480814-1485408 GCF_001698545.2 Rhinopithecus bieti
TGGGTGAATGAATGAGTGGGTGAATGGATGAGTGAGTGAAAGAATGAGTGGGTGAATGAGTGGGGTGTATGCATGACTGGGTGAATGCATGACTGGGTGAATGCATGACTGGGTGAATGAATGAGTGTGTGAATGGATGAGTGGGTGAACGGATGAGTGGGTGGGTGAATGGATGAGTGGGTTTTTTTTTTGGGTGAATGGATGAGTGGGTGAATGAATGAGTGGGTGAATGGATGATTGGATGAATGCATGAGTGGGTGAATGGATGAGTGGGTGAATGGACGAGTGGGGTGAATGGATGAGTGGCTGAATGGATGAGTGGCTGAATGGATGAGTGGCTGAATGAATAAATTAGTGAGTGAATCAATGAATGATGAGTAAGTGAATGAGTGGATGAGTGCAAGAATAAATGTGTGAGTGAGTGAATGAGTGGATGGAGGAGAGAGTGAATGAATGAAGGAAAGACCTATGTGACACCCTCCTTCTTTGTCTCCCTCTGCCCCATAACATGGCTCCTGTTTCCTTATCAAACCTCAGATTCAATTCAACAGTATTTCTTACACACCTACATGACAGTCTCTGTCCAAAATACAACAACTTTTTGGGTGAATGCAACAGAATAATCCCCAACCTCATCCTCCAAATCATAAAACCTGTTGACACAGGATCTAACTCTTGAATTAAGAGCTACAATGGAAGCTTTTACTAAGAGGCTCATCTGATCCTATTCACTTCATTGATTTGTTCAACAAGTATTTATTGAACACCTACTATGTGTAGGTGCTCAACACAAGTAACTGGGGTTCTTATTTAGACTGAGTGTACAGGGAGAGCCTTTCTGAGGAGGTGGCACTGGAACTGAGACCTGAAGATGGAAAAAAGACAGTCATTGAAAGACTAAGGGAAAATTCCAGGCAGAGAGAACAGCAAATGCAAAGACGTGAGGTAGGAAAAAACCTCAAGGAACAGAAAGTTAGCCAATGATGCTGGTGCAGTGATGAGGCGGGAAATAGCCCAGTCACCAACTAAGTAATATCAGGCAAGATACATAACTGCTCTGAGTCACAGTTTCCCCATCCGTTAATGGAGATCATAATAATGACTCCTTTTTCAGAGGGTCAAACAAAATCTAGGATAAATCACCAGCACAACCACTGGCCCAGACTAGGCAGTCAAGAAATGAGTCCACTTGTCATAGGTGACAGACCCTCAGGAGTCATGGTATTTGCAGGGCAAATTGAAACTTTTACTTCCTTTCCACTCCATAGCCTTCCTCCCCAGTCACCAGTTTATCTCCAACTGATCTCCAGCTCTTCCTATTTGCCTGGGCTCTTTACCTACCATACAGTGCCTCGAGGACTAGTCCTGGCCACTTCCTCACTGACTTGCCTCCCACCTCAGCCATCCTTTTGCCCTCCCAGCATCCCCTACATGCATCTGATTGCCCTTTCTCCCACACTTGTCAAAAATAATTATTTAGCGGAAGACAGCTTCACAAAGGAAAAAAAAGAACCATCTGTGTTGTTCTTCCATGATTCCGCCTCATGGAGCAGCTTTACCTGCCCTGCCCCTCATATCTCAGAGAAGTTTAGAAGCAGGGATGGGATGAGCACCCTGGCTCTGAGGGCAGGGAACATGTGGCCATTTAGGGGGACATGAGTCACAGCAACACTGTGGTCAGTCGCCACCTATCCCCAACCCAGACAACGAGCCAGCTCTCCTGCACTTATGTGGTGAGTTTATTTTCACTCAGCCTCACACACCACAGATGGAGGTAAGGGGAGAATTACAGCAGAAATACACTCGGAAACGTCCTCATCATGCCCATATCACTCATAAAGGAAGCCAAAGTCCTCACCTTGGCCCACAAAGCCCTCCACAACCTGCTTCCCTCACCTCCCCACCCTCACCTCCTCCCTCTCGCCTCCTTACTCACTCCACTCCAGCCACATGGGCCTCCTCAATCTTCCTGAAAACACTAGGCATGATCCCACCTCAGGGCCTTTGCACAGGCTGTTCTTTCTGACTAGGAAATGCTCTTCCTCTGATACATGCATGACTCCCCACTTCATCTCTCTCAAGTCTTTGTTCAAATGTCACTTTCTCAGCAAGGCTAAGATCCTTCTATTTCAATCCTAATCTCCCTATTTCAATTATTACAATACACCCACACTTACCTTTCCCAAGCCTTTCTTTTTTCTCCATGACACCTATCATCATTGGTCCTACTATATGCTTTTCTTACTTTTTAATCTATCTTCCTCCCTGGGTTATCAGTACCATAGAGGCAGGAATCACATCTATTGTGTTCACTTCTCTTTCCCCAGTGCCTGGAACATAAAGATAGGAGACTATCTTTATGACTTTGAGACATGGAAGTTGTCTTAAACACGACAAAAATGTACAAACCACAAAAGAAAAGATTGCCAACTTGGCTGCATATGATTTTCAGACTTTTTACAACAAAACATGCCTTGAAAAAAATGAAACAATGAGAAGCTTATGATCAAGAAAATTTGCTAAATGAGCAAATGAGTAAAAAATGAATGAATGAACGAATGAATGAAAATGCTGTTATAGCTGAGCCACAAGTTCGGCCCTGAGCTCCTTGGCAGACAAAGCAAAAAGAGAAACAGGATTAGTTGCATTCTTTTTTTTTTTTTTTTTTTTTGAGATGGAGTTTCACTCTGTCGCCCAGGCTGGACCGCAGTGGTGGGATCTCAGCTCACTGCAGCCTCCACTTCCCAGGTTCAAGTGATTTTCATGCATCAGCCTCCCAAGTAGCTGAGATTACAGACACTTGCTACCATGCCTGGCTAATTTTTGTATTTTTACTAGAGACGGGGTTTCGTCGTGTTGCCCAGGCTGGTCTCATATTCCTGGCCTCAAGTGATCCATCTACCTTGGCCTCCCAAAGTGCTGGGATTACAGGCGTGAGCCACCTTGCCCGCCAGAATTCACATTATTTATGAAGATAAAACAGTCCACTTTCCAGAGAAGCCCCTATGCCAGACAATTTATTTACTGTCTCTTATTTAATATTCACAATATATTTCTGGGGAATGGGCTCATTTATAGGTAAACATTTATAGATGTGTAAGGGAGGCCCAGTGACATGAGCAAAGCCACCTGCTGGAAGGTCAGGCATGGAGGAAAGAAGGAGGGCTGGTCTTGCCCAATCCCTGCCCTGGACCAGAACCAAAGGCTGAGCAGGTAGAGGAGGGCCTAGCTGTGATGTGCAGGATATTAGGGAGGCCCAGTCACAGGGGAGCTCTTGGTCTGTTCGGTGATACTGCCCACCTCTTGTACTAGTGAGAGAGAGGCACTTTGTATGTCCTCACCCTGCACATATTTGTGGCTGTGATAAACTTGGTGTAGCCCAGAACTAGCCCAGCCCCCACATCTGATGGGGGCAGGGGATACTCCTGAGTCCAAATGATCCAGTTGGCCAGGGGTATCTGGTTCTCAGTGACAGTACCAGTCCAGATGAGCCCCTCATCCCATAAGCTCTCCCCATGATTGGAGTTTGAGTATTTTCATCCAGAATCTAACAAAATCCCTGAGGTAATAACAATAATAATAATGGGAGAGGGGCTGAGTGAGAAACTGAGGAGGGAGTTTTGATAAATCCTTGGGCTCCAGGTCCCTGGAAGACCTTCCCTGCAGAATGACCCCTTCCACCTGGGTGGGAGTGTGTATACCTGGTTCTCAGGGGCCAGGGGGCAGCCAGGGAGAGAGAGGATACTGACGCCCCCACACAGTTGCTTCTGTTCCAGCAGCTCGAGGCCCTGATCCAAGACACAGAGGAAGCCAATACGTCTGACCCTCAAACTGGGTGGTAAGCAAGCCCCCCAGGGGACACCAAGAAGGGGGTTCTTCACCTTAGACATTACCTCCTCCTTCAGTCTGGTCTTCAGTATGTTTCTTCCCAAACCCCCATTCCCACCCCAGGACAGGAAACCCAAGGCCAGAAAAGTGTCTTCTCACTTGTCACTAACTGGGCATAAAAGGAAGGTCCAAAGATCATAAGTGGGTTGGTGAGGGGACAAGTGAATTATAAGTAAATTAGTGAGTAAGAAAATGAATGAATAAACAAGTTAGCACATAAATGAGTGACTAAATGAATAAATGAATGAAAGGATGGATGGGTGGGTGAGTAGATGGATGGATAGGTGAAAGGAAGGATGTGTAGATGAATGGGTGAGGATGGATGGATGGATGGATGGATGGATGGATGGATGGATGGATGCAAGAAAGAATGGGTGGATGGATGGATAGGTGAAGATTGGTGGATGAGTGGATGAGGATGGATGGATGCATGCATAGATAGGTGCATGGGTGGATGAATGAATAGATGGATGGATGGATGGATGGATGGAGGGATGGGTGAGGACGGATGGATAGATAGAAAGAAGGAGGAAGGAAGAACCAATGCATGGATGAATGAGAATAGATGCATGGATAAATGGAGGATGGATAGATGAATGGATGGATGGATGGATGGATGGATGGACAAGTGGATGAATGGATGGAAGGATGGATGGATGAATGGATGGATGACTAGATGGGTGGGTGGATGGATGGATGGATGGAT
>NW_016807065.1:1488825-1492178 GCF_001698545.2 Rhinopithecus bieti
GATGGATGGATGGATGGATGGAGGGATGGGTGAGGACGGATGGATAGATAGAAAGAAGGAGGAAGGAAGAACCAATGCATGGATGAATGAGAATAGATGCATGGATAAATGGAGGATGGATAGATGAATGGATGGATGGATGGATGGATGGATGGACAAGTGGATGAATGGATGGAAGGATGGATGGATGAATGGATGGATGACTAGATGGGTGGGTGGATGGATGGATGGATGGATGGATAAGGATGGAGGGACTAATGGATGGATGGATGAGGATTGATGAATTAATGAATGGATGAAAAAATGAGGATGAATGGATGAATGGATGGATGGATATAGGGAAGAATGGACAAATGGAAAGGAGAAAGAAAGGGAAAAGTGACAACCCAAAGCATAGATGTTAGGGCAAGGCAAGAGCCATAGTAGAATCCAAGATGGGCTCCCATTCTCCTCCCCTAGGAGGTTTGGTATGGAAGCTGTGAAGTGGACCCTCCAAGCCAGGGCGCCCCTACTTCCTACAGGCCTTCCCAGATTGCTAATCAAGACCAAGCTGCTCATCCCTCAGACCAACCTATATTCAGCCCCCAAACACTCCCTTGCAAGCCTAGTCCTTCCCAGAGGAAGCCCTCAGAGTGGGGCCTGACCACCCTCCCAGCCATAAGGTACCCTGCCTGAGGCTCGGGATTTGATGTGCAGTTTGTGGGGCAGAGAGGGCTGACCCAGACCCTCATGACTGTTCCCTGGGACAGGGCAGGTCACCCCAGGAGACAGACCCATGGGATCAGCAGTGGGTGTCAGCAACACATCTGATGGCCCTGAAGCCCGGCATCCAGAGGGCATTGGTGACCACAGCCCGCAGTAGGGTCTGAGCTCTGGTCTGGACCCTACATACCCATCCAAGAAGTGACAGCTGAAGAGGGCAGGTGGGAGGGCAGTGTGCAAGTCCATGTCAATTCTGTTGAGGGTAGGAGGTGCAGACTCTTGGGGGGACCTAGGAGAAGTGGCCAAGCCGGTCCATCTGGGAGCCAGCAGGCAGCCCCGACATCCTGGAATCCCAGCATCCAGGGAACGTGGCCTTAAAAGGCAACTGTGAGAGCCAGACAAGGATGACAGTGCTTCAGCCCCAGGCCGGGGGTCCCCAGTCCAGGGGGCTTCCCATAGCAGGGCCTGCAGGGGCAAGGCCCGGGGCCCACCAGTCAGGGGCAGGAGGCCAAAGCGAAGCTTGAGCGCCTTCAGCTCACCCCTGAGCAGGGCATTCTCCTCCCTCAGTGCAGCCAACCTGCCCTCAATGGCTGCATCATTGAGACGGCGCTTTTCCCTGGATCTCCTGGCTGCTTCATTGTTCTTTCTCCGCTTCTCCCAGTAAACTGTGTCCTTCTTCTCTTCTGGCACGAACTCCCGCTGGCGGCGTATGGTGGGGCCCCTGCCCCGAGCCCCCCACAAGGTCTTGCTATGACTCTGAGACACATCTGGCAGGCCCAAGTAACCCACATCCATGGCTGCTTGGAGAACCTGGGAAAGAGGAAAGAGATCTCGGAGTAAAGGCAGTAGGTGGACCTGGATGACTCCTTTCTCTAATTTATCCTGTGTCTCCACCATCACCCATGGAGGGGACAGGTGGAGTTGGAACTGAGCTGGAGACCAAGGTTTGATCTGCATTGGTTTGATGCCCAGTGAAGATTGGGTGAGGCCACAAAACAAGAAACCGCTAGAAAGGCTTAAGAGCAGACCACAGTCATCATGAAGAGCTGGTTCAACCCTGTACCCTCAGAAGGACACATGCTCTTCCAGGGGTTTTCTCCTTACCGTTGAGAAGGTCAGCAGACAAGCCCAGGGCTCAGTTCAGCTGGAGTTCCAAGGTAAGATTCTTGGAAACCCAGAGGGAGACAGAAGGATGACTGAACCTAGAAATAGAGACTGTGTATCCATGGAGGTAAACAGAGCCAAGTTGAGATCAAAAACTAAGCTGCTATTCACCTAAACTGTGCCCAGACTGTACCCCAAGATCGCTTCAATTTGTGGCCAGCATTTTTTACCTGCCCATCCATCCATCCAACTACCCACCCATTCATCGGGTAATCCAATCACTCGCCCATTCACTCAACTGTCCATTTGTCCATCCCTCTACCCAACTCATCATCTATCCATTTACCCATTCATTCACTCACTCACCATCCATTCACTCAAACCCATCTCCCCATTTCATTGTGCAACTCTCCATCACATCTACCACTTACTCATTCATCCATCCATCCAAACGTCCATTGATTCACTGACAGATTCATTTCTTAAAATCATATTGTGCCTTTACTAGGTATCTTTTCATCCATATATTCATTCGTTGATCTCAACCCTCCACCTGTCTATTCCTCCATTCTTTCATTCATCCAAATATCCCTCCCATTTGTCAGTCGCTCTTCTACAAATCCATTCATTCATCTGTATATTCATCCATAGGTCCATTCATTCATCCAACCAACAAAAAAGCAACTTTTTTAGAGGCAGGGTCTCACTCTGTCACCCAAGCTGGAGTGCAGTGATGGGATCATAGTTCACTGCAGCCTTGAACTGTTGGGCTCAGGCAATCATCATGCCTCAGCTTCCCAAGTAGCTGGAACTAGAGGTATATGCCATTATGCTCAGCTATTTTTAAATTTTCTGCAGGGACATGGTCTCACTTTGTTGCCCAGGTATGAAAACAAAATGCAATTCCCATGTGCCTAGTGTTGAAGAATTAGAGTGTTGGTAATTAAGGGTAGAGAAAAAAGACAAAGGTATTAGATTCCCAACTCCTAGGGTGGAGCCCAGAAAAGATGCCCAGTGTCCCAGAGTTATAGCAAGGATGGAAGACTACCTCCCTTACCTCAGCCCAGTTTCTCACATTGGTTTTCATGAAGACTCTCACACAAAGATCTGGGTTCCACCAACCACCTGGGGGATGTCATCACCTTCTGTGATTCGGATACAAAACAGGTGCAGAGGCCGGGCACAGCGGCTCACGCCTGTAATCCCAGCACTTTGGGAGGCCCAGGCAGGTGGATCACGAGGTCAGGAGATCGAGACCATCCTGGCTAACATGGTGAAACCCCGTCTCTACTAAAAATACAAAAAATTAGCCAGGTGTGGTGGCGGGCGCCTGTGGTCCCAGCTACTAGGGAGGCTGAGGCAGGAGAAAGGTGTAAACCCGGGAGGCAGAGCTTGCAGTGAGCCGATATGGCGCCACTGCATTCCAGCCTGGGCAACGGAGCGAAACTCCGACTTAAAAAAAAAAAACAAAAAAACAAAAAAAAAAAAAACAGGTGCAGAGAAAACCACAGCAAGGTGGAAGGATTCTGTCTAAAATTCAGGACAAA
>NW_016807065.1:1492336-1502336 GCF_001698545.2 Rhinopithecus bieti
AAAAAAAAAAAAACAGGTGCAGAGAAAAACCACAGCAAGGTGGAAGGATTCTGTCTAAAAATTCAGGACAAACTTCAGGAAAGAAGGGGCACTGAGGGTGGAAAATCGATCATCTTTGTTCTGAAAACCGAGGACTGTCATCTCCATAAGGACACATGCATGTCTCTTTTTTTTTTTTTTGTCTACTGTTTTATTCCTGGTACCTAGCATGGTGCTTGTAAATAGTAGGTGGTAAATAAACACTTGTTGAATGAATTAATGAATTAATGAATGAACACATGAATGGAAACAACCTTGTTCACAGCTGGAGAGCATTTAACCCCCTTGCTGAACTCCCACCCGAGAAACCGTGAAAACACGCCATACTTTTCTGTTTGCTCTGGCAGAAACTCAGTGTTGAGTTTTCAGATAAATTGTAATAACTTTCCTAAATTGGGAGTATACATTCTTCTTCCCCAACATTCTAATTCAGTCTTTTATTCTTCACTGACAGCCCTTGGCCTTAGCTTCTGGGGCTACATGGTTATGTGACATAATTCAGGTCATGTTTGACAGAGGATAAAGGAATATACAACCAGCCAAATAGCAACATTCCTAGGAACTCTGATAATGATCCTAAGTCCACATTTCCCAAAGTATGTTCCTAGGAACCCCAGTTCCAACGATGGTATGCCCTCAAAAAGAGAATACAAAAATGTTTGAGAAATATTGCATACCTTATTCCTTAGGTAGGTTAGGAGAATCACAAAGTACATCGAAGGTTCTGAGAAGTCCTGCAAAAAAAAAGAAAAAAAGTTTAGTTTTGTTTGACTTAGAAGCTTTCAAATTTATTTGCCCAAGAAATGCTTATTATACTTCACAAAACAATTTGAGGTGCATATTTATTCATTCATTCACTGTGCCAGGTTGTAAGGTAGACAAAAGAAGAAAATCAAACTGCCTCCCAGCCTTCACAAATCTCCCAGTCTCATGGAAAAGTCGAGTGAAATTATAATAAAGAAGAAAATATGTCTAGAGAAGCTCTTTCATCTGCTCACATCACACAGTAAGTCAGTGGCAGGACTAGGATTTAAACTCAAATCTGTCTAATGTGTGAGTCTGTTCTGTCACACCATGTGACCTGCCCATGTGCTCAGGAGGCCACCATGTCTGGAAATCTTGGTTGGGCTTGGAGAATAAAAAATAAAGCCAAGCGCAGTGGCTCACGCCTGTAATCTCTGCACTTTGGGAGGCCAAGGCAGGCGGATCACAAGGTCAGGAGAGCGAGACCATCCTGGCTAACATGGTGAAACCCTGTCTCTACTAAAAATACAAAAAATTAGCCAGGCATGGTGGCACGTGCCTGTAGTCCCAGCTACTCAGGAGGCTGAAACAGGAGAATCACTTGAATCCAGGAGGCGGAGGTTGCAGTAAGCCGAGATCGCGCCACTGCACTCCAGCCTAAGCGACAGAGCAAGACTCTGTCTCAGTCAATCAATCAATGCCTTGTGGGGTTCTGCAGTAGCCCAAGTCAACAAGAACTCCTAGTTACTGGAAGGTCTCCAGCACTCATGCCCAGGACCACCTAGTCACAGGAGGGACTCCAGGGCCCATGCCCGGGAACTCCTCTGAGAACTCCTAGTCATGGAAGGGACTCCAGTGCCCATGCCCAGGACCCCCTCTGAGAAATCCTAGTCACTGGGGAGATTCCAGCACCCAAGTCCAGGACCCACTCTGAAGCCGAAAGACATCTGGGCCATCTCTCCACCTGTTGCCACTTGCTGTAGTGGTAGGCAGCTCCACACCTGCCCACATCACATGGGCTGGGGAAGCAGCTGCAGTTAGGTGGACTCTGGTCACCTAAGTGCCAGGCGGGACACCCTGGGTTTGCAATTTCCTGCATCTGTCTCTGAGCTTTGTTCCGGCAGCCAGGCTAATAACATAACCCTGCTCAGGTGTCCAAGTTCACTGAGCCTTTACAGATACCTAGGGCTACCATACCCTCTATCGGGAGCATATCACCCCCATTTACAGACCATGCAACTGAGGCTCAGGAGAAGTTAAGTGGCTGGCCCAGGGACAGTCAGAGATTCCAAAAGTAAGCAGCATTCTTCTCCCAGCATCGTGAGTACCACCACCAACCCTGGCCCCAAAGCTGCCACTGACACCCCTCAAATCCTTCTCCCCTGGCCGAATTCATGCCACCTCCCACTAATCCCTCCTCCACTGTTGCATCTACTGCTCTCTCCACTCCCGACAGCCCTGGTCCCAGCCTGAGCATTTTCTGTCCCACCCGGACCCCCACCAGCCTCCATCCTTGTCCCCGCCCAAACCCACCATGAGCCCAGAGGCGGCTTTTTACAATTCCATTTATCCTCTGCTTAAAAGCCTCTGGGGTGTGCTTATGAAAGTATAAGCATCTTACACTCCTGAAAACAGTGTTCATATGTTCCTCAATTCACCTCCACCTCCACCCCTGGATCAGGAATGAAGAAGGAAGGCCCTGGATGAGTATTTATCGGAATAAACTAATAAATATATGAATATTTTTTAGAATAAACTATTCAATGCATAAATAGTTTTGGAATGAATAAATGCATGAATATTTTGAATGAATAAATGCATGAATTTTTTGGAATGAACAATAAATGCATGGAGTTTTTTGAATGAACTAATAAATGCATGAGTATTTTTTGGAATGAACTAATAAATGCATAGATATTTGAATAAATTAAAATTGAGTGAAGTGTCGGTAAATGAATGAATGAGCAGAGGAAGGAATACTCAAAGGGCAGAACCTATGACAATGTGCATCCTCTCTCCCCACAAAGGGCTGGGCCTGGGTCTTCCACTGCCAGGACAGCTCATCTGAGCCCCAGACAAGCCCTCACTCGGGGTCCCCCACTAGCCACAGAATTCCCCTGCCACCTTCCTGGCCCTGTCTTGGTGGGGGGCATCAGAGGGTGTCCCAACAACCATTCCAACTTCAAGCGATGTTGACCAGAGCCCAGGAATTGATGAACATCTGTGTAGAGGTCCATAGCACATTGCAGAGCTCTGAGGCCAGCATCTAGAGCCAACACCTTGGCTCTAGGAGAGAAGACAGAAGTGGTAGGCAAGTCCGGAGATGACCACAGCTGGGCTGGAAAGGAAGAGGAACACAGCCCAGGGGTCCCCAAGAGCCACACCAGAATCAGCAATGCCCAAGGAAGAGAAGTAAGTGTGGGCTGGTAGTCACATAAAGAAAGGACAGGCCAGAGTGACTCTGAGCAGTCAGCTCTCAGGCCACAAGACTGAGATAGAGGAAAATTTGTTATCACTGTGGTCTGAGTCCCTCCTGTCTGTGGCTTGGCCTGAACCCCTCTAACCACCGCCCCCACACCTCCACAGGAACCCAGAGGGAGATGAGGCAGCTGATAGTTCTGCTGCCCAAGTTTATTTAGAGAAAACACAGTAAGAGCTGGGCTGGGCCTTCCTGTGGTCGCAGAGGAAGTGCTAACGGAGGGCGGCAAGACAGGCAGCACTCCTTGCAAAGTGGCCGGAGGGGGATGAAGAAACAGGAAAAGGATCTCCCTCAGAGACGGCCCCATGGCAGGCCAGTCCCACCCAGCCCAGCAGCCTCCGCAGCTGCCTTGACCAGTGACAATCAAAGCTCTGCTTGGTCCTCTTCTGTAACAGGGAGCTCATCCCCCTCTAAAGTCACTAGAGAGAATGTTCTGCCACACCATGTGGCCTGTTGATGTGTACAAGAGGTTCCCATGTCTGGAAATCTTTTTTTTTTTTTTGAGATGGAGTCTCGCTCTGTCACACAGGCTGGAGTGCAGTGGTGCAATCTCAGCCCACTGCAACCTCCGCCTCCCGGGTTCAAGCCATTCTCCTGCCTCAGCCTCCCAAGTACCTGGGATTGCAGGCACTCACCACCACACCTGGCTAATTTTTGTATTTTTAGTAGAAACAGGGTTTCGCCATGTTGGCCAGGCTGGTCTCAAACTCCTGACCTCAGGTGATCCGCCTGCCTCAGCCTCCCAAAGTGCTGGAATTACAGGCGTGAGCCACCGCGCCTGGCCATGTCTGAAAATCTTGACTGGGCTCAGAAAATAAACAGTACAAGTCTTGCGGGATTCTATAGTCACCCAAACCAGCAAGAACTTCTAGTCACTGGAAGGTCTCCAGCACCCACCCCTTTGGGAAAGAGAGGATCCAATCAGACTCTGTATTCCACTCTCATGGTCCCTGCCTTTTGAGTATTATTTCATCTGCTCATTCATTCATTCACTCACTCACATTTCACTCATTCTTTAATTTATTCAACTATTCATGCATGTATTGGTTCATTCCCAAAATATTCATATGTTTAATTGTTTATTCTAAAAAATATGGGGCCGGGTGCAATGGCTCACACCCACAATCCCAACACTTTCGGAGGCCAAGGTAGGTGGATCATTTGAGCCTAGGAGTTCAAGACCAGCCTGGGCAACATGGCGAAACCATGTCTCTACAAAAAATACAAAAATTAGCCAGGTGTGGTGGTTTCTACCTGTAGTCCCAGCTACCGAGGAGGCTGAAGTGGTAGAATCACCTGAGTCCAGGAAGTCAAGGCTGCAGTGACCTGTGATGTACCACTGCACTCCAGCCTGGGCATCAGAGTCAGACCCTGTCTCAAAAAAAAAAAAAGTCACCTGTCAGACTAGATGAGCTCTCGCGGTCCAAAAAGTTTTCCTGGAGTAGAGCTAGAAGTCACTTTTGCTGGACCCATCCCTGCTAGAATTCATTCTTTCCTTACGTCCGTGGAGAATCTCCCCTTCCTCTGGACCCTGGAACCCTCTGGGGGCTTGAGGAATTGACACTGACATTTCCCTATTCCCACACCAGCCTGCTCTCCTCCAGGGAAAACAGTTCTTGTGTATTGAGCACCTACTGTATGCCAGGTACATGCAACATCTCACTTTTCGCTCACCACTACCCAGAGAGGAAAGTGAAGCATAGCTATCATCCTGATTGGACAGACGAGCAAAGCAAAGCTCCGAGAGGTCAAGTGACCCGTCTGAGGTCGTACAGCCAGAATCCAAGTAAAACGGGATCCAGTACCCAAGCCTTTCCTAATGCACCAGGTTAAACGTCCCCGGATGCTTTCACTTGTTTCAGTGAGGGCACAGTTTTGAGTTTGCATAGCACCTCTGAAGGGCAGAGGTTAGTTTCCACAGAGGAACAAAAGGATCAAGAAACCACACAGTTAACAATGCAGCAAGGCTGAGATTAGCATCCATGCTGTCAGGATGCAATGGAGTAGGCAGGATTAAGAACACCTGCTTTAACTGGGTTCAAATTCCCCCCACCTAGCTAAGTGTGCCTGGGCAAGTCAGGTCACCTCTATGAGCTTCCAATGTCTTATCTGCAAAAGGGGAATAATAGTAGTACCTACCTCATTGGTTGTATAAGGAATAGATAAGATGCGTTAAGAGCTGGTACCTGATAATAATAAATAACCCACATAGCTATTTTTTACTTGTTGTTGTTAGAATCCTCTTTTGGCCAGGAGTGGTGGTTCATGCTTGTAATCCCAGCACTTTGGGAGGCTGAGGTGGGCAGATCACCTGAAGTGGGGAGTTCGACACCAGCCTCGCCACTGTGGCGAAACCCTGTCTCTACTAAAAAATACAAAAATTAGCCGGACACGGTAGTGCATGCCTGTAGTCCCAGCTACTCGGGAGGCTGAGGCAGAATCACTTGAGCCTGGAGATGGAGGTTGTAGTGAGCTGCGATTGCACCACTGCACTCCAGTCTGGGTGACAGAGTGAGACTCCATCTTAAAAAAAAAAAAAAAAAGAATCCTCTCTCACTGGATTTCTCCTGCCACACTCTGTACTATCTGCGTTGAAACTATCTCTGAGAACCTTCAGACATTACCCAACACAACTGTATCTGTTTACAGATGGCAAAATGACCATCCATTCAAGACCAAATACGCACCAAAACCTCCCCATTCCTCCCAGACACTGAGAAATGGTGGGAAAACGCTAACTTGAACCAGAGACCAAAGCAGAGGTGCCCAATGACAAGGATAAAAGTCTCCCAGGCATGGAAGTGCAGAGTCCCCTAATACATAAGGTCAAAAGCATACACTTGCAGAAGTCCCAGAGCAGGGAGAAATAACCCAAAGAAGATGATGAATCTGTGGCCACTTCATGAAATTCCCACAAACCCCAACTAGAAGATATTACATCTTGATTACATCTGAGGAAATAGAGAATGTCAGTTTAATCTTGAAAGAGCTATATAATGAATATGTTAGGTGACTCAGAAAGATAAAGGAAGGAATGACAACTGTCAAACAAGAACAGGAGGTTATGAAACAAAAACAGGTAGATATAAAAAGAACCAGTTAGAGCTCAGATATGAAAAGTATACCATCATTCCTCTGTATCCTCAGGTTCCATATCCATGGATTCAACCAACTGCAGATTGAAAATACGGTATTTGAAAAAAATAACAAGACAACAGTAAAAATAATGCAAATTTACAATTTTATACGTCCCAGCACTTTGGGAGGCCAAGGCAGGCAGATCACTTGAGGCCAGGAGCTGCAGACCAGCCTGGCCAACATGATAAAACCCTGTGTCTACTAAAAATACAAAAATTAACTGGGTGTGGTGGCACATGCCTGTAATCCCAGCTACTAGAGAGGCTGAAGCATGAGAATCACTTGAGCCTGGGAGGTGGAGGCTGCAGTAAGTCGAGATCATGCCACTGCACTCCAGCTGGGTGACAGAGCAAGACTCTGTCTCAATAAATAAATAAATAAATAAAAATAAAAAATACACATATAGTATAACAACTATTTACATAGCATTTGCACTGTATTAGTTATCATAAGTAATCTAGAGATTATTCAAAGTGTATGGGAGGGTGGGGCACCGTGGCTCACGCCTATAATCCTAGTACTTTGGGAGGCCAAGGTGGGCAGATCACTTGAGGTCAGGAGTTCGAGACCACCCTGGCCAACATGGCGAAACCTCGTCTGTACTAAAAATACAAAAATTAGCCGGGTGTGGTGGTGGACACCTGTAATCCCAACTACTTGGGAGACTGAGGCAGAAGAATCACTTGAACCCAAGAGGCGGAGGTTGCAGTGAGCCAACATCGCACCACTGCACTTCAGCTTGAGCAACAGAGTGAGACTCCATCTCAAAAAATAAAAATATAAATAAATAAATAAATATCTGGGAGGATATGCATAGGTTATATGCAAATACTACACCATGTTAGATCAGAAACTTGAGTATCCATGGATTTTAATATCCAAGGGAGACTCCAGAACGAATCCCCCCCAGATATCAAGGGATGACTGCAGTTCCTAGAAAATCCAAGAGATGGGTTGACTTGTAAAAGGAAAAACTGAGACCCAAAGCTGGTAAAGAATTTATCAAGATCATATGGGGTTTTAGTGGCAGAGATGGAACTAGAACTTGGAGCTCAGAATTTAGCAGCCCAGAACTGAGGTCTAACTCAGCAACTGAGCCCTGGGGCCACTTGTGGCTCTCTAAGGGTTGTTTGTGGTTTCCCCTCCCTCTTTCCTGTTTTCTTTTCTTTCCTTGCATTGTAAGGCTGGTGCTGAGCTGGACTCCACAGTCCCTCCCTAATGAGGAATGGGGCTTCCATCCCCTGACAAGGCAGGGTTGGACAGTAGGTAGAGAAATGGCCAATAGCCAAGCGTGGTGGCTCACACCTGTAATGCCAACTCTTTGGGAGGCCAAGGCGGGAGGATCACTTGAACTTAGAGTTCGAGACCAGCCTGGGCAATGTGACGAAACCCTGTCTCTACAAAAAAAAAAAAAAAGAAAGAAAGAAAGAAAGAAAGTTTTCAAAACTTAGCCGGGCATGGTGGTGTGGGCCTCCGGTCCCAGCTACTTGGGAAGCTGAGGTGGGAGGATCACCTGAGCCTGGGGAGGTCGAGGCTGCAGTGAACTGTGATCACACCACTGCACTCCAGCCTGGGCAATAGAGTGAGGCTCTGTCTCAAAAAAAGAGAGAGAGATTGACAGAAAGAGAGAGAGAAATGGCCTACCCTCTCCTCCTAAATTAGAATACAATAAAATCTTAATGTCGTAAGAGTAGTTGATTGAGTGAAACTAAGAGAAACAGTCAATATTGGCCATGGGATACTAACTTAGTGACTTAACCGCTCTAAGCCTCAGCTCCTCATCTATAAAATGGTTTCAAGGTTATCATCATATGCAGATGTCGTGAGAATTAAAATGGAAACCTGTGTCTATAAGACATAAGGTACCTGGCATAGGCTGGGCACGGTGGCACACACCTGACATCTCAGCACTTTGGGAGGCTGAGACAGGTGGATCGCTTGAGCCTAGGAGTTCAAGACCAGCCTCTGCAACATAGTGAGACCTTGTCTCTACAAAAAATAAAAAATAAATGAAGCAGGAGGTTGCTTGAACCCGGGAGGTCAAGGTTGCAATGAGCTGTGACGGCACCACTGCACTCCCGCCTGGATGATAGGAGTGACACCCTGTCTCAACAATAATAATAAGATTAAGATACTCAGCATATCAGCATAGTCTCCTATGAAGACTTGGGGAGTCTTCCTGTGGTTTGCCCACCCTCTTTTTCGAGCCCAAAGACACCCGAGATGAAGATGAAGCTACAGTTACTAGGAGACTCAGAGGCCAACAGAGGAGAGAGAAGTTTAAGACTTTGAAAGGATAAAAAAAAAAGGTGAGAAAAAGAAAAGATGAATCAAAGGAGAAGGTAGGAGGCTGCCTCACAAATTCCCCACCCATGTGGCCAGAGGGTAGCCCACAAGCTTTTCTTTTGCTCTAAGAGAGGAGCTAAAAATGACTGCAAACTCTCCAGTGGGTGTAAGATTTAACACTCCGGCAAAATGTAGCATTTGCGAGGCCAACGCACATCTGGAGAAATTGTTTAGGCACGTCGCTTACCGGGAAATACTCATTTGTTTTCATTTACATGAGATACCAATTTTTCCTGCCAAAATTGGCAAAGATTTTTTTAAAATGATAAAACTTAATGCTAGCAAGGATGCAGTAAGACGGGCCCTTGTGTACCCAGAAGGTATACATTGCTTCCTGGCAAAGTAATTGAGAAATGTGAAATGAGCCAGGCATGAAGGCTCATGCCTGTAATTCCAGCACTTTGGGAGGCTGAGGTGAGAGGATCACTTGAAATCAGGAGTGGGAGACCAGGCTGGGCAATATAGCAAGACCCCATCTCTCTAAAAAAAAAAAAGTTTAAGAAATACAAAACAAATTTGGACTCATACCTTGTTTGAAGAATGAGGGTATTATTTTTCTCCTACCTGGGTCACTACTCCAGGCTTTTCTCTATTCCTTTTCTGACCTTAGTACCCCCTTAGCCCTCCTCAAACACACCACTCCAGCCACGCAGACCATTTTTTACTTCATGAAAGAATGGTCCCTCACCTCCACATAATGTTTCTTCTGCCTGAAGCATTCTTCCCTCACCTCTTCCCTAAGCCAAATCATATTTGTCCTTTAAGACACAGCTTAGATGCTACCTCCTTCAGGAAGCCCACCAGATTGATTCCTCTCAGATAGGCCAGAAGCGCCTTCTAGGTTCCCAGGACCCAGTGGGATTCCACCATTGCTGCAGCAATCTCTCTGGGTCTGCCCCGTGTCTACAGATCTCTTGAATAGACAGTCGAATAAATACAAGAGGTGTGAGATATTTCGAGAAGGGGGTGTGCTCTATGTGGTCCAGAAAGCAAACTAAGGACCACAGAGAGGGGGATGAAGGCGCAGTTTGAACCAGCATCTGAAAGGATTTTGTAAGAATTCCAGCTCACTAACCAAGCAAGGTTGCCTTGATAGGTAATGAGCTGCCCGTCACAGGAGGTGTGCAAGCAGGGAGACTACTTCTCCAGGTCCAGCTCTCTGCCTTCTCCACCCCTCCTGCCCAGACTCGGGGGGCCTGAGATGAAGGAGTTGCTTTCCTCCCCAAGCTGGCTTTCCTCTGACTCAAAAGTCTG
>NW_016807065.1:1504300-1514595 GCF_001698545.2 Rhinopithecus bieti
GGGAAGGAAGGAAGAAAAAAAGAAAAGAAAAGAAAAATTTAGGCCAGGCACGGTGGCTCACACCTGTAATCCCAGCACTTTGGGAGGCAGACAGATCATGAGGTCGGGAATTCAAGACCAGCCTGGCCAACACAGTGAACCATCTCTACTAAAAATACAAAAATTAGCTGGGTGTGGTGGCAGGCGCCTGTAATCCCAGCTACTCAGGAAGCTGAGGCAGGAGAATTGCTTGAACCCGGGAGGCAGAGGTTGCAGTGAGCCAAGATCGTGCCACTGCACACCAGTATGGCAACAGAGCGAGACTCCATCTCAAAAAAAAAAAAAGAAAGAAACGAAAGAAAGAAAAAAAGAAAAGGAAAAATTGCATCTAAAATCCTTTCACCTGCCATCTCTCTTGGACTCTCCTCCTCACACAGCTGGACAACTGCAACCTCCCCTCCCACACTCACTCACTCCACTCCAGCCACATGGGCCACCTCCCTGTTCCTCCAACACCCCAATGCAGTCCTGCCTCAGGGCCTTTGCACAGGCTGTTCCCTGTGCCAGGAATGCTGTTCCCCAGACACTCACATCACTCCTCCCTCACCTCCTTTAGGTCTTTCTCCTCCAATGTCACCTCCTCAGCAAGGCCTCCCCAACCCCCAAGCTAAACAGCCACCCACACACTTACACACACACACTCACTTTCTCTCCTCATTCTGCTTATTCCAGACACTTTCACTCCCCTTCTTTATTTTTTCACTTTTTTTTTTTTTTTTTTTTTTTTGAGACAGAGTCTTGCTCTGTCACCCAGGCCTGAGTGTAGTGATGCAATCATGGCTCATTGCAGCCTCAACCTCCTGTGTTCAAGCAATCCTCCCGTCTCAGCCTTCCAAGTAGCCGGGACTACAGGCATGTGCCACCACACCTGGCCAGTTTTTTAATTTTTATTTTGTAGAGACTGGGTCTTGCTATGTTGCCCAGGCTGCTCTCCAATTCCTGGCCTCAGTGGATCCTCCTGCCTCAGTTTCCCAAAGCACTGGGATTACAGGTGTGAGCCACCTCGCCTGGCCTATTTTACTGTATCTTTTGTTCGTTTGTTTTTTGAGACAGAATTTCACTCTGTTGCCCAGGCTGGAGTACAGTAGTGCGATCTCTGCTCACTGCAACCTCTGGGTTCAAGTGACTCTCCTGCCTCAGCCTACAGGGTAGCTGGGATTACAGACGTACACCACCGTGCCCGGTTAATTTTTGTATTTTTAGTAGAGACAAGGTTTCACCATGTTGGCCAGGCTGGTCTCGAACTCCTGACCTCAAATGATCCACCCTCCTTGGCCTCCTGAAGTGTTGGGATTACAGGCATGAGCCACTGTGCCCTGGTTTCTTATTTTTTATTGACAAATAATAATTGCAGATATTTGTGCAGTATGATGTGAGGCTTTGATGTATGTGTACCGTGTGGAATGATTAAACCAGGCTCATTAACAAACCCATCATCTCATACACTTATTGAAATCAGTATGAAGAGGTACCAGCATTCCAGGTACTATTCACAATAGCACAGATTTGGAAGCAACTTAAATGACCATGGATGGATGAAGTGATAAAGAAAATGTGGTATAAGCCTGGGCGAAACCCATCTCTACAAAAAATACAAAAACTAGCCAGGCGTAGTGGTGCATGCCTGTAGTTCCAACTACTCGGGCGGCTGAGGTGGGAGGATTGCTTGAACCCAGGAAGTCGAGGCTGCAGTGAGCTATGATTGCACCACCGCACTGCAGCCTGGGTGACAGAGCAAAACAAAGGAAGAAAGCAAAAAAAAAAAAAAAAAGAGAGAGAGAGAAGGGAACGGAAAAAGGAAGAAAGAAGGGAGGGAGGGAAGGAAGGACGGAAGGAGGGAGGGAGGGAGGAAGGAAGGAGGGAGCTAGGGGGAGGGAAGGGAGGGAGGGGGAAGGGAAGCGAGGGAGGGAGGAAGAAAGGAAGGGAAGGGAAAGGGAAAGGGAAAGGGAGGGAAAGAAAGCAAGAAAGGAGGGAGGGAAGAAGGAAGGAGGGCAGGTGCGGTGGCTCACGCCTCTAATCCCAGCACTTTGGGAGGCTGAGGAGGGCGGGTAACCTGAGGTCAAGAGATCAAGACTAGCCTGGCCAATATGTCTCTACTAAAAATACAAAAAAATTAACCAGGCATGGTGGCGGGCGCCTGTAATTACAGGTGGAGGGCACCTGTAATCCCAGCTACTAGGGAGGCTGAGGCAAGAGAATCGCTTGAACCCGGGAGGTGGAGGTTGCAGTGAGCCGAGATTGCAGCATCGAACTCCAGCCTGGGCAACAAGAGTGAAACTCCATCTCAAAAAAAAAAAAAAAAAAAAAAAAAGGGAGGGAGGGAAGGAAAGGAAGGAAGGAAGGAAGGAAGGAAGGAAGGAAGGAAAGAAAGAGGGAGGGAGGGAGGGAAGGAAGGAAGGAAGGAAGGAAATGTGATATGTATATGCAATTCAATACTACTTAGCCTTGAAAAGCAAGGAAAATCCTGTCATCTGAGACGTGGATGAACTTCCTTACTTTATCATTAGCGATGGTGTATTTGCTTGGTGTATGTCTCTGCCTAACACCAGACCCCGAGAACAGAGACCGTTCCCCCTCTATGTCCCCAGTGCCCAGAACAGCACCTGACACACAGTAGGTGCTTAATAACTGTTTGTTGAACGAGTGTAGACAATGTTGTTTAATTCTCGCAACACCCCTGGGAGGCCCCACATCTCTTTTTCCCCTGGAGGCCCAGAGAGGTGCACCAACTTGCCCAGGGTCACACAGCTGGGTTTGCTGCCTGGGCAGCTGGAGCCCAGACCCTACCCTGCCAAGCCTGAGATGTGACCTGAACTGTGAGCAGGTCCCAAAAGCACCTTTGATGCCAAGACAGAGCTCCTCTGGGACCTCCTACAGGGCAGTGGCCGGTATTGTAGGTCAGGACTGGGGGCTCATGAGGCCCCAGGGCCTCAGTCGCCCTTCTGTGAAATGGGCCCAGGAGTTCACTGAAAGAAGTGTCTTCCGGCCCTTGGAGCCCTCCCCCCGCCACCCTAGAGGTGGCCGTCCCTCCCCCATCTCCGAAACTATGCTGAAAACAGGGAAATTCTTCCCAAGCCTGGAATATACCATGGGCTCCTGGAAACAGGCCAGAGCTTCATCCCTGGGGACTCAGAGGGCACGAACTGGAGCCTGTGACCCCTCTGGGTCCCAAAATACCCGCTGGCGTCATCCAAGTCCTTTCTGAGTCCCTCACACTGCCTAAGCTAAGCACTTTACAGACACTATCTGCTGGAGGGATCTTTTTACTATGCAAATCAGATTACGCCACTTTTCTGCTTAAAACCTTTAACAGATCAAGACTGCACTCCCTTCCCCAACCTACAGGGCCTGGGAGATCCAGATGGAGCATATCCTGGCCCTACTCCAGCCACACTGGCCTTCCCACCATTCCGAGTCACCACAGGGCCTCAGCGCCTGCAACGCTCTTCCTCCCTTCTAGTTCCCTTATCCGCCTCCTCTGATCACAAATTCTCTGGGAAGCCCTCTCCAACCTCAGACTAAGTCAGGTGCCTCTGCTTCTGACTGCAGGTGCTTCTGCTTCTCAGCATTTAGTATTGTTGTGATTTTACAGGTATTTGTGTGATTATTTGATTAATGTCTCTTTCTTTAAAAAAAAAATTTTTTTTTTTTTTTTTGAGAAGGAGTCTCACTCTGTCAGCCAGGCTGGAGTGCAGTGGTGCGATCTCGGCTCACCGCCATCTCCGCCTTCTCAGATGAAGTGATTCTCCTGCCTCAGCCTCCCAAGTAGCTGGGATCACAGGTGCACACCACCACGCCCAGCTCATTTTTTGTATCTTTAATAGAGACAGGGTTTTACCACGTTGGCAAGCTGGTCTCGAACTCCTGACCTCAGGTGATCCACCCACCTTGGCCTCCCAAAGTGCTTGGATTACAGGCATGAGGCACCACACCTGGCCTTTAAACTTTTTTAGAGAGAGGGTCTTGCTCTGTCACCCAGGCTGGAGTGCAGTGGTGCAATCATAGCTCACTGCAGCCTCGACCTCCTGGGCTCAAACAATCCTCCCACCTCAGCCTCCTGAACAGCTGGAAGTACAGGCATGAGCCACTGTGCCCAGCAACTAACATCTCTCTTTCTTTCACGAATCCACTGCCTGTCTTTCTTCCCCGTGGTGTATCCTCACTATGGGGGCTGGCATATAGTAGGTGCTTGATAAATACTTGTTGAATGAATGAATTGAATCCTCTCATCACCCCAGATTCCAATTTGATAGATGAGGAGAATGAAGCTTGTTCACTTAAGATCACACCAGAAATCCTCACTTGTCCTGTGCAGATCCCACCCCAGACCCCCCAGGCAGCCTCCCACTCCCCGCCCCACTTCCAACTTTAGGACAATGGTTCTTAACCCAGGGGAAATTTGTCAATGTCTGGAGATATTTTTTGTTATCCCGACCTGGGGGGGTGCTACGGGCACCTGGTGGGTAGAGACCAGGGCCGCTGCTAAATGTCCCACAATGCACAACACAGCCCCCCAAGACAAAAGACTGCCTGGACCCAAATGTCAATAGGGCGTGGTGGAGAACCCCTGCTGTGGGGGAAGTGCCCATAGCTGAGCCTGTTAGGAAGATGTGCACCCCAAATAGGCTTGGGACCAGGAGCTCCTGGCTCAGAAGTGGTGGTTGTAACACCAAATCACCCTGCTACCTCTCGATTATTCTGTGTTAGGCACGCAGGCCTCCTCGCTCTTCCTCCAACATACCAGGCACTGCCCTGCCTCAGGGCCTTTGCACACACCGGCTGTGCCCTCCACCTGGAATGCTGCCGCCAGATATCTGCATGGCTGGTCCTCTCTTCCAATGCCTGTAACCGTCTCTGTACCCCCAGTCCTTCCAAACCCACCAAGCCCCTCAGCCTCAGCCTGGAAGTTTGGGGAACAACGTCGGAATGGGGTGTGGTCTCTGAGACCCAAACATCTAGTTCTTTAGGCTCATGTGAACCAGTGATTCCCACCCCCAGGGCCGATCACAGGTGGTGGGGAAAACGAGGGGTGTCCTGCCTCCTCTGCCCCTCTGAGCAGGTCTGAGAGCCCCCCAGAAACCTGCTGCAGTTAGAAGCTGGCCTCATGGTAATTATTCCAATGATTCCTCAACAAATCTTTGAAAGAAAGCACAGAGTGGAGGGACAGAGATGGAGAGAGATTTACAGTAAGAGAGGACTGTCACTCACCCACTAACTACAATCCCACACACAGCAATCAGGCTCCAGCAGACAACAGCTGGAGGTCTGTGTCCCTAACTTGCCTGCAACAAATATTCCCAACCCCTTAGCAACTGTAATTTGCAGCAGTCACGCTCCCACAACAACCTTAAAGCAACAGGACCCCGCAGCAGCCAGAGTCCCCAAGGACCCCCTGCAGACAAAAGCAATCGCCAGGCCAGGCGCGGTGGCTCATGCCTGTAATCCCAGCACTTTGGGAGGCCGAGATGGGTGGATCACGAGGTCAGGAGATCAAGACCATCCTGGCCAACGTGATGAAACCCTGTCTCTGGCCGGGCATGGTTGCTCACGCCTGTAATCCCAGCACTTTGGGAGGCCGAGATGGGTGGATCACGAGGTCAGGAGATGGAGACCATCCTGGTTAACACGGTGAAACCCCATCTCTACTAAAAATACAAAAAAATTAGCTGGGCGTAATGGCGGGCGCCTGTAGTCCCATCTACTTGGGAGGCTGAGGCAGGAGAATGGCGTGAACCCGGGAGGCCGGGCTTGCAGTGAGCCGAGATCGTGCCACCGCACTCCAGCCTGGGCGACTGAGCAAGACTCCGTCTCAAAAAAGAAAAGAAAAGAAACCCCGTCTCTACTAAAAATACAAAAAAAAAAAAAAAAATGAGCTGGTTGTGGTGGCATGTGCCTGTAATCCCAGCTACTCTTGAGGCCGAGACAGGAGAATCGCTTGAACCAGGGAGTCAGAGGTTACAGGGAGCCGAGATTGCACCACTGCACTCCAGCCTGGGAACAGAGTGAGACTCCGTCTCGAAAATAAATAAATAAATAAATACATAAATACATAAATAAGCAATCGCCAATCTCCACAGATTTAGACCTCCCACCGGGGCGAAAACCGCCCCCCTCCACAAAACCACCCCAGACAGGCACAGGAAAAGACTCCTTTCAACAGCAGAGCCCCCAGAATACTGCACCCCAAATTTTTACAACAACTGGATCCCCTCAATAGTCGAACGCCAACCATGGACAAGCCCCAGGACAAAGACCCTCAGCACGGCGACTGACCCACCTAACCACCAGATTCACAGAGCCCAGCTGGACCCCCCACCTCCCCTACAGCAGATCCCAAGAATAACGACCCCTACAGCCGCACGACAGCCGGACCCTCCCTGGACCACCAGGCATCATCTTTGGAGACCTCCAGACCCGCCTTCGTTCCCCGCTACACACACACAGGTGTCGCCACCCATAGGGGCCCAGGATTAGCTGCTTTGCAGAGGTGCAAGGAGGCCATGCTCTTCCATTCACCTAGCACAGGCCTGGGCGCAGCAGGGAAACACTGGGCAGCAGCAGCTGTGCTGTGTAGGGAGCAGGGCCAGGGGCGGGGGCTGCACCCGTGGAAGTAAAAAGGCAGGACAAGAGGTTGGAGCCAGGTAGGAAAACAAGCGGGGAGAAAACGAGCTTCAGACAGAAGATGGGCTGCAGGAGAAGGCGGGCTTCAGGGAGAAGGTGGGCTTCGAGGAGAAGGTGTGCTGTGGAAGGAGGTGGGTGTCAGAGAGAAGGTGGGCTGCGGGAGAAGGTGGGCTTCAGGGAGGAGGTGGGCTGTGGGAGAAGGTGGGCTGTGGGAGAAGGTGGGCTTCAGGGAGGAGGTGGGCTTCAGGCAGGAGATGGGCTTCAGGGAGGAGGTGGGCTTCAGGGAGAAGGTGGGCTTCAGGGAGGAGGTGGGCTGTGGGGAGAAGGTGGGCTTCAGGGAGGAGGTGGGCTGTGGGGAGAAGGTGGGCTTCAGGGAGGAGGTAGGCAGCAGAGGCAGGTGGGCTGCAGGAGAAGGTGGGCTGCAGGAGCAGGCGGGCTGTGGGGAGAAGGTGGGCTGCAGGGATAACACTGGCTTTGTGCAGAAGGTGGGCTGTGGGAAGAAGGAGACTCAGGAGGGCCGTCTCGGATGGAGGCCACATGGGGGTCTGCAGCCTGATGCTCCCTCCTCCTTCCTGGGCAGTGCCTGGTGCTCCCCCTTAGGGAACGGGTCAGAGGAAGCCGATGAGCGAGAGGAGAACCTCAGAGAGGGTAGAACCTGTTCTCCCCACCCTGAGAGCAGGGCTTGGATGGGGCAGCAGAGACAGGGACAGGCAGAGACACAGAGAGAGACAGAGATTCAAACAGAGACAGAGACCCGCCTGAACCACAGACCCAGGGAGAGAGAGGGCCAGAGCTACAGAGACATGGGGAGACACAGAGAGAGACAGAGACAGAGCAGGGAGAGCGCCAAGACAGCAAACAAGACCCAGAGAGAGACAGCGCCGGAGAGAAAGGACAGAGTTGAGAGGGTGGAGGGGACAGAGATGGGGAGACAGAGTCAGAGAGAGGGCCTGAGATAGGCAGGGGGCGGCGGCTGGGTGCGGGCTCCCTGAGTATCTTCCAGCCCCCTGAATGGGCCAGCTCAGCTGGTCATCCACCTGCATGCCGTCCTCACCTGCTCTGGACGCTGTCTCCCCGGTGAGTCCCACGTGAGCCTCACCAGCCGTGTGGAACCTCCCGCGGTGAAGGTAGTCACCAGCGCTTCCGTAAAGGTGACACCCAGGCCCCCAGCCTGCAGCTTGTGGCTTTCCCTCCAGGGGTGTCCCCGCACCTGTGTCTGCCAAGGGAGCAGGTGCTGTGGGCTGCCCCAGACTCAGGGACATCACTGGAGAGCAAACAGCCCCACCAGGAGAGTACAGGGGGAGGGAGACCTGCTTGTCCAGCCCCCGGTAGCCCAGCAAGTGGGGTCTGAGCTGGCCACAGCTAGAGTCTCTCATTCCAACCCCCTAAGACCCTTCTAGAAAGATCCAGGGGCAAAGGGGAGGAGGCTCTGTCCTTCCTTACATCTGAGGACACTCTCCTGCTCAAACACCCTCTATGGCTCCGCATTGCCTTTCAGATTTTCTAATTCCTGGCCCTGAACTATTCTTGGACAAAGCCTCTCTGTCCAGCCTCTGCATCGGGGGAAACTGAGGCATGGCATAATTAAGTGGTATGCCCCCAGGAAGAAGTGGAGCTAAGTACTACATGAGTTTTCTAATGAAAGGGCATTCCAGGCAGAGGGAGCCGCAAAGGCCCAGAGGTAGGAGTCATCATGAACCTGTCCCGGGAACCCAACAGGAAGTGGAGGAAGGTGGTCAGAACTGCTGATAGGAAAATTTCTGCAAGTGGCTGCGGGGTTGACTGGACTCCACTGGCAGAGCGGGAGCCTTGCGATGAGGGAGGAGGCCGAGCCACACTGCAGATTGGAAGAGAAGACGTGAGGTGCGACCCTGAGGCGGGGCTGGAGTTGAGATTCACCCTGCGGAGTCGCTGAGCGAGCCTAGGCTTGGGAACAGCGGCGCCTGGTGGGCACTGTGTGGAACTTCACCCCCCTTCATTGGTTGATTCAACAGATGTTTATTTCTTTTTCTTTTTTTTTCTTTTTTATTCTTCTCTTTTTTTAATAAATATTTTTGAGGCAGGACTCGCTTTCTCTGTCACCCAGGCTGGAGTGCAGTGGCGCCAACACAGCTCACTGCAGCCTCGACCTCCTGGGCTCAAGAGATCCTCCCACATCGGCCTCCTAGTAACTGGGATTACAGATGCGTGCCACAAAGCCTGGCTAATTTTCTGGTTTGTAGAGATGGGGTCTCGCCATGTTGCCCAGGCTGGTCTCGAACTCCTGGGCTCAAACAATCCTCCCGCCTTGGCCTCCCAAAGTGCTGAGATTACAGGCATGTGCCACCATGGCCAGCCATAAATTTTTTTTTAATTTCAATAGCTTTTGGGGTAAAAGTGGTTTTTGTTTTTTGTTTTTGGTTAGTTGGTTTGTTTGTTTGTTTTCAGATGGAGTTTCGCTCTTGTTGCCCAGGCTGGAGTGCAATGGGACGACCTCAGCTCACTGCAACCTCTACTACCCAGGTTCAAGCAATTCTCCTGCCTCAGCCTCCAGATAAGGTGGGACTACAGGCACCTGCCACCATGCTCAGCTAATTATTTTGTGTTTTTAGTAGAAACAGGGTTTCACCATGCTGGCCAGGCTGATCTCAAACCCCTGACCTCAGGTGATCCACCTGCTTTGACCTCCCAAAGAGCTGGGATTACAAGCGTGAGCCACCGTGCCTGGCCTGGTTTTGACTACATGGATGAATTGTTTAGCAGTGAAGTCTGAGATTTTGGTGCACCCGTCACCTGGAAATATACACTGTACCCCATATGTAACCTTTTATCCCTCATCCCCCTCCCAACCTTTCCCACTCCAAGGGCCTGAAGTCCATTATATCATTCTATGTGTTTGCGTCCTCATAGCTTAGCTCCCACTTACAAGTGAGAACACATGATATTTGGTTTTCCATTCCAGAATTACTTCACTTAGAATAATGGCCCCTAGCTCCATCCAAATTGCTGCAAAAGACATTATTTCATTCTTTTCATGGCTGAATAATATTCCATGATGTGTATATACCATGTTTTCTTTATCCACTCATTGATTGATAGGCACGCCAGTTAGTTCCATATCTTTGCAATTGCGAGTTGTGCTGCACAAAACATATGCGTGCAGGTGAACATTTATCTCCAGCAGTGTTCCTGGAGTATTTGACACCAACTGGGATCATTTTTCAATTTCTCCTCTCTATGAAATAGACTCATCTTCAGCAATAATCATGAAATAAAATAACCATGAAATAAATGCAGGCCAGGTGCAGTAGCTCACGCCTGTAATCCCAGCACTTTGGGAGGCCGAGGTGGGCAGATCAACTGAGATCAGGAGTTCGAGACCAGCCTGGCCAACATGGCGAAACCCTGTCTCTACTAAAAATGCAAAAATTAGCTGGGTGTGGTGGTGCATGCCTATAATCCCAGCTACTTGGGAGGCTGAGGCAGGAGAATCACTTGAACCCAGGAGGCAGAGTTTGCAGTGAGCCAAGATCATGCCATTGCACTCCAGCCTGGGCAACAAGAGCAAAACTCTGTCAAGAAGAAAGAAAAGAAAGAGAGAGAGAGAGAGAGAGAGAGAGAGAGAGAGAGAGAGAGAGGGAGGGAGGGAGGGAGGG
>NW_016807065.1:1514961-1517781 GCF_001698545.2 Rhinopithecus bieti
AGAAAGAAAGAAAGAAAGAAAGAAAGAAAGAAAGAAAGAAAGAAAGAAAGAAAGAAAGAAAAAGAAAGAAAGAAAGAAAGAAAGAAAGAAAGAAAGAAAGAAAGAAAGAGGAAGGAAGAAAGAAAGAGAGAGAAAGAGAGGAAGGAAGAAAGAAAGAGAGAAAGAGAGGAAGGAAGGAAAGGGAAGGGAAGAAGGAAAGGAAGGAAAAGAAGGAAGGAAGGAAGGAAGGAAGGAAGGAAGGAAGGAAGGAAGGAAAGGAAGGAAGGAAAAGAAAGAAAAGAAAGAAAGAAAGAAAGAAAGAAAGAAAGAAAGAAAGAAGGAAAGAAAAAGGAAGGAAGGAAGGAAATGCAGACACTGAAAATTTGGTTAATGTCTGATATAATTGTATTTTATGTAAATAATTGTCTAGTAACTAAGGGAACTTTAATAAAACTGAAATATTTGCAAGCAGTGCAATTCCAGTGAGTCATTAAATCAATGGTGTAGAGAATGATGTAAAATAATGTAACATTTTATTTTCTTGGCTCATTCTTTTTAGCGTGAAGACAATGAACAAATTTTAAAACATAAGTTTCCATTTTAAAGATATCATTCGAATTCAGCACTAGAGTTCATTTATGAACTAAAATTTACACTTACAAACAAATATACCTAACGGTTTACAGTGCTCCGCTGGTTTCAATACAAATAAAATCTCCCAGTGGTCACAGCAAAGTACAGAATTGAAGTCACTCAAGTTCTGTGTTTTCATCTTTAAATCATCTTTTATTATTTCTTTCTAATCTAAATCCAGGAAGATGTAGATGTATTATTCTATCATGAGGTTTACAGACACTCAAGCCATTCCAAACCATTATGTTTCTCCAAATGAAAGTAGATAGTTGAATGATGGTTGCCAGAGGCCAGGAAGGGTAGTGAGGAGGAAGAGGGAGAAGGGATGTTTAATGGGTCCAAAATACAGTTACAGGCCGGGCACAGTGGTTCACACCTGTGATCCCAGCACTTCAGGAGGCCGGAGAAGGAGGATCACTTGAGGCCAGGAGTTCGAGACCAGCCTGGGAAACATAGTGAGATCCCACATCTCTATTAAGAGCTTAAAAATTAGCCAGGCATGGGGGCACATTCCTGTGGTCTCAGCTACTCAGGAGGCTGAGGTAGGAGGATGGCTTGAGCCCAGGAATTTAAAGCTGGAATGAGCTGTGATCTCCCCACTGCACTCCAGCCTGGGCAACAGAGTGAGACCCTGTCTCTAAAGAAAGAAAAAAGTTAGATAGAAGAAATAATACCTATTGTTCCGTAGCACAATAGGGCACCCATGGTTAATGATAACTTATTGAAGGCCGGGCGTGGTGGCTCACGCCTGTAATCCCAGCACTTTGGGAGGCTGAAGCAAGTGGATCCCTTGAGGTCAAGAGTTTGAGACCAGCCTGGCCAACATGGTGAAGCCCCGTCTCTACTAAAAATGCAAAAATTATCTGGGCATAGTGGCTGGCACCTGTAATCCCAGCTACTCGGAAGGCTGAGGCAGGGGAATCGCTTGAACCCGGGAGGCAGAGGTTGCAGTGAGTTGAAATTGAACCACTGTACTCCAGCCTAGGCAACAGAACGAGATTCCATCTAAGAGGAAAAAAAAAAAAAAGCTTATTATATATTTTGAAATAATTAAACAAGTGTAATTGAAAAGTTCCTAATACAAAGAAATGTTTGGGGTAATGGATGTCCCAGTTACCCTGATTTGATCATGACACATTGTATGTTTGTATGAAAATATTGCATATGTCCCATAAATATGTACACCTATTGTGGTTCCACAATAACTAAAAATAAATTTTAAAAAAAGAAAGTGAATAATTGAATCCACTTTTGTCTGGACTGCCCCTGTACATGGGAAGTTCTCTGAATTAATTTCCATGGAGAACACAAAGTTCACGAAGAATAAATGATTAAAATGCGCTAAGTTGAAGTTTACAAATACATTACAAAACCTCAAAATAAATAAGTACATAAATTATGAAAATAAACTGTAACTAGAGAAATCCAAGTAAATTCTGTACTGCAAGGAATCAGTCATATTCTATCAGCATCAATGTCCTGATCTTTTTTCTAACGTGAATTTCCTTTTATTTCTATTTTGTTCTTTTCTTTTTTTTTTTTTTTTTTGAGATGGAGTCTGGCTCCTCGCCCAGGCTAAAGTGCAGTGGCGCGATGTCAGCTCACTGCAAGCTCCGCCTCCCGGGTTCACGCCATTCTCCTGCCTCAGCCTCCCTAGTAGCTGGGACTACAGGTGCCCGTCACCACGCCCGGCTAATATTTTGTATTTTTAGTAGAGACGGGGTTTCACCGTGTTAGCCGGGATGGTCTCCATCTCCTGACCTGGTGATCCACCCGCCTCGGCCTTCCAAAGTGCTGGGATTACAGGCGTGAGCCACCGCGCCTGGACTTTTTTTTTTTTAGACAGAATCGCGCTCCATCTCGCAGGCCGGAGTGCACTGGTTCAATCTCTGCTCACTGCAACCTCCACCTCCTGGGTTCAAGTGATTCTCCTGCCTCAGCCTCCCCAGTAGCTGGGATTACAGGAGCCTGCCACTACGCCCAGCTAATTTTTGTATCTTTAATAGAGATGGGGTTTTGCCATGTTGGCCAGGCTGGTCTCAAACTCCTGACCTCAGGAGATCCACCTGCCTCGGCCTCCCAAAGTGCTGGGATTACAGGCGCGAGCCACCGCACAGCCTCTATTAATTTCTTTATACCCCTCCTTGCAGGGCTAACTCACTCATGCAATGTGTTGATCTTTTTTTTTTTTTTTTTTTTTTTTTTTTT
>NW_016807065.1:1519909-1524122 GCF_001698545.2 Rhinopithecus bieti
TTTTTTTTTGGCAGAATCTCGCTCTGTTGCCCAGGCTGGAGTGCAATGGCACGGTCTTGACTCACTGCAATCTCCACCTCCCAGGTTCAAGCCGTTCTCCTGCCCTCAGCCTCCCAAGTAGCTGGGATTACAGGCATGCACCACCACGCCTGGCTAGTTTTGGGGTTTTTGTTTGTTTGCTTGTTTGATTTGTATTTTTAACAGAGATGGGATTTCACCATATTAGCCAGGCTGGTCTTGAACCCCTGACCTCAGGTGATCTGCCCACCTCAGCCTCCCAAAGCGCTGGGATTACAGACGTAAGTCACCGCGCCTGGCCACATCTGCCTTTTTTATTGTAGTAATATATACATAATGTAAAACTGACCGTTTTAATCATTTCTCAGCATCCGTACAGTTCAGTGGCATTAAGCACACTCACATTGTGCAACCATCACCACCATCCGCCTCCAGAACGCCTCGTCTTGCAAAACCAAAACAGCATACCCATTAAACCCTAATTCCCCATTCTTCACTTCCCTTTATTTATTTATTTTTTTTAAATTCCAGGGTACATGTGCAAGACATGCAGGTTTGTGACATAAGTAAACGTGTGTCATGGGGGTTTGCTGCACCTGTCAACCCATCGCCTAGGTATTAAGCCAGGCATGCATTGCCTATTTTTCCTGATATTCTCCCCTCCCCTGCCCTCCTCCAACAGATCCCAGTTTGTGTGTGTGTGTGTGTGTGTGTGTGTGTGTGTGATATTCCCCTCCCTGTGTTCATGTGTTCTCATTGTTCAGTGCCCACTTATCAGTGAGAACATGCGGCGTTTGGTTTTCTGTTCCTGGTTTAGTTTGCTGAGAATGATGGCTTCCAGCTCTATCCACATCCCTACAAAGAACATGATCTCACTCCTTTTTTTTTTTTTGGAGATGGAGTTTCCCTCTTGTCCCCCAGGCTGGAGTGCAGTGGTACAATCTCGGCTCACTGCAACCTCCACCTCCCCAGTTCAAGTGATTCTCCAGCCTCAGTCTCCTGAGTATCTGGGATTACAGGCACCCACTACCACACCTGGCTAATTTTTGTATTTTTAGTAGAGATGGGGTTTCAACATGTGGGCCAGGCTGGCTTCAAACTCCTGACCTCAGGTGATCCACCCACCTCAGCCTCCCAAAATGCTGGGATTACAAGTGTGAGCCACTGCGACTGGCTGATCTCATTCCTTTTTATGGCTGCATAGTATTCCATGGTGTGTATGTACCACATTTTCTTTATCCAATCTATCATTGATGGGCATTTGGGTTGATTCCATGTCTTTGCTATTGTGAATTATATACCAACCCTTCTCTTTACACTACTGTTATTAGCTGCCTGCATGACTAAGAGTCCAGCATTGTTCTAATCACATTCCACATAATAGCCCCCTCTGATCCTCACCCAAACCTATAAGGCAGGTATATTAACATCCTATTTCACAGATGAGGTAACTGAGGCACAGAAAGGTCAAGGTTTCCGCTCAAGGTCACACAGCAAGGCAATGATGGAATCAGATTTGAACTGGGGCCAGCTGCCTCAGAGCCTGTGCTCTTCCTGCCTGGGTTTTCCTGGCCTAGACCGGGGTCAGGAGGAAGGCCATGAGGGGTCACTTCTCTGAGGATAGACATTTGCTATGACTTTAAGAGGAGCAGCAGAGGAAGGGCATTTTAGACAGAGGGAACAGCACAGGCAAAGGTCCTGAGGTGTTTGGCAAATTGGAGGGACAAAGAGGAGCTCGGTTAGGGCTGAGTGACATGGGGACAGCAGTGGGCGACAGGACAGGAAATGACAGAGGGAACTGCATTGTGCGGGGCTTGCTGGCCACAGCAGGGATTGTGGTCTTTAGCCCAGGGCCCTCAGGGAGCCACTGATGGTTCTAGGCAAATGAAGAGTGGCTCTTATTTCCTCTCTCCAGTTGTGCAGCTTCTGGCATTACCGGGAAGCAGTCAGAACTCCTTTGGATGTGAAAACAGAAGCAAGTGGCAGAACTGAACACAAGGTGAGGGGTCCAGACATCCTAGTTCTGGCCACCCCAGCTGTGTGGCCTTGGACAAATTGCTTTACCTCTCTGTGCCCCAGGTTCCTCATCTATGCAACAGAGATTAATACAAGTTAAGTGGTTAGACTGGGTGCAGTGCCTGTAATCCCAGCACTTTGGGAGGCCAAGGTGGGCAGATCACTTGAGGTCAGGAGTTTGAGACTTATCGGGGGAACCAGCCCCCAATATTTCAACGTAGGTTCTTTTCTATTTTCCCTAAGTGTCGGCTGGTATGAGAAATAAAGAGAAAGAGTACAAAAGAGAGAAATTTTACAGCTGGGTCTCCAGGGGTGACATCACATGTCAGCAGGTTCTGTAATGCTCCCGAGCTGCAAACTCAGGAAGTTTTTATTAACAATTTTCAAAGGGGAGGGAGTGTACAAATAGGGTGTGGGTCACAGAGACCACATGCTTCAAAGGCAATAAAATATCCCAAGCAAATGGGGGCAGAGTGAGATCATAAGTCCAGGGCAAAATTAGAATTGTTGATGAGGTTTCACATCTCACTGTGCACGTACTGCCAATGATAAACATCTTAACAGGAAACAGGATTTGAGAGCAGACAACCCGTCTGACTAGAATTTCACCAGGCCGGAATTTCCCAATCCTAGCAAGTCTGCAGGAGACCAGGGTTTATTTCATCCCTTATCTACCACTGCATAAGACAGACACTCCCAGAGCAGCCATTTTAGAGACCTCCCCCTGGGAATGCATTCTTTTCCCAGGGCTGTTCCTTGCTGAGAAAAAGAATTCAGCGATAGTTCTCCTATTCACTTTTGCAAGAAGAGAAATATGACTCTGTTCTGCCCGGCCCCTCAGGCAGTCAGACCTTATGGTTATCTCTCTTGTTCCCTGAAAATCACTGTTATCCTGTTCTTTTAGGATGCCCAGATTTCATATTGTTTAAACACACATGTTTTACAAACAATCTGTACAGATAACACAATCATCACAGGCTCCTGAGGTGACATACATCCTCAGCTTACAAAGATGACAGGATTCAGAGATTAAAGTAAAGACAGGCATAGGAAATTATAAGAGTATTGTTCGGGGAAGTGATAAATGTCCATGAAATCTTCACAATTTATGTTCAGAGATTGCAGTAAAGACAGGCATAAGAAATTATAAAAGTATTAATTTGGGGAACTAATAAACGTCCATGAAATCTTCACAATGTATGTTCTTCTGCCGTGGCTTCATCCAGTCCCTGAATTCAGGGTCCCTGACTTCCCTCAACAGAGACCAGCCTGGCCAACATGGTGAAACCCCATCTCTACTAAAAGTATAAAACTTAGTTGGGTGTGGTGGCACACGCCTGTAATCCCAGCTACTCAGGAGGCTGAGGCAGGAGAATCACTTGAACCCGGGAGGCAGAGGTTGTAGTCAGCCAAGATTGTGCCACTGGACTCCAGCCTGAGTAACAGAGCAAGAGTCCATCCTCCCAAAAAAAGAAAAAAAATAAGGGTCTGACAGTAGGAGCTACACAATGTCACATATTATTTAGGTTGGTATAAAAATAACTATGGTTTTGCAGTTACTTTTAATGGCAAAAACCACAATTACTTTTGCACCAACTTAATATCATCTTCGTTTTCACAGTAAATACAGACCCACATAACTGAAAAGCTCACTGTTTCAGGTGAGGCTTGATCCAGGCACCCACTAGACCCCACCAAGGCTCTCGTGCCTTTCCTCTACCATCACTGGCTGCCCGGGCTTTATATTCAGGCTCCACATGGCAGCTAAAGCCCCAATCCTTCCCCAGTAGTCCACAAAGCAGTCACTGCCATTTCTCCCATTCTCCTACCCACACCCTTTAGGGCCAGCTCGGCAGTCTCTTTCAGTTGCTTCCAAGAAAGAAAAAGGGAAATGTACTTTCCCAGAATCCCCAGCAAGTGTCCTTGCCTCTCATTGGCTCTGGTTGTGTTACACACTCACTCCTGAGCCAATCACTGTAACCGAAAGATGAGGTGTTGGCTGGAAGCTGGGGTTTGGAGCCAATCACAGCTGAGGCTGGGGACAACATGATCAGAAAAAGTAATGCAGGAGCCAGACACTGTGGCTCATGCCTGTAATCCCAGCACTTTGGGAGGCCTAGGCAGGAGGATTAGCTTACAGCCAGGAGTTGAAGACCATCCTGGGCAACATGGCTAGACC
>NW_016807065.1:1527152-1544833 GCF_001698545.2 Rhinopithecus bieti
TCCTCTCCTCTCCTTTCCTCTCCCCAGGAGCCTGAGCCCCCACCACAGTATCCCCTGACCCCAGCATAAGGCAGGTGGGCGTCCAACCTCTGGAGACTATGAAACTGAGCCCCCCAGCAATACAGAATGCAGTACATGCCTGCCTGGCCCTGGCTGGTGAGGTTTACTCCTAGCCCAGGTACCTTGCTCCTTCTGGGGTCTCAGTCCGGGAGACGGTGGAGGAAGGGAAGGGATGTTACCACGACGGCCACCTGGACCGCCTCCTGTGGTGCCACCCCCCTTCCAGGCCTCCGTTTCCCAAACATACCTCATGGGCTCCGCACACCACAGCTTCATGGAGAAGCCATGGGCAGGCCAGGAGTTCGAGACCAGCCTGGCCAACATGGTGAAACCCTGTCTCTACTAAAAATACAAAAATTAGCTGGGCATGGTGGTGTGCACCTGTAATCCCAGCTACTCAGGAGGCTGAGGTAAGAGAATCACTTGAACACGGGAGGCAGATGTTGTGGTGAGCCAGGGTCGCGCCAATGCACTCCAGCCTGGGTAACAGAGCAAGACTCTGACTCAAAAAGAAGAAGAAGAAGAAGGAGGAGAAGGAGGAGGAGGAGGAGGAGGAGGAGGAGGAGGAAGCCGCTGCCACCATAGGCAGGCCTCACCCAATCTCTAGACCCACAGGTCACAGGTAGAGAGAAAGGGACATGGGGAATGACAGTGTTCACCAACACACATGGCTGTCAGACACTCTCCATCCACAGCCATCCACAGTGGGCCCCTGTCCACTCTCAGGGGGCACACAGGCTTCCACAGGGAGACTTGGCCCCATCCTCTGGGGCAAAAGGTGGGAGCCATTTTTATGCTGTATTAGCTTTTCATTGCCGTCCTACCAATAAATGCTAATTTGGCGGCTTAAAAAACACAACTGTATTATCTTATGGTTCTGGAGGTCTCAAGATCTGGAAGGCCGGGTGCAGTGACTCACATCTGAAATCCCAGCACTTTGGGAGGCCAAGCAAGAAGGACTGCTTGAACCCAGGAGTTTGAAACCAGCCCTGGGTGACATAGCAAGACCCCATCTCTACAAAAAAAAATTTTTAAATAGTCTAGTGTGGTGGTGTTCACCTGTAGTCCCAGTTACTCTGGAGGCTGAGTCTGGAGGCTCACTTGAGTTCAGGAGTTGGAGACTATAGTGGGCTATGACTGTGCCACTGCACTCCAGCCTGGACAACAGAGTAAGACCCTGTCTCAGAAAGTAAATAAATAAATGAAGACATGGGCTACACTCAGTGTCAGGCTGTGTTCCCTTCTGGAGGCTTGAGGGAAGGATGTCTCCTTGTTTATTCAGGGTGTCAACAGAGTTTAGTTCCTTGCAGTTATATTACTAGTTTTTTGCAGAATTCAGTTCCGTGCAATTATAGTTTCTTGCAGAATTCTGTTTTTTGCAGTTGCAGTTCCTTGCAGAATTCTTTTCCTTGCAGTTACAGTTCCTTGCAGAATTCTGTTCCTTACAGTTATAGTTTCTTCCAGAATTCTGTTCCTTAGAGTTATTGTTCCTGGCAGAATTCTGTGTTGTTGTTGTTGTTGTTGTTGTTGTTGTTGTTGTTGTTTGGTTTTTTGTAGTTACAGTTCCTTGAAGAATTATTTCCCTTGGAGTTGTAGTTTCTTGAAGAATGCTGTTCCTTGTTGCTGTAGTTCCTTGCAGAATTATGTTACTTGTAGTTGTAGTTCCTTGCAGAATTATGTTCCTCGCAGCTATATTTCCCTGCAGAATTACATTCCTTGCAGTTACAGTTTCCTGCAGAATTCTGTTCCTTGCAATTGTAGTTTTTTACAGAATGCTGTTCCTTACAGTTGTAGTTCTTTACAGTGAGGTTGTAGTTTCCTGCAGAATTCTGTTTCTTGTGGTTGTAGTTCCTTGCAGAATTCAGTTCTTTGCAGTTATAGCTCCTTGTAGAATTCAGTTCCTTGCAGTTGCACAGCTGAGGTCCCGGTTTCCCTGCTGGCTGTCAGCTGGAGGCTACTCCCAGCTTCTAGAGTCCACCCACATTCCTCGGCTTGTGGATCCTTCCTCATCCTCAAAGCCAGCAGCAATAGGTCATTCCCACCTCAAACTTCCAATCTTTCCTTCTCTTCTTCCCAGGCAGGATCTCAATGGGAGATGAGAATGCGACTGGGGCCTCCCCACCCATCCCTGATGCAGCACATTTTACTGAGGACAATGCAGGAAAAAGATGAGATAGTTCCCAGGCTAGCCCACAATCATCTGTTGAACCCATAAGGAGGGTGAAAGGTAGAAAGGTAGGAAATGAGGAAGTGATAGGGGAGCCCAGAAGGATGACGAAGAGGGCCAGGCGAGATAACTCATGCCTGTAATCTCAACACTTTGGAAGGCCAAGGTGGGAGGATTGCTAGAGCCTGGGAGGTGAAGGTTGCAGTGAGCTATGACTGCACTGCTGCACTCCAGCCTGGATGAGAGAGCAAGGCCCTGTCTGAAGAAAAGAAGAAGAAAGAGAAGGAGAAGGAGAAGGAGAAGGAGGGGAAGGGGAAGGGGAAGAAGAAGAAGGAGGAGGAGGAGGAGGGAGGAAGGAAGAAAGAAGAAGGAGGAGGAGGAGGGAAGGGGAGGGGGAGGAGAGGAGGGGAAAGAGGAGAAGAAAAAGAGGAAGAAGAAGAAGAGGAGAAGGAGAAGGAAGAGGAGGAGGAAGAGAGGAGGAGAAGGGGAGGAGGAGGACAAGGAGGAGGAGGAGGAGTGAGGAAGAGAACCCCACAACAAACAAAGAAATGCAATTATCCCATACAGAGGAAGTCACTTTTCATGATGAGGCTAGTGGGCTAACCTGGAGGTTATGGTCTCTAGCTATAAAATCTATTAGTCTGCTCTTCCCGCCCTAGCAACATAGGGTCTCTGGTCTTAAGGGTCCACATGATTAGATTGGCCCCCCTAGATAATCCAGAATAATCTCCCCATCTCAAAAATCTGTAACATTAATCACATCTGCAGATTTCTTTTTTGCCATGGAAGGAAATACAGCTACAGGTTCCGGGGATTCAGGTTTCTACAGCCTTGGGGAGAGATGGACATGATCCTATGTGCCACACACGGACACCATACAGGTAAATACGGATCAGTGGCTAGCTCACAGGGCACCTTTGTGCAAATTAAAACAAGTCATCTGCCTGGTGCAGTGGCTCACACCTGTAATCCCAGCACTTTGGGAGGCCAAGGCAGGTGGATCACCTGAGGTCAGGAGTTTGAGACCAACCTGACCAACATGGTGAAACCCTGTCTCTACTAAAAATACAAAATTAGCCGGGCATGGTGACATTTACCTGTCATCCCAGCTACTCAGGAGGCTGAGGCAGGAGAATCCTCTGAACCAGGGAGGCAGAGGTTGTGGTGAGCCAAGATCACACCATTGCACTCCAGCCTGGGCAACAAGAGCGAAACTCAGTCTCAAAAAAAAAAAAAGAAGTCATCTGGCTGGACATGGTGGCTTAAGCGTGTAATCGCAGCATTTAAGGAGGCCAAGGCAGGAGGATTGTTTGAGCCCAGGAGTTCAAGACCAGTCTGGGCAATATGGTGAGACTCCCATCTCTACAAAAAAAAAAAAAAAAATTAATAACCTGGCGTGGTAGCATACACTTGCGGTCCCAGCTACTCGGGAGGCTGAGGCAGAAGGATCTCTTGAGCATGGGAGGTTGAGGCTGCAGTGAGCCATGGTCTCCACTGCAGTCAGCCTGGGCTGACTTCAAAGTGGTCCCATAGACTGACTTTAATAGAATGAGACTCTTGATTGACCTCTGCTGGAAATGAGTTGAAATACATGTGCAAGTTGACCCTATCACAGGTTGTGGTGGCTCATGCCCGTAATCCCAGCAATTTCGGAGACTGAGGTGGGTGGATCATTTGAGGTCAGGAGTTGGAGACCAGCCTGGCCAACATGGTGAAACTCCATCTCTACTAAAAATACAAAAGTTAGTTGGGCATGGTAGCAAGCGCCTGTAATCCCAGCTACTTGGGAGACTGAGGCATGAGAGAGTCACTTGAACCCAGGAGGTGGAGGCTGCAGTGAGCCAAGACCATACCACTGTACTGCTGCCTGGGTGACAGAGCAGGACTCCATCTCAATCAATCAATCAATCAATCAATGCCGTATCTCCAAATTCAGTCACGCTGGGGCTTGAGGCTTCAATGCATGCATTTAGGGGTGGAACAATTCAATCCATAATGGGGGAAGGCGGTGTTGGGAGAATGCAAATGGTTGAGAAAGAGAACCCCACAATAAACGAAGAAATGGAAATGTCCTGTGAATTAGTCAGAGTTCTCCCGAGAAACAAAATCAATAGGTGATCAGAAAGATGGAGAGAGAGAGACAGCAACAGAAAGAGACAGAGATCTAGCATGAGATTTATTATAAGGAATATATAACTACAGGGCTCATGTGATCATGGAGGCTGAGACATCCTATGACCTGCTTTCTGCAAGCTGAAGGCCCAGGAAGATTCGTGGTATGGTTCAAAGATTGGAAAGCCTGAGAGCCAATAATGAGGATTCCAAGCTAGGTCTGAAGGCCTGAGATCCAGGAGTACCAGGGGTAGAAGATCAATGTCCCTACTCAACAGTTTGACACAGAGAGAATTCAACCTTCCTCTTTGCCTTTTTGTTCTATTCTGGCCCTCAACAGGTTGGATAGGCCGGGCGCGGTGGCTCAAGCCTGTAATCCCAGCACTTTGGGAGGCCGAGACGGGCGGATCACGAGGTCAGGAGACGGAGACCATCCTGGCTAACACAGTGAAACCCCGTCTCTACTAAAAAATACAAAAAAAAAACTAGCCAGGTGAGGTGGTGGGCGTCTGTAGTCCCAGCTACTCAGGAGGCTGAGGCAGGAGAATGGCGTAAACCCGGGAGGCGGAGCTTGCAGTGAGCTGAGATCCGGCCACTGCACTCCAGCCTGGGCGACAGAGCGAGACTCCATCTCAAAAAAAAAAAAAAAAAACAGGTTGGATGAGGTCCACCCACGTTGGGGAGCACCATCTGCTTTTCTCAGTCCACCAATGCAAATGCTAATCTCTCTCAGAAACAGCCCCCAGATACACTCAGAAATAATGTTTAACCCAGATATCTGGGTGTCTTATGGCCCAGTCAAGTTGACACATAAAATTAACCATCACATCCCATAGAGAGGAAGTCATTTTCCATCATAAGACTGGTGCGCTAGCCTGGAAGTTATGGTCTCTACTTATAAACTCTCTTCTTTTGAGAGGTGAAAACACATGAAAACACGTCTTCAGAGTCAAAAGTCCTTAGCTGGGTTCAATGGCTCACGCCTGTGATCCCAGCACTTTGGGAGGCTCATGCAGGAAGATCATTTGAGCCCAGGAGTTTGAGACCAGCCTGGGTGACATAGGGAGATTCCATTTCTTCAAAAAATTTTAAAATTAGCCAGGTGTGGTGGTGTGTGCCTGTGGGTTCAACTACTCAAGAAGCTGAGGTTGGGGGGATAGCTTGAGCCTGCAACATCAGGAGGTTGAGGCTGCAGTAAACTATGATCACACCACTGCACTCCAGGGTTCTCTATCTCGAAAAAAAAAAAAAAAAAAAAAAATTTTTTTAGGAGCCAAAATGCTTTAAGTTGAAACTTATGACTCAACACCCAGTCACTTACCAGCAAACGTGTGGTGACCAAGGAGTGGAAAGAACAGCCCCAATATTTACAATATTTGTCATTTCCTCCAATCAAGAGAGAGATTCTGTCTCCTTACTTCCTGAGTCTGGGTTTGACCATATGGCTTGTTTTAGCCAATGAGACATTACCAAACGTGACACAAGGGGAAGTACTTGCACATTAGGGCTATCTTTTCTGCTTTTCCTAGCAACTCTGCAACCACCATGGGAATGAGCTTGAGCAAGCCCACTGGAGAGGCCACATGGAGGAGAACCAAGGCGCCCAGCAAACAGCCTGCCAATAGACTCATGAGTAAAGCAATCCAAGATAGTCAGCCCCAGCCAACCCACCAGCTAACTGTAGCCACGAGTGGGCCCAAGCAAGACCAACAGAAGAACTGCCTGCCTGAACTCAGCCCACGTTGTGAACTCACAGAATCAAGGGTTAATAAGTGACTATCGTAGCAATCCATAGGGTAGTCTGTTACACAGCAAAGGCTAACAGATACAATGTGTAAACACTCTCTTTGGAAAGAAACACAGCCACTAATTCCCCAACAATAACCACACAGGCAAAGACATGCGTGTGATCACCATGTTTCAGTGCTACAAACCCTGCTTTATGCATCACAGATCCACTAGGTGGCAGGAGTTCTTTGGTTCAAACTTTGACATTAGCTACAGGCTAACGAATCAACTTGGGTCTACACTTAAAAAAGAAAAAAAAGAAAGAAAGAGAACAGTGATACAAATAAGAGCCATAGGCCAGGCATGGTGGCTTCACACCTGTAACCCCAGCACTTTGGGAGGCTAAGGCAGGAAGATCACTTGAGCCTAGAAGTTCAAGATCAGCGTGGCCAACATAGCAAGACCCTGTCTCTACAAAAAACATAAAATGTAAAAAAAAAAAAAATACTAACTGGGCATGATGGTGCACATTTGTGGTCCTAGCTACTCAGGAAACTGAGATGGAAGGATCGCTTGAGCCTGGGAGTTTGAGGATGCAATGAGCTGTGATTGCACCACTGCACTCCAGCAGCCTGGGCAACAGAGTGAGACTCTCTCAAAAAATATATATATAATTTATTAAGGCATTAGTTCTAAATGCTTCACATATGTGATCCTCATAGCATCCCTACCAAGTAAGTGCTATTATTATCCTGGCTTTGCAGATAGAGAAACTGGGGCACAGAGAGAAGACATCTCAGCTGATAAGTGAACTCACATCCAGTTCTTACTCTGACACCAAGGTCTGTCATGAAGTGTCTGCATAACCCTGAGCAAGTCTTTAATGCTCTTTTGACTCAGTTTCCCCATGTGTAAAATAAAAGAACCAAGCTAGATCAGAGGTTATTAACCCAGAATTGGAATGGGCTCTGTGGATAAAATTTTGGAGCACCATGATACCATATAACTATCTGCAAAATATTTTGGGATAAATATATTTGGAGTGAGGGGAATGGTGGCAATGGGCCAGCGGTGGTCTTTAGATTTGGGTGAACTCCTAAACAAGTCTGTGGTCCAGAAACATTTAAGGAACACTGGAGAGGCCAGGCATGATGGCTCACACCTGTGATCTCAGCACTTCGGGAGGCTGAGGTGAGTGGATTGCTTGAGCGCAGGAGTTCAAGACCAGCCTGAGCAACATAATGAGATCCCATCTCTACAAAAAAAATACAAATATTAGTGGGGCGTGGTGGTGCATGCCTGTACTCCCAGGTACTTGGGAGGCTGAGGTGTGAGGATCACTTGAGCCTGAGAAGTAGAGGTTGTGGTGAGAAACCTCTACTTCTTTCATGAGAAAGAAACACTGGAGAATATGCTCTCAAAGGCCCGTTCCAGGGGTCAAGCTTCTAGTCAAGTGAACACCAATGCTACAATTACAAAGACACAGAAACCAAGCAAACCTTGCAGAAAACAGTCTTAGCTACTATTCGGTCCACATTACCGAGGCATTGAACTGCAGTCAAGATTAAGTGCAACCCTGGTCTTCTTCCAGGCCTGAGTGATATGCATCTTTCCAATTCTATCTGCACCCTTGTCTCAGAACTAAACCAGTTCTGGGCTTATCCCATACAGCATGACCTGCCCAAGGAGGTTCTCCTCACCCCTGCCCCTTGCAAGGTGCTGTTGCTATAACTTTGACCTCTGGTCCTTGAATATCCACACCCTGAGAAAGCAGCTAATGATTACAGAAACTGTGAGAAGAATTCACAACAGATTCTGTTGCCAACGCTTGCCTAATTTTCCAGAAGTCTGGTGCAACGTGGCTGCTTCTGGTCTCTTGAGGTTTGTCTGGGGATGGGTTGCTGTCTCTCATCGTGTCGCCGCCTCAATTTTTCTGGACCGTGCCAGCTCTTACCCACCCGCAAGCAGCAACATTCAAGGCAGCTTGACATCAAAGGCACCTCCTGCTGCTCACAGCCATTGGCCCCGGGTGTCCTAAGTGAACTTCCCCTTCACACGATAGCCTGGTAAACTCCAAACCAGTCATCACGCTCTATGCTGTGTTGTGCAAGAAGTGTGTAAACTTTTCCTGTTGGCGGTGGAATGCTTTGTCAAGCAACATCTTATGCAGAAGCTCAAGCAATGGTAAAAAATAATAATAATAATAAAAATTAAAAAAATAAAAAACTACAGCAGGATCAATAGGGTCTTGCTACATTGGCCAGACTGGGAGAGCACAGTATCTTGAGGGGGAACCTGCAGGCAATCCATGTGCAAGAGTGATCTGGGAAAAAACCAAGAACACAGGACGGATTCACCCGCGAAGCACTGGCCCCAGGAAGGTGGGTGAGAGCAAGAGTTCAGCGGGCAGGAACTCTGGCCAAGATGCAACCATGAGAACAGAGGCCCTGGGAATTCACAGGCATCTCGCAGAGGGCACCATGCTTCCCACAGGTCGTGGGAGAGAGGCAGACGCCAAATCTCTGAGGCTCTGTTGACCCCAGCTGACATCTGGGTAACATCTGTTATACAAAAGAGCCCGGACCCAGCCAAAACACGGCAACCCCCGTAGGGCTTTTAAACACCCGGTAGGGATTTTTAAATAGTGTTAGAGAGATTCTCTCACAACAAATTCACTAACGGCCACCTGGCTCAGCTGCTGCCCAGACACACCCAACACACACACGCCCACCACATATAAAAATAAACTAATCTTTACCCCGTGTGTGTGTGTGGTATACGCCAGACAATGGGTTATCACTTTACACATATTAATTCATGTCGTCCTTCCAACAAATCCTTCGGGTAGGTGCTATTATCATCCACCCAGCAGCCAGAGAGGACTCCCTCAACTCAACACATCCCAGGGTAAAAGCGTCAGTACTTTCTGTAACTCTTTCTTCTTCTTCTTCTTCTTCTTTTAATGTTCTTTAGAGACAGGGTCTGGCTCTGTGACCCAGGCTGGACTGCAGTGGTGCGATCATAGCTCACTACAGCCTCAAACTCCTGAGTTCAAGTGATCTTCCCACCTCAGCCTCCTGCGTAGCTGGGACTACAGGTACATGCCACCATGTTTGGTTCATTGTCGTGTTTTGTTTTGTTTGTTTTGTTTTTGTAGAGGCGGGGGTCTTACTGTGTTGCCCAAGCTGGTCTCAAACTTCTGGGCTCAAATGATCCTTCTGCCTCAGCCTTCCAAAGTGCGGGGATTACAGGTGTGAGCCACCATGCCTGGCCTGCCATGCCTGTAACTCTTGAGATCTTGCAAGATCTCCTTCCCCACAACAGCCACTATCACTTCCCTGCCTTTCGCCTCCTTCCTCTCGCCCCTTCTATCACTCTGCTCTAGCCACATGGACCTCCTCGCTGTTCCTTTAACAGCCAAGTAGGCAGGGCGTGGTGGCTGACACCTGTAATCCCACCACTTTGGGAGACCAAGGGGGGCAGATCACTTGAGGCCAGGAGTTCGAGACCAGCCCAGCCAACATGGTGAAACCCTGTCTCTATTACAAATACAAAAAGTTAGCTTGGCGTGGTGGTGTGCGCCTGTAATCCCAGCTATTCGGAGACTGAGGCAGGAGGATCCCTTGAACCTGGGAGGCAGAGGTTGCAGTGAGCCAGGATCGCACCACTGCACTCCAATCTGGGTGACAGAGCGAGATTCCGTCTCCAGAAAAAAAAAAAAAAAAAAAAAAAAAGCAACGGCCAAGTAAATTCCTGCTTCAGGGCCTTTGCACTTGCTTTTCCCTCTGTCAGAAAGACTCTCCCCTCCCCTCCATCCCCCTAGAAGCACTGCCCTCTCCTCACCATTCCCGGCAGTGGGCGGGGTGGGGGGGTTCCACCTCTAAAGCTGCAACCTCCTCCCCGTGTACACAAACGCAGCCCCACCACCCGCTGACATATGCAGACTTGACCAACTCTTCATCTTTATTTCTGCCTGCCTGGCCCACCAGGGCAGGCATTTGCGTGTGTTTTGTTTGCTGCTGCAACCCCCAGTGCTTGGAATGGAGCCTGGCACACAGGAGGTGTTCGTTCCGTAAATATTTGTTGAATGAATGAATCCACACTTTGAAAGAGGAAACGGGCAGGAGAGAAGTTGGGCAATTTGCGGAAGGCCCCACAGTCCTTAAGTGGCAGAAGCAAGACGGGAGCCCCCACATTTCAAGTGCACAGGCTTCCTAACCATCCATGTGAGGTTTTCCCCTGGGGAGCATCCCTTCACACGCCCACAAATACACACAGCGGCTGACACACGTGCACACTCATGAAAGCACGTGTAAATTCCACCGCCCACAGGATAAGTGTGCGAAATTCTAGCACCACACAGCGTAGAGTGTGATGCCTGGCTTAGCGTTTACCGTGGAATGGCAATGAGTTCATTGTAGAATCTAGGGGTGGGTGTGCCGGTGCACAATTCTTTCCATTTTTCTGTGTGTTGGAAAGATTTTCTAATGTTGAGAAAATTTGACTTCCCATAGCAGCTACTGATCTTTTCTCTATTAAGGTGGTCCAGCAAGGTCATGCTGGCATCAACCTGTGTTGGGGAAAAGTCTATGAAGTCCTTCTCTGTTCTACAAGAACAAGCAGACTACGTAGAGACGTGGAGGCTTTTTTTTTTTTTTTTTTTTTTTTTGAGACAGAGTCTTGAATCTTGCTATTGTCACCCAGGCTGCAGTGCAATGGTGCAATCTCGGCTCCCTGCAACCTCCGCCTCCCTGGTTCAGGTGATTCTCCTGCCTCAGCCTCCCGAGTAGTTAGGATTACAGGCATCTGCCACCACGCCCGGCTAATTTTTTGTATTTTTAGTACAGACAGAGTTTCAGTATGTTGGTCAGGCTGGTCTCGAACTCCTGACCTCAGGTGATCCACCCGCCTCAGCCTCCCAAAGTGCTGGGATTACAGGCATGAGGCACCGTGCCTGGTCAGTATTCTGTATTTCTATTGAGGTTGTGGTTATATGGTTGTGGGTGGTTTGTCAAATACCACAGAACTATATACTAATATGTATGGGTTTTACTGTCACTAAATTATACTCTTTTTTTTTTTTTTTTTTTTGAGATTGGGTCTTGGCTAACATGCAGTGGGGCCATCTTGGCTTGATGCAGCCTCAACCTCCTGGATTCAAGTGATCCTCCCACCTTAGCCTCCCAGTTAGCTGGAACTACCAGTGCATACCACTATGCCCAGCTAATTTTCTGGGTTTTTTTAGAGACCAGGTCTCACTGTGTTGCCCAGGCTGGTGTCCAACTCCTGAGCTCAAGCGATCCGCCCACCTCAGCCTCCCAAAGTGCTAGGACTACAGGCCTGAGCCACCACACCTGGTCAGTAAATTACGCTTTAATTTTTACTTAAATGAAAGGAAGAAACATTATAATAATAAGACCCAGCATTTTGGTAGGCTGAGGCAAGGGAATTACTTGAGGCCAGGAATTTGAGAGAGATCCCAACTCTACAAAAGATAAAAATTAGCTGGGTGTGATGGCATGCACCTATAGTTCCAGCTACTCAGGAGGCTGACGTGGGAGAATCACTCGAGCCCAGGAATTCAAGGCTGTGGTGAGCTAGGATTGCACCACTGCAATCCAGCCTGGGCAACAGACTGAAACCCTGTCTCAAGAAGAAAACAAAAGAGTCCAGGCGGGTGGCTCACGCCTGTAATCCCAACACTTTGGAAGACCAAGGGGGTGGATCACTTGAAGCCAGGGGTTCAAGACAAGCCTGGCTAACATGGTGAAACCCCTTCTCTACCAAAGATACATAAAGTGGCTGGGCATGATAGCACACACCTGTAGTCCCAGCTACTCAGGAGGCTGAAGCACGAGAACCTCTTGACCCCGGCAGGTGGAGGTTGCAATGTGCCGAGGTGGCGCCACTGTACTGCAGCCTGGGTGACAGCGTGAGACTCTATCTAAAAAAAAAAAAAAAAAAAAAAAAAAAAAGGAAGGAAGGAGGAAGAAGGAAAGGAGGGAAGAAGGGAAGGAATGAAGGAGGGAAGGAAGGAAGGAGGGAAAGAGGGAGGGAAGGAAGGAGGGAAGGAAAGGAGGGAAGGAGGGAAGGAGGGAGGGAGGGAAGGAAGGAAGGAGGGAAGGAGGGAGGGAAGGAGGGAGGGAGGGAGGGAGGGAGGGAAGGAAAGAGAGAAGGAAGAAAGGAGGGAAAGAAGGAGAAAAGTTATACTAATGATAGCTAACGAAGAAAGAAACAGCTATATTCCCCAAATCCACTTCCTCCCCTTCCACAACCTCCTGTCCAGCCTCAACATCTCTCTCTCCCTCCCCAGGACCCTGCTCCCTTGACCAGGAGGCAGCGGGTCTTGTCCCAGGACAATAGCTGAGTTGGGCATAGCTAAGCTGGTCTTCAGAGGGGGCAGGAAGGGAGGCAGGAAACCATCCTCAGGGTGGTTGGAGGGCTCCTCCCACAGCAGCTGTGGGTCCACTTCCAACAGCCAGAAGTGGGAGAGGGTAGAGAGAGGGGAAGGAGCTGGCCCTCAGAGCCTAGGCAAGAGCCCAAGGTCAAGGTGTCAAGTTCAAGGTCAAGACAACTTCCCCGTGCATCCTCAGCTTAGCTGCAGCTTCCCTATCTCACTGCCAATAACACCAACTTTTACTGGAAAGGAGTCCCGATCCAGACCCAAAAAGAGGATTCTTAGGTCTCACGCAAGAAAGAATTCAGGGTGAGTCCACAGAGTAAAGTGAAAGCAAGCTTATTAAGAAAGTAAAGGAGGCCGGGCACAGTGGCTTCCGCCTGTAATCCCAGCACTTTGGGAGGCTGAGGTGGGTGGATTGCCTGAGGTCAGCAGTCCAAGACCAGTCTGGCCAACATAGTAAAACCCCGTCTCGACTAAAAATACAAAAAATTAGCTGGGCATGGTGGTGCATACCTATAATCTCAACTAGTCAGGAGACTGAGGCAGGAGAATCCCTTGAACCCAGGAGGCAGAGGGTGCAGTAAACCAAGATCTCACCACTGCACTCCGGCCTGAGTGACAGAGCAAGGCTCTGTCTCAAAAAAAAAAAGAAAAAAAAAAAAAGGCTGGCGCAGTGGTTCACACCTGTAATCCCAGCACTTTGGGAGGCTGAGGAAGGCAGAACACCTGAGATCAGGAGTTTGAGATCAACCTGGACAACATGGTGAAACCCTGTCTCTATTAAAAATACAAAAATTAGCTGGGCGTGGTGGTGGGCGCCTGTAATCCCAGCTACTTGGGAGGCTGAGACTGAAGAATTGCTTGAACCTGGGAGGCAGAGGTTGCAGTGAGCCGAGGTCATGCCACTGCACTCCAGCCTGAGCCACAGAGTGAGATTCCGTCTCAAAAAACCAAAAAGGAATAAAAGAATGGTTACTCCACAGACAGAGAAGCCCTGAGGGCTGCTGGTTGCCCATTTTTATGCTTATTTCTTGATGATGTGCTATAAAAGGGGTGATTATTCATGCCTCCCCTTTTTAGAGCATAGAGGGTGACTTCCTGATGTTGCCATGGCATCTGTAAACTGTCGTGGCGCTGGTGGGAGTGTAGCAGTGAGGACAATCAGATGTCACTCATGTCATCATCTTGGTCTTGGTGGGTTTGGGACAGCTTCTTTACTGCAACTGGTTTTATCAGCAAGGTCTTTATGACCTCTCATCCTGTGACTTAGAATGCCCTGTCTGGGAGTGCAGCCCAGTAGGTCTCAGGCCCATTGTACCCAGCCCTTATTCAAGATGGATTCACTCTGGTTCGCATGCCTCTGACAAAACAACGGTAATAATAACCCCCACCACCACCACCACCACACACACACACACACACACACACACACACTGCATGGCAGGGCAGTCAGCCCTGAACCTGCCTCCCTCTGACTCTTCTAGAGCATCCCCAGTAATAAAACAAAAGGGTGGCCGGGTGCAGTGGCTCACGCCTGTAATCCTAGCACTTTGGGAGGCCAAGGCAGGTGGATCACCTGAGGTCAGGAGTTCAAGACCAGCCTGACCAATATGGTGAAACCCCATCTCTACTAAAAGTACAAAAATTAGCCGAGCATGGCGGCAGCCACCTGTAATCCCAGCTACTGGGGAGGCTGAGGCGAAAGAATTGCTTGAACCCGGGAGGCAGAGGTTGCGGTGAGCCGAGATCGAGCCACTGCACTCCAGCCTGGGCAACAAGAGCGAAACCCCATCTCAAAGAAACAAACAAAATGCACACACACACACACAAGGGTGAGGACTGGAGTGACCAAGCCCCCAGAGTCCCCGTCACTAGAGATGCTTCAAGAGGCCAACGGGTGTAGACAGAGGAGGCAGAAAGTGAAAGACCAAGAGGCTGAGAGGCTGGAGCCGCCGCAGAAAGGGGCCGGACGCGAAGGCCTGGCGGCTGGACGGAGGGGAAGCCAGGCCAGCCCGGCCTGTTTACTTTCAGAACAGGGCCAATCTGCGGCCTCCCGCTGTGACCCTGGAAGAGGGGGAAGAAGGGGCCAAGACTCAGATGTTTGTCTACTGAGCTAATCCCTGGGCTTTGTCCCAGGGGACTCCGCTGCCTTCCCAGAAGACACGCCTGCTCCAGACCCCCCAGAGATCAAGGGACAGGCAGAGGCAGAACTCCAGTTCAGAACCCTGCCTCTCTATTCGGTTCCCCTGTTCATCCCAAGCCCAGCCCCCAGCCCTGCCTGGGCTGACCCCCTCCAGCCTCCCCGTGAGCTCCTAATTTGGCCTGCCTAGAATTTGCAACCCCACTGGGCCACCCCAGAGAGAGCTGTGGGGTGCCAGCCTTGTTCTCAGTGCCCGGGTCCTGGGAGGGGAAGGCAGAGAGGGAGGAGCAGGAGGAAATCTTTGATGCTTAGCCAGACGTCTCTGCCTGAAATTCCACCATTCAGGCACCCTCTTGGAGTTAAAGCAATGATTCCTGCATCCCGTCCAGAAACCCCTGGTACCCCAAAATGTTACAGAGGAAAAAATGTCAAGGGAGCAAGTAAGTTTTAGAAAGCTGCACAAAGCACAGGTGTCTATTAAAGGCTCTGAAAAGATCTGCACGAAACGATCCTAGTCAGCTTTGCTTAATCCCCTCACTTGGCCACAATTCCATGCAACATGACCCGAGCATCCAAGGCCCCAATTAAAGGCACATCATGAGATCCCAGAGGGGAGATGGAGGCAGTTAAGCTGCAGGGGGAATGAGCTGATCCAACTGGACCTGTGTGGGGGTGAGGGGAGCCCAACCCAGGTCTGCATGCCCTCCTGTGTCAGAGAACCAGAAATGTCCCACCGAAGGCATGGGAAGGTGGACTCAGCCCCTCATCGTTACCACCTTGCTTCCTGCTCCTTGCTCCTCCTGGCTTTCCAGGCTTCCACCCAAGCCCTCAGGTTCCCCCGGAGCTGTGTTTCCCACTTCCTAGTCCCCAGCCATGGCAGAGAACTCTGTGCCCACGAACAGGGCTATAATGGAGATATCCCAAGTATTGTCAACCAACAAAATGCCATGGAGGTGACATTACAAATATCAGTGATAGGCTGAGTGTGGTGGCTCATGCCTATAATTCCAGCAATTTGGGAGGCCCAGGCAGGTGGATCATGAGCTCAGGAGTTCAAGACCAGCCTGGCCAACATAGTGAAACTCGTCTCTACTAAAAAGACAAAAAATTAGCCAGGCATGGTGGCACGCACCTATAACCCCAGCTACTCAGGAGGCTGAGGCAGGAGAATTGCTTGAACCGGGGAGGCGGAGGTTGCCGTGAGCCGAGATCACGCCATTGCACTCCAGCCCAGGTGACAGGGCAAGACTCAAAAATAAATAATAAATAAATATCAGTGACAGGAGTTTGAAGCTAGTGAATACAATGTTCATGGACACCATGAACACTCTTATAGGTTATTCCTGATGCCAGGAGGACACACCAGTGTGGATTTGAATTGTGCACCACTGAGCAATTGTGTGATCCTGGGGAGTGAGTTAAACTCACCAGACCTCATCTGGAGGTTTGTAGTGTTTTGTTACAGCAGTTCTAGGTAACTAACATACACTCTCTCCCTGTTTTCTTTTCTTTTTTTAATTTATTTTTATCTTTTTTTTTTTTTTGAGATGGAGTCTCGCTCTGTCACCCAGACTGCAGTGCAGTGGCACGATCTTGGCTCTGCAAGCTCCGCCTCCCAGGTTCACGCCATTCTCCTGCCTTCCTGCCTCAGCCTCCCACGTAGCTGGGACTACAGGTGCCCACCACTACGCCCGGCTAATTTTTTGTATTTTTTAGTAGAGACAGGTTTCACCATGTTAGCCAGGATGGTCTCGATCTCCTGACCTCATGATCTGCCCACCTCAGCCTCCCAAAGTGCTGGGATTACAGGCGTGAGCCACCGCGCCTGGACTTTATCTTTTCTTTCTTTCTTTCTTTTGTTTTTGAGACGGAGTTTTGCTCTTTTTGCCCAGGCTGGAGTGCAATGGTGTGATCTCCACTCACTGCAACCTCCACCTCCTGGGTTCAAGCAATCCTCCTGTCTCAGTCTCCCAAGTAGCTGGGATTACAGGCATGCGCCACCATGCTCGGCTAATTTTGTATTTTTAGTAGAGACGGGGTTTTACCATGTCGGTCAGGCTGGTCTCTAACGCTTGAGCTCAGGTGATCCACCCAACTCGGCCTCCCAAAGTGCTGGGATTACAGGCATGAGCCACTGCACCAGGCCTATCCTTTCTTTCTTTTTATTTATTTTTATCTTTTCTTTCATTTTGTGTATTTTTATCTGGGTGAGAGAACGTGTTCAACACCAGGAGATTGTAGGGATTCTGTGAGGTGCGGAACCCACACCCTGGCCTGCTCTTGTGCCATCTTGTCCTTCCCTGGGGTCTCACGTCCCTCCTCTATCCACAGTCCTCCACGGCTCCCACCTCCCTCAGGGTAAAAGACCAAGGCCTCCCTGCAGCCCACAAGGCCCTTCATGACCTGTCCCTGTCATCTCCCTGTCCTCACCTCTCCCCCATCAACTCACTTCCTTCCAGCTATACACACAGACCCTGTGATGATGCCAGAACAGATAACAAAACAGGCCCAGCCCAACCTCAGGACCCTTGTGCATGCTGTTCCCTCCATTTAGAATGCTCCTGCCCCAGATCCCCTTGACTTCAATCAGGCCTCTGGTCATATATTGCCTCCTCCAAGAAGCCTTCCATGCTTCCATGAACTCCCTCTCAAAAAAGCCCCCTGGACTGGGTTGAACAGTGTCCCCTCCCCTAAATTCATGCCCACCTAGAACTTGTGAATGAGGCTTTATTTGGAAATACAGTCTTTGCAGATGAAATCAATTTAAGTTGAGGTCCTCCTGCATTAGGGTGGGTCCTAATCCAGTGTGACTCGTGTCCTTATAAGAAGAGGGAAATGGCCAGGCACAGTGGTTCATGACTGTAATTCCAGCACTTTGGGAAGCCAAGGTGGGCAGATAACCTGAGATCAGGAGTTCAAGACCAGCCTGACCAACATGGAGAAACCCCGTCTCTACTAAAAAGACAAAATTAGCCCGGCGTGGTGGTGGGTGCCTGTAATCCCAGCTACTTGGGAGGCTGAGGCAGGAGAATCACTTGAACCCGGGAGGCGGTGGTTGCAGTGAGCCGAGATCA
>NW_016807065.1:1545087-1566406 GCF_001698545.2 Rhinopithecus bieti
GCCTGTGTAATCACAGCACTTTGGGAGGCCGAGGTGGGCAGATCACCTGAGGTCAGGAGTTCAAGACCAGCCTGGCCAACATGATGAAACCCTGTCTCTACTAAAAATACAAAAAAATTAGCCAGGCGGGGTGGTGGGCACCTGTAATCCCAGCTACGAAGGAGGCTGAGGCAGGAGAATCACTCCAACCCAGGCAGAGGTTGCAGTGAGCCAAGGTCGCACCACTGCACTCCAGGCTGGGTGACAAGAGTGAACCTCAGTCTCAAAAAGAAAAAAAAAAAGAAGAAGGAAATTCAGAAACAGAGACAGACACATGCAAAGGAGAAGGCTACATGACAGAAGCTGAGATTGGAGTGATGCAGCTACAGGCCAAGGATAGCTGGCCACCACCAGAAACCAGGGAGAGGCGAGGAAGGGTCCTTCAGAAGGAGCATGGCCCTGTCGAAACCTTGATTTTGGACTCCTGGTCTCCTGAACTGTACAGTAAAGTTCTATTGTCAAAAATCACCAGTTTCTAGTATTTTGTTACAGCAGTCCTAGGTAACTAACATACAGTCTGTCCTCTTGTCTCCCTGTTTTCTTTTCTTTCTTTTTATGTATTTTTATCCTTTTTTTTTTTTTTTTTTTTTTTTTCTGAGACAGAATCTCACTCTGTCAACCAGACTGGAGTGCAGTGGTGCCATCTGGGCTCACTGCAACCTCTGCCTCCCAGTTATAGCGATTCTCCTGCCTCAGCCTCCCAAGTAGCTCGGATTACAGGTGTGCGCCATCACGCCTGGCTAATTTTTGTATTTTTAGTAGAAACAGGGTTTTGCCATATTGACCAGGCTGGTTTCCAACTCCTGACCTCAGGTGATCCACCAGCCTCGGCCTCCCAAAGTGCTGGGATTACAGGCGTGAGCCACCGTGTCCAGCCTATTTTTATATTTTTAGAGACAGAGTCTTACTCTGTCACCCAGGTTGGAGTGCAGTGATGCAATCATAGCTCACTGCAGCCTCAAACTCCTGGACTCAAGCGATTCTCCTGCCTCAGCCTCCCAAGTAGATGGGACTGCAGACACATGCCACCACACCCAGCTATTTTTCTAAAAGCATTATTTTGGCAGAGACAGGGTCTTGCTACGTTGTCTAGGCTGGTCTCAAACCCCTAGCCTCAAACTATCCTCCCACCTCAGCCTCCCAAAGCAACGGGATTAAAGGCGTGAGTCTGTTTCCAACCCAGCCTTTTATTTCCTACACAACACTCATTTCCACCTGTAAAATGATAAAGTTGATGCTTATTATCCACGGATTCTGGCATCACAAATTGGCCTGCTTGGCTGAGCGTGGTGGCTCATGCTTGTAATGCCAACAATTTGGAAGGCCGACGCGGGCAGGCCACCCGAGGTCAGAGTTCAAGACCAGACTGGCCAACATGATGAAACCCCGTCTCTACTAAAAATACAAAAATTAGCTGGACATGGTGGCAGGTACCTGTAATCCCAGCTGCTTGGGAGGCTGAGACAGGAGAATGGCTTGAACTCAGGAGGTGGAGGTTGCAGTGAGCCGAGATCACACCACTGCACTCCAGCCTCGGCGACAGAGCATCTCAAAAAAAAAAAAATTGGCCTGCTTGCTAAAATGTATTTAACCCCAAGATCAGTACTGGTGGGGCTCTCAAAGCCATTCTCAGTCATGTGCAGACAGAGCAGCAAAAACTTTGAGTGGCGCTACACACCCGTCCCCAGCTGAGGTCACACAAGGCGACACTCTGCCTTCCTGTCTCAGCTCTCATCGTATAAACAAGTGCTCTTTTGGAGTCCATTGAGTTGTGCTGGGGTTTTTTTGGTTTTTTGTGGGGTTTTTTTTTCTCATTTTTGTGCTTTTTGTTGGTGATTTTGCTGTTGACATTGGCTCCAAGCACAATGCTGGTGTGGAGTCCTGTGTTCCTGCACACAATGTCTTATTTTATTTTGTGCTGCCATCACAGAATTCCATAGACTGGGTAGTTTATGAAGAACAGAGATTTATTTCTTACAGTTGGAGGCTGGGATGTCCAAGGTCAAGGGGCCTGCACCTGGCAAGGGCCTTCTTGTCCCATCGTCCCATGGCTAAGTTTCTTAGAAAAATTACACTTTTCCAGACCAAGCGCAGTGGCTCATGCCTGCAATCCCAGCACTTTGGGAGGCCGAGGTGGGTGGATCACCTGAGGTCAAGAGTTCGAGACCAGCCTGGCCAACATGGTAAAACCTCATCTCTACTAAAAATACAAAAATTAGCCAGGCGTGATGGTGGATGCTTGTAATCCCAGCTACTCAAGAGGCTGAGGCAGGAGAATCTCTTGAACCCAGGAGGCAGGGTTTGCAGTGAGCTGAGATCTCACCATTGTACCCCAGCTGGGGCAACAGAACAAAAACTCTGTCTCAAAAAAATAAAAAAGAAAAGAAATGAAAAGAAAAATCACACTTTGCCATTTTGTTTAATTTTGTTTTGTTTCAGAGACAGGGTCTCCCTCTGTCATCCAGGCTGGAGTGCAGTGGCGAAATCATGGCTCACTGCAGCCTCGACCTCCCTGGCTCAGTGATCCTCCCACCTCAGCCTCCCAAGTAGCTGGGACTACAGGCATGTGCCACCCTGCCTGGCTAATTTTTCTGGTTTTTTGTAGAGACAGGGTCTCGCTATGTTGCCCAGGCTGATCTCAAACTCCTGGCCCCAAACAACCCTCCTGCCTCAGCCTCCCAAAGCACTGGGATTATAAGCATGAGCCACCTCGCCTGTCCAGAATTATGTATTTAATCTAATCCTTACCACAACTCCATTAGATAGTGCCATGGTTTGAATGTGTCCCCCAAAATTCACGTGTTGGAAGGGCAAAGAGAGAGTGTGAGAGAACAAGAAAAATCAGACTCACAGCCTCAATCCTCCCCTTTTTTCTTTGAGACAGAGTGTCGCTCTTGTTGCCCAGGCTGGAGTGCAATGGCGCAATCTCGACTCACTGCAACTTCCACCTCCCAGGTTCAAGCAATTCTCCTGCCTCAGCCTCCCAAGTAGCTGGGGTTACAGGCATGTGTCACCACGCCCAGCTAATTTTGTATTCTTTTAGTAGAAATGGGATTTCTCCATGTTGGTCAGGCTGGTCTCGAACTCCCGACCTCAGGTGATCCGCCAGCCTCGGCCACCCAAAGTGCTGGGATTACAAGTGTGAGCCACTGCGCCCAGCCTAATCCTCCCCTTTATTTGAGATGGAGTCTTCCTTTGTTGCCCAGGCTGGAATGCAGTGGTGTAATAACAGCTCCCACAGCCTCAACCTCCCTGGGCTCAGGTGATCCTCCTGCCTCAGCCTCCCAAATAGCTGGGACTACAGACTCATGCCTACCACACTCAGCTAATTTTTTTTTTTTTTTTTTGGTAGAGACAGGGTCTTGCTATGTTGCCCAGGCCAGTCTCAAACCCCTGGCCTCAAAGGATCCTCCTGCCTCAGCCTCCCAAAGTGCTGGGGTTACAGGCATTAACCACTGCACCCAGCCCGCAACCCCTTTTCAAATTGGTCCTAATCTATTCAGGAGGGTGGAACCTTCATGACCTAAACACCTCCCCTTACACCCCACTTCCCAACACTGTCGCACAGGGGACTGAGTTTCCAACACATGTCTTCTGTGGGGACACATTCAAACCACAGTACACGGAAGACTGTGATGAGTCTCATAGAGAAAATCTGTGTGTTAGAGAAGCTTCATTCAGGCGCGAGTGGTTTTGCTATTAGCCACGCGTTCAATGTGAATGAAGCAACTATATATATTTAACAAGGTGTCTTTAAAAATAAACACATATAGGCCAGGTGCTGTGGCTCATGCCTGTAATCCCAGCACTTTGGGAGGCCAAGGCAAGGCGGATTATGAGGTCAGGAGTTCGAGACCAGCCTGACCAACATGGAGAAACCCCGTCTCTACTAAAAACACAAAATTAGCCGGGCACGGTGGTGTGAGCCTGTAATCCCAGCTACTCGGGAGGCTGAGGCAGGAGAATCACTTGAACCCAGGAGGCAGAGGTTGCAGTGAGCTGAGATTGCACCATTGCACTTCAGCCTGAGTAACAAGAGCGAAACTCCATCTCAAAAACTAAAAAATAAATAAACACATATAAGGCCGGGTGCAATGGCTTACACGCCTGTAATCCCAGCACTTTGGGAGGCCAAGGTGGGCAAATCACTTGAGGCCAGGAGTTCAAGACCAGCCTGGCCAACATGGCGAAATGCCATCTCTACTAAAAATACAAAAATTAGCCAGACATGGCGGTGTGCACCTGTGGCCCCAGCTATTCTGGTGGCTGAGGCACGAGAATCACTTGAGCCTGGGAGACAGGTTGCAGTGAGCCGAGATTCCACCACTGCACTCTAGCCTGGGCAACAGAACGAGACTCTGTCTCAATAAAATAAAATAAAATAACACATATAAAGCAAGGTTATGTATTGATCAGTTGATTAAAATGCTGTGACCAGAGGCTCATAGGAACCTAACCTTGTATTTCCCCAGGAACAACAGTTTAGTGTTCCCTAATTCAGTGTCCATGGCAACATTAAAGAACAGAACTACCACAAATAAAGAGAATCGACTCTGTGTATTCATTTATTGGTTCTTTTGTCTTTTTCTCCTGCTGTGAGAGTGCAGATGTTGTTCTCTTCTTCTGCCTGAACAAGGCACACAGTAGGTGCCCAATAAATGTTTGTTGAATCAATCAACTAATGAATAACATCAGAGTGGCTGGGCACTATGGCTTACGCCTGTAATCCCAACACTTTGGGAGGCGGAGGCAGGTGAATCACCAGAGGTCAAGAGTTTAAGACCAGCCTGGCCAACATGGTAAAACCCCATCTCTACTAAAAATGCAAAAATTAGCTGGACATGGTGGCGGGCACCTGTAATCTCAGCTACTCGGGAGGCTGAGGTTGGAGGACCGCTTGAGCCTAGGAGTGTGAGGTTGCAGTGAGTTATGATGGCACCACTGCACTCCAGCCTCTGGGTGGCAGAGTGGGACCCCGTCTCAAAAAATAATAGTAAATAAAAGGCTAGGCATGGTGGCTTATGCCTGTAATCCCAGCACTTTGAGAGACTGAGGCAGGTGGATCACCTGAGGTCAGCAGTTCAAAACCAGCCTGGCCAAAATGGTGAAATCTGGTCTCTACTAAAAATACAAAAATGAGCCGGGCGTGGTGGCAGGCGCCCGTGATTCCAGCTACATGAGAGGCTGAGGCAGGAGAATTGCTTGAACCTAGGAGACAGAGGTTGCAGTGAGCCAAGACCATACAACTGCACTCTAGCCTAGGAGACAGAGAGAGACTCTGTCTCACACACACACACACACACAAATAATAATAATAATAATAATAATAATAATAATAATAATAGCTTCTGTGCCAGGCACCATTCTAAGATCTCTTATAAGACTAAACGTATTTGGCCGGGCGGTGCTCAAGCTGTGTCCAGCACTTTGGAGGCCGAGACGGGTGGATCACGAGTCAGAGATTGAGACCATCCTGGTAACACAGTAGAAACCCCGTCTCTACTAAAAAAAAAATACAAAAAATTAGTCAGGCGTGGTGGGTCGCCTGTAGTCCCAGCTACTCGGGAGGCTGAGGCAGGAGAATGGCGTAAACCCGGGAGGCGGAGTTTGCAGTGAGCTGAGATCCGGCCACTGCACTCCAGCCTGGGTGATAGAGTGAGACTCCGTCTCAAAAAAAAAAAAAAAAAAAAAAAAAAAAACTCAGCATTTAATCTAACCCTCACCACAAGGAGCTTCCAATCTGGGTCTTGGATTCTGTGGCTGAAAAGTGGAGATAGGAAAAGGCTTAGGGGCTGAGGAAGGGGGGATGGGGGTATGGGTCTGGAGGTCAGAGCCTTTTGGAGACAGGGGTTCAGGGGAGACAGTTGCAGTTAAGCCCAGTTCCCAACCCAGCCCAGACACAGCAGGAGACAGGAGACAGACAGTTCCAGGGGACACTGGCGTGGAAGCAAGAGGAGGCAAATCATGGTCTATATGTACAATGGAATATCATTCAAACTTAAAACATGTATGAGCAGCCGGGCACGGTGGCTCGAGGCTGTAATCCCCAGCATTTTGGGAGGCCGAGGCGGGTGGATCGCCTGAGGTCAGGAGTTCAAGACCAGCCTGACCAATATGGTGAAACTCCGTCTCCACTAAAATACAAAAATTAGCCAGGCATGATGTCAGGTGTCTGTAATCTCAGCTACTCGGGAGGCTGAGGCAGGAGAATTGCTTGAACCCAGGAGGCGGAGGTTGCAGTGAGCGGAGATCACACACCATTGCACTCCAGCCTGGGCAATAAGAGCAAAACTCTGTTTAAAAAAAAAAAAAAGTATATGAGCTTGCTAGGGCTGCCAAAAAAAATGCACCACAGACTTAGCTAAAACAACAGAAATTCGTTATCTCACAGTTCTGGAGGCTGGAGGTCCAAGTTCAAGGTGTCAGCAGGGTTGGTTTCCTCTGAGGCCTCTCTTCTTGACTTGTAGATGGCCACCTTCTCTCTGTGTCTTGACATGGTCATTGTCAGAGGGTTGGTGGGGCAGGGTTTTAAATGCTCACAGAAGCCAGACTTAGTGGCTCACATCTGTAATCCCAGCACTTTTGGGAGGCTGAGGCAAGATGATTGCTTAAGGTCAGGGGCTTGAGACCAGCCCGGGCAACGTAGTGAGACCCCCATCTCTATAAAAAAAATTTTAATTAGCTCAGCCTATAGTCCCAGCTATTCAGGAGGTTGAGGTGAGACGTGGGAGAGGATCATTTGAACCCAGGAATTCAAGGTTGCAGTGAGCTATGATTGTGCCACTGCACTCCAGTCTGAGTGACAGAACAAGACCCTTCCTCTTAAATAAAACTAATTATTTTTTTAAAAGTTCACTGAGAGGCCAGGCGTGGTGGCTCAGCCTGTAATCTCAGTACTTTGGGAGGCTGAGGCGGGTGGATCATGAGGACAGGAGTTCAAGACCAGCCTGGCCAAGATGGTGAAACTCTATCTCTACTAAAAACACAAAAAATTAGCTGGGTGCGGTGGCAGATGCCTGTAATCCCAGCTACTTGGGAGACCGAGGTGGGTAGATCATGAGGTCAGGAGTTCAAGACCAGCCTGGCCAAGATGGTGAAACCCCATCTCTACTAAAAACACAAAAAATTAGCTGGGCATGGTGGCAGAGGCCTGTAATCCCAGCTACTTGGGAGGCTGAGGCAGGAGAATCGCTCGAACTCGGAGGGCGGAGGTTGCAGCGAGCCAAGATCGTGCCACTGCACTCCAGTCTGACAACAGAGTAAGACTCCGTCTCAAAAAAAAAAAAAAAAAAAAAAAAAAAAAAAAAAAAACTCACTGAGTCTTGTCTTATCCTGGGTCCCATTCCTTCATCTGAGTAACAGCCAATGGTTAGCTTCTACTCTCTTAGAGACAGACTGCCTTAGCAAGACAAAAAGCAACAACAAAATATCTTGTGAATGTTAAAGGAGGGATACTGGCCGGCCACAGTGGCTCATGCCTGTTATTCCAGTATTTTGGGAGGCTGAGGCAGTTGGATCACTTGAGGTCAGGAGTTCGAGACCAGCCTGGTCAACATGGTGAAACCCCACCTCTACTAAAAATACAAAAAAAAAAAAAAAAAATTAGCCAGGCATGGTGGTGGGTGTCTGTAATCCCAGCTACTCAGGAGGCTGTGGCAGCAGAATCACTGGAACCTGGAAGGCAGAGGTTGCAGTCAGCTGAGATCATGCCACTACACTCCAGCCTGGGCAACAGAGCAAGACTCCATCTCAAAAAATAAAATAATAAAATAAAATAGGGATACTGAAATAATTAACAGCCCTGGGCTGAGAGGAAATCTACTCTTCCTAGTGGACGGCAGCATAGGCAGAAGATGACCCAGGATCAGACTGGTTGTTCTCACTCCCACTCTTACACCTGCAGGGAACATTGGACAGTGTTTGGAAATGTTTTTCATTGTCACATTTGCAGGTGCTACTGCCCTCTGGTAGGTAGAGACCAGGGATGCTGCTGAACACCATACAATGCACAGGACAGCCCTCCACAGTCAGGAACTATCTGGCCCAAAACATCACCAGTGCTAAGGGTGAGAAACCACATGCTGGAAATCGCGTGGTCCACCACAGGCATAAACATCATCACCATCATCATCATTATCATTATCACCAACATCACTATCATCATCACCGTCATCACCATCATTATTATCATGATCACCATCATCACCATCACTGTCATCATCACCATCATCACCATTGTCACCATCATTATCCCACCATCATTCACCATCATCCCATCCTCATCACTATGATCTCTATCATTATTATAATGTCCATCACGTGTCATTCATCAGGCACCACAAACACATCATTCATCCCACCATTACCCATTCATCATATCACCATTACTATCATAACCATCATCATCACCACCATCACCCTCACCCATCACCATTTATGATCCATCACCATCATCACCACCATCACCCTTCACCATCTCATCACCATTAGGATCATCCACCATTCCATCACACCCATCACCCATTCACCATTATGTCATCACCCCATTCATCATCCATCATCACACTCATTACCATCATACCCATTTTATCATCACCATATCATTATCATCACCACCACACCGCAGGGCAACCCATTACACCATGATCAATCATAATCACTGCATCAACCATCAGCAGGCAGCACCATCATCATCCATCATTCACCACCACCACATCGCCCATCACATCTCATAACCACCCATCACCATCATCATTATAATGATCCACCCATCATCACATCAGGCAGCAGGCACCATCAACACATCATCACCATCATCATACCACTAACAATTCTCAGCATCATCCCCACCAGCTCATCACCTATGGGATCCACCATCATCATCCATAATGTTACATTCATCACTGTCATCACCGGCACCACCAACACCATCATCATCACTACCATCATCATCACCATCACCTACCATCCACTGTCTTCATCACTTAACCATCACCATCATAATCACCATTTCACCATTATCATCACCTTCTATTCACCTTCTCCACCATTCATCACCCATCCACCTTTCATCACTGCTATCGTCTTCATCACAACCATCACCATCATCATCCCACCATCATCACCACCACCATCATACTGCCATCACCGTCTTCATTCACAACCATTCACCATCATAATCACCCATTCACCATCACCATCACCATCATACCTATCATCCCCCACCATCATCACCATCACCATTATCACTGTCATCACCATCATTCACCATCATCAGGCACCCTCACCATCATCACCATCACCATCACATCATCATCACCATCACCATCATTCATTTAATAATCACCCATCATCACCCGTCAGCAGCAGCACCATTAACACCCCATCATCATCACCATCATTACCATTACCCATCATCAGTATCATCACCATCATCACGGCTGTGACCATCATCACCATCAGTAGCAGCAGCCCCACCATCATCAGCACCATCAGCACCACCATCATCATCACCATCATCATCATCATCACCATCACCAGCATCATTATATTGATGAGATTTACTGTGCACTTACTGGATATCAAGTCCAGTTCTAAGCGCTTTACATACATTGACCCTTTTACCCTCATAACAACACTATAAGGTGGGTACTATTACAGTCCTCATTTTCAGAGAGGATAAGTAACTGGCTGTGATAGACTGAATGTTTATGTACTCCCAAAATTTATATGTTGAAATCCTAACTCCCAAGGTGATATTACTGGGAAGCAGGGCCTTTGAGAGGTAATTAGGTCATGAGGGTGGAGCCCTCATGAATGGGATTAGTGCTCTTATACAAGATACCTCAGAGAGTTCACTCACCCCTTTCACCACGCGGGGCTACAGGAAGAAGATGGTGCTGACCTATGAACCAGAAAGTGGGCCCTAACCAGATATGAAGTTTCTGGCACCTTGATCTTGGGCTTCTCAGCCTCCAGAACAATGAGAAATAAATCTCTGTTGTTTATAAGCCACCCAGTTTATGGTAGTTTGTTACAGTAAGCAAAAGTCACTCAACTGATAAATAGCAAAGACAGATTCCAACTCAGATGCCTGGCCACCCCCAGGTAGGGGTGGGAGAATACCTCAAAACAATTGGATCAATTGGGCTTACATTTTTTTCTCCTGTAGCTGAACGAGGACTTGGAATAGGAGTTAAGAGGGATTATAAAATATTCATTCTGCCAGACGCAGTAGCTCACACCTGTAACCCCTACAGCCCAGGAGTTCGAGACCAGCCTGGGCAACATAATGAGACCCCCATCTCTACAAAAAATTAAAAATTAGCCAAGAGTGGTGACACATACCTGTAGTCCCAGCTACTTAGAAGGCTGAGGTAGGAGGATCGCATGAACCCAGGAGGTTGAGGCTACAGTGAACCATGTTTGCACCACTGCACTCCAGCCTGGGTGACAGAACAAGACCTTGTCTCGAAAACATAAAATAGCAGGGCTGGGTGCAGTGGTTCATGCCTTTGGGATGCCAAGGTGGGCATTTTGGGATTCCAAGGTGGGCATTTTGGGATTCCAAGGTGGGCAGATTGCTTGAGGGCAAGAGTTTAACACCAGCCTGGCCAACATGGTGAAACCCCATCTCTACTAAAAACACAAAAATTAGGCAGTTGTGGTATGCATGTCTGTAATCCCAGCTACTTCGGAGGCTGAGATAGGAGAATCGCTTGAACCTGGGAGGTGGAGGTTGCAGTGAGCTGAGATTGCACCACTGCACTCTAGCCTAGGTGACAGAGCAAGACTCAGCCTGCCTCAAAATAATAATAATAATAATAAAGTAACAAAATAAAATATTCATCCTATTTCTCGCACACCTGAGCTTTAGGATTCATGTCTATGTGCCTCCCTCTGGGAGTACCGAGTCCCCACATTGGTACTGGTGGGACGTTTTCTCCAGCTGTGAATAAGCTGAGCTCTTCCTATTATAGAAATAACCTTGCTTGGCCATGGGGCGATGGGGGTGTGTGTTGGGACTAAACATGGGGCTAGCTATTCCAGGAGCTAGTTCAGAAATTAGGGAGTGTGGCCGGGCGCGGTGGCTCATGCCTGTATTCCCAGCGTGTTGGGAAGCCAAGGTGGGCAGATCACCTGAGGTTAGGAGTTCGAGACCAGCCTGGCTAACACGGTGAAACCTCCTCTCTACTAAAAATACAAAAATGAGCTGGGCGTGGTGGTGGGCGCTTGTAATCCCAGCTACTCAGGAGGCTGAGGCAGGAGAATCGCTTGAACCCGGGAGGCAGAGCTTGCAGTGAGCCAAGAGCACACCACTGCACTCCAGCCTGGGTGACAGAGCAAGACTCCATCTCAAAAAATAATAATAATACTTGGCCTCTTCTACCAGACCCAGGCCACCCCAGGAAAGGTGGCTGAGACGGGGAAGCCAGGGATGCCTGGAGGAGACCAGATGCAGCCAGGAGGGTGTCTAGGAAGGATCAGGGTAAATCAACATTGAGTGAAGTCACAGAGACAGGGTGTCCCCCCAGTGCCCAGCACTCGGACCTCCTCAACACAGCTGTGCCCAATCAAACACCCCCTCCTGCCTCATCCTCATCCTCCTGTTATCCCATGCAGCTCGAACACCTGGGCAGTTTGGGGCACCCCCGCCCCCAAACAGTGACAACATCCACCCCACATTTGGGCCAGGCACACAAACCTCACATCTGCTCCAGTGACCGCCTGTTCTACAACCTGTTTCCACCCTTTCTATCCACTTCACCCCTACTGCTCCCTCCATGTGGCCTCAGGGACCTGCACGGAGCTGTCCAGCCCACCTATTGCGACCTGGTCCCCAGCCTGCCTGAAGTTTTCTCCATGCCCCTACTCCAACCTCCCATCTGGAGACCTCCTCCCCAAGTCTCTATTCTTCCCCTATCCCCAGTTCACCTCTCCCCACCCAGAAAATCTCTTTCCTAGGCTCCAGGCTGGGATACTTGTTTCTTTTATTTAATTATTATTACTATTTTTTTTTTGAGATGGAGCCTGGCTCTATTGTCTAGGCTGGAGTGCAGTGGCACGATCTCAGCTCGCCACAACCTCCACCTCCCGAGTTCAAGTGGTTCTCCTGCCTCAGCCTCCTAAGTAAGCTGGGACTACAGGCACTCCACTATGCCCAGCTAATTTTTTATTTTTAGTAGAGACAGGGTGTCACCATGTTAGCCAGGCTGGTCTCGAACTCCTGACCTACTGATCCGCCCACCTTGGCCTCCCAGTGTTGGGATTACAGGCGTGAGCCAGCACACCCGGCCTACTTGTTTCCTACACAAGATTCTCTCTGGCTCACATCTATAATCCCAGCAATTTGGGAGGCCAAGGCAGGCAGATCACCTGAGGTCAGGAGTTCGAGACCAGCCCAGCCAAGATGGTGAAACCCTGTCTCTACTAAAAATACAAAAATTAGCCAGGCACGGTAGTGCATGCCTGTAATTCCAGCTACTCGGAAGGCTGAGGCATGAGAATCGCTTGAACCTGGGTGGTGGAGCTTACAGCAAGCCAAGATTACACCACTGCACTCGAGCCTGGGCGACAGAGCGAGACTCCATCCCCAAAAAATAAAATAAAATATTCTCTCAAAGCTGTTTTTGCTGGAAGCCTTCCCTATCCCCGTAGGCATTGTGGAACTCCGGGTCCAGAAAATGCCTCTTTTTTTCCAAGGTGGACACTCCTTTCTTGGGGATATGAGACCAGCGCCCTCGCTCAGGGAAAGAACAGAGTAGAATAATAATAACCACAAAGATTTTAAAACAAACCAAAAAAAAAAAAAATTAAACAGATTAAAACAAAAAAAGAAAGATTAATAAACAGAAACATTTCTAAAATCAAAAGCAAATGTTAATAAGGCATTTTAAAAATCAAAACAAAAAAAGGAAGATTAATAAACAAAAAAATCAAAACAAAAACAGATTGGGTGTGGTGGCTCATGCCTGTAATCCCAACACTTTGGGAGGCTGAGGTGGGAGGATCACTTAAGGCCAGGAGTTTGAGACCAGCCTGGGTAAGTGAGACGCTGTCACTACAAAAAATTTTTTAAAATTAGCCAGTTGTGGTGGTGAATGCCTGTAATCCCAGCTACCCAAGAGGCTGAGGCAGGAGGATTAATTGTACCCAGGAGTTGGAGTCTGCAGTGAACTGTGATGGTGCCACTGCACCCCAGCCTGAGTGACAGCAGAAGACCTTGTCTCTTCAAAACAAAACAAAACAAAACAAAAGGCCAGGTGCGGTGGCTCATGCCTGTAATCCTAGCACTTTGGGAGGCTGAGGCAGGCAGATCATAAGGTCAGGAGATCGAGACCATCCTGGCTAACATGGTGAAACCCTGTCTCTACTAAAAATACAAAAAAAAAAAAAATTAACTGGGCATGGTTGGGGGACCCTGTAGGCCCAGCTACTCGGGAGGCTGAGGCAGGAGAATGGTGTCAACCGGGAGGCGGAGCTTGCAGTGAACCAAGATCACATCACAGCACTCCAGCCTGGGTGACAGAGCAAGACTCCATCTCAAAAAAAAAAACAAAAAACAAAAAACAAAAAACAAAAAAAAAGGCCTGTAATCCTAGTACTTTGGGAGACTAAGGCTGGTGGATCACCTGAGGTCAGGAGTCCGAGACCAGTCTGGCCCCAATATGGTGAAACCCCTTCTCTACTAAAAATACAAAAATTAACCTGACGTGGTGGCGGGTGCCTATAATCCCAGCTACCCGGGAGGCTGAGGCAGGAGAATCTACTTGAACCTGGCAGGCAGAGCTTGCAGTGAGCCGAGATCGTGCCACTGCACTCCAGCCTGGGCGACAGAGCGAAACTCCGTCTCAAAAAAACACAAAAAAAAAGAAAAAGAAAAAGAAAAAAATTGTTTTAACTTAAAAAAATTAAAAATCCGGCCGGGCGCGGTGGCTCAAGCCTGTAATCCCAGCACTTTGGGAGGCCGAGACGGGCAGATCACGAGGTCAGGAGATCGAGCACCATCCTGGCTACATGGTGAAACCCCGTCTCATACTAAAAATACAAAAATCTGCGGGCGAAGTGGCGGACCTTGTAGTTCCCAGTACTCGGGAGGCTGAGGCAGAGAGAATGGCGTAAACCCGGGAGGCGGAGCTTGCAGTGAGCCTGCGATTCGGCCACTGTACTCCAGCTCTGGGCGACAGAGCGGGACCTCGGCCTAAAAAAAAAAAAAAAAAAAAAAAAAAAAAAAAAAAAAAAAAAAAAATTAAAATCACAAACAAAATAATAAATAGTAACAACAAAAACAGAAATAATCATAATCGCTACCACTTACTTTGTGCCCAGCACTATGGTAATAAGCACTCTCCCATCAATAGTGTTGAATCCTCATAGCCACCTGATTAAGCCCATTTTCCAGATGAGAAAACTGAGGTGTGGAGAAATTTAAATAATGGGCAAAGATCGGCAAGGTGGGATTTGAACTCCCAGTCCTCGGCATTAAAAGATGAAGGAGGATGAAACATTAGTTGTGAACTATCACCCTACACAGAGACCAGCCTTACAGAGGTGTAAAGGTTGAGGTCTAGAGCAGCTTGAGCCGAGTATGTTGCACGTGGAGCATTTAGGGGTTGTGTGGGTTGAGAAACCTCCAGATAGCTGGGGGCTTCCAGCCATGGGGACTTTCAACTGTTGTAGGACACTGACCTGGCAACCACCGAACACTTTTGGGCCCCCAAAACTGCACGAGGCATGGGTGAAGTGGGTGGATCCAGCCCTCAGATCATTCTGGGCTCAACTTGCAAGATAAGATTATCTGTGATATCCGAGTGAAGGCAGATGAACGTATGTTTTGTTTTGGTTTGGTTTGGTTTGGTTTTTATGAGATGAAGTCTTGCTCTTGTCCTCCAGGCTTGAGTGCAATGGCGCAATCTTGGCTTGGTGCAACCTCTGCCTCCTGGGTTCAAGCGATTCTCCTGCCTCGGCCCCGCGGATTAGCTGGGATTACAGGTGCACACCACCACACCAGGCTAATTTTTGTATTTTTAGTAGAGACAGGACTTCACCACATTGGCCACGCTGGTCTAGAACTCCTGACCTCAGGTGATCCGCCTGCCTGGGCCTCCCAAAGTGCTGGGATTACAGGCGTGAGCCACCACGCCTGGCCAAATGTGTGTTTTGCATTTCAAGAGGAAGCGGGGTGGGGGTGGGAGAGTTGTGTTTCCTCTGCCAGGAGGGGTTTGAGTAAATATTCACTCCAAGAGAATCCCGTAGGAAACTGAGACCTGCCCTTCCCTGTCTCCCACGTCCAGGATTTTGGGCAGGACGTGGCCCCAGCTTGAAACTCCCTTCCTCCCCGTCTTTAACTGCCGAAGCCTTCCCTGCCCCTGAAACTTGGAGGTGAATTTTGATTTCAACTGACCTTGAGAAGGCATGATTTATCTCTACATTTAAGGGGATATCAAGCCACAGAGCTGGGGAAAAACGCTCAGCAGATGGGCTAAGGGTTAGGAGCTCCATTGTCAGGTGTAGTGACTTATGCCTGTGATCCCAGGACTTTGGGAGACCAAGGCGGGAGTATCACTTGAGCCTAGGAGTTCAAGACAAGCCTGGGCAACACAGCAAGACTCCATCTCTACAAAAAAATTAAAAAATTAAGCGAGCATGGTGGCGCCTGCTGTAGTCCCAGCTACTTGGGAGACTGAGGTGGGGGCATCGCATGAGCCCCGGGATTTGAGACCAGCCTGGGCAACATAGCAAGACCCCATCTCTACAAGAAAAAATTTTTAAATAGCCAGACAAAAGAGTGCATGCCTGTAGTCCCCGTTTCCTGGGAGGCTGAGGTAGGAGAATTGCTTGAGCCTGGGAAATTGAGGCTGCAGTGAGTCATGAGTGTGCCACTGCACCTGGGCCACAGAGCAACACCCTGTCTCAAAAAAAAAAAAAAAAAAATAGAGAGAGAGAGATGGGAGCTCTACCCACTGGGAAAAGGGTCAGCCCTCAGCACAATGATCCCAGGGTCCCCCCCCCCAGGACTCCTCCTCTCCCCATCCCAGGGGAAGGTCTTCAACCTCAAAGTTCACCTGCCTTCCCCCTAAGTGGTCAAATTATGGGTGACTTTTACCTTGGTTGTTCTATTCTGGTTCTACCACTGCTAGCTGAGAGACCTTGAGCAAGTTACTCAGCCTCTCTGGGCTTGTTTCCTCAGTTGCAAAATGGGCACCTACCTTGTAAGGCTGTTGTGAAGTTAAGACAGACCTCACAGCCCATGCTCCATCACCATCACCATCATTATCACGATTATCATTGCTACTTCTTTTTTTTATTTTTTTTTTGAGACGGAATCTCAATCTGTCACCCAGGCTGGAGTGCAGGGGCGCGACCTTGGCTTACTGCAACCTCCGCCTCCCGGTTCAAGCGATTCTTTCGCCTCAGCCCCCGAGTATGGGATTACGGAATAGCTGGGATTACAGGTGCGCACCACCGCACCTGGCTAATTTTTGTACTTTTGGTAGACACGGGGTTTCACCATGTTGGGCAGGCTGGCCTCAAACTCCTGACCTCGTGATTCGCTCGCCTCGGCCTTCCAAAGCGCTGGGATCACAGATTACAGGCGTGAGCCATCGCGCCCCGCCGATTATCATAACTTCTATTTTCCTAGTTCCTACCGTCCAAGGGCAACAATGGCGTTCCATTGCGGCCTCCTGTGGCAGAGCTGCAGTACTGCATCCCTACGCACCACATCACTCAGGGTTCTAAAGGTTGCAAAGAATCCGAAAAACAATTTTTTTTAAAAAGTCAGTCCAGGCTGGTTTACATAAAAAGAGAATGGGCACAGGAACCTTGCAGTTACTGTGCACTCCTCCTAGAACGCCTTCACACTCACACTGCTTTTTTTTTTTTTTTTTTTTTTAGACAGGGTCTCACTCTGTCGTCCAGGCTGGAGTACAGTGGCACGTTCACAGCTCACTGCAACCTCGAATTTCCTGGCTCAAGTGATCCTCCCGCCTCAGCCTCCCAAGTAGCTGGGACTACAGGTACGCACCACCATGCCCAGCTAATTTTTTTTTTTTTTCCAGTAACAGGCTCTCTTTCTTAACATTCAAACCACAACGTCATTGTCACCTCTTCTGAGAGCCCTTTTATTTGCTAGTGAGCCTATTTATTCAACAGTGGCCACTAACTGTGGGCAAAACCCTGCTAGGCACTCAAGGATACTGCTGTGGACCACACAGACGAAAACCCCTTCCCTCACGGAGCTGGCATTCCGGTGGGAGACACAAGAAGTCAGCAGATATAAGTATTTCATAGAGTACGTCCAGTAGTGACTCATGTTAAGAGTAAAAGAAATTGGGGAGTGCGAAAGAAAGCCCGTTGGGGTGTCATGTTGAAGTGAGGGGATCAGTGCAGGCCTCCCTAAGGAAATGATGTTTGAGTCAAAACTTGAAAGATGGCCAGGTGCAGTGGCTCACGCCTATAATCCCAGCACATTGGGAGGCTGAGGCAGGCAGATCACTTGAGGTCAGGAGTTCGAGACTAGCCTGGCCATCATGGCAAAATCCCATCTCTATTAAAAATACAAAAATTAGCCAGGCGTGGTGGCGCGCGCCTGTAATCCCAGCTACTTGAGAGGCTGAGGCAGGAGAATCGCTTGAACCCAGAAGGCAAAGGTTGCAGTGAGCTGAGATCGTGCCACTGCACTCTACTGAGATCACGCCACTGCACTCCAGCTTGGGTGACATCGAGACTCTGTTTCAAAGAAAAAAAAAATTCAAAGACAAAACAGACTTGGCCATGGAATATGGGGGTTAGGGAGGCAGGGTGTTCCTGGCAGAGGGGACAGCAAGTGCAAAGGCCTTGAGGCAAGATGGTGACCTTTGTGGGATGGAGATTGTTGTTCCTGGCCATGTCCCCAGTACCTGGATCAGCACCTGGCACAATATAGTGTTCAATAAAGAGTGTGACTGGATTAAAGCCCATCTATGGGCTCCAGGAACAGCTTGCTCAGGGCTCAAATAATGATAGCCCCAGGGCCATTACTATCCTCCATCTGGTGACTTCATTCATTTTGTATTTTTATTTATTTACTTAATTTTTTTTTTTTTTTTTTTTTTCTAAATTTTTTTTTTTTTTTTTTTTTTTTTTTTAGACAGAGTCTCACTCCGTCGCCCAGGCTGAATTGCAGTGGCCCAATCTCAGCTCACTGCAACCTCCACCTCCGTGACTCAAGCCATCCTTCCACCTCAGCCTCCCAAGTAGCTGGGACCACAGGCATGCACCACCACGCCCTGGCTATTTCTCTGTATTTGTTAATAGTGATGGGGGGTCTTGCCATGTTGTCCAGGCTGGTCTCGAACTCCTGAGCTCAAGTGATCCACCCGCCTTGGCCTCCCAAAGTGCTGGGATTACAGGCGTGATCCCACATTTCCAGCTGGCTTCATTCTTATAAGAGGCCTCCCCCTGTTGTCTAAGATAGGGATTCAGCTTCAAATCCATCCCACTTAAGACACAAAAGTCAGGCCAGACTTAGCTCACAGCTGTAAATCCCAGCACTTTGGGAAGCTGGGGCAGGGAGACTGCTTGAGGTCAGGAGTTCAAGACCAACCTGGGCAAGAGAGAGAGACCCTGTCTCTACAATTTGAGGCCAGGCACAGTGACTTACACCTGTAATCCCAACATTTTAGGAGACTGAGGTGGGAGGACTACTTAAGGCCAGGGGTTCAAGACCAACCTGGCCAACAGGGCAAAGCCCCATCTCTACTAAAAGTACAAAAATTAGCTTGTGCCTGTAATCCCAGCTACTTGGGAGGCTGAGGCAGGAGAATCGCTTAAATCTGGGAGATGGAAGTTGCAGTGAGCCGAGATCACACCACTGCACTCCAGCCTGGGTGACAGAGACTCCGTCTCAAAAAAAAAGAACTTAATCGGGCATGGTGGCTCACATGTGTGGTCCCAGATACTCAGGAAGCTGAGGCAGAAGGATCACCTGAGCTCAGGAGTTCGAGGCTGCAGTGTGCTGTCATCACACCACCTCACTCTAGCCTGGGCAACAGAGCCAAAATCTTGTCTCAGAAGAAAAAGACACAAAAAGGCCGGGCGGGGTGGCTCACGCCTGTAATCCCAGCACTTTGGGAGGCCGAGGCAGGCAGATCACGAGGTCAGGAGTTTGACACCAGCCTGGCCAAGGATAGTGAAACCCCGTCTTTCCTAAAAATACAACAATTAGCCAGGCGTGGTGGCATGCACCTGTAGTCCCAGCTACTCGGGAGGCTGAGGCAGGAGAATTGCTTAAACCCAGGAGGCAGAGGTTGTGGTCAGCCGAGATCGCGCCATTGCACTCCAGCCTGGGCAACAGAGCGAGACTGTGTCTCAAAAAGAAAAAAAAAAAGAAAAGAAAAACGAAAAGACACAAGTCTGTTTCCCAAGACTCACCGCAAAAGCCCCAACACAGCCCCTGGGGCTTCAGGTGGGGGCCCCAACACAGCGCCCTGGGGCTTCAGGTGGGGGCCCCAACACAGCGCCCTGGGGCTTCAGGTGCCGACAGTGCTTCCCCTAAACAATCTGCCAGGCCTTAGAGGGCCACACGCCCTCGAGGAAAAAAAGAGCCCCCCCGCTCCCCGCAGGGAGGTCTGGGGCTGTGGTGGGAAGTAGTCAGTGTAGAACTCTCAAAGTTTCACAGAGTAATTAAATAATGAGAGGTTTCACAGCTAGGAGTGCCAGAACCTGGGAGCGCCTGGCTCAAAGCAGCCCTGAAATTCCCAGCGCGGTCTGGAAGCCACCCATCCTTAAGAGGAGGGACAGGTGGGCTCGGCGCAGTGGCTCACGCCTGTAATCCAAGCACTTTGGGAGGTAGAGGCAGTTGGATCACTTGAGGTCAGGAGTTCGAGACTGGCCTGGCCAACATGGTAAAACCCCATCTCTACTAAAATATAATTAGCCAGGCACGGTGGCGGGCGCCTGTAATCCCAGCTACTCGGGAGGCTGGGGCAGGAGAATTGCTTGAACCCAGGAGGTGGAGGTTGCAGTGAGCTGCAATCACACCACTTGACTCCAGCCTTGGCAACACAGCAAGGCTCCATCTCAAAAAAAAAAAAAGTAGGGACAGGTGGCTGGACCAGTCACTAGGCTAACAGTAGGAGCCTTTAGCAGTACGGCAAAGAAAGGAAGCCACCACCTCTTTCATGGAGAAAGAGGGCCCATAGGTAGTAGAAGAACAGCTAACAGAGGCCAGAAATGGCTGACTTACACTCGTTCCTCAAATGGGGGCCCGAGAGGCCCTGGTGGGAAGGAGGGAGTGTGGGGAGCAAACAGGAGGATGGGGGCTGTCCCTCTGGTCTAGCCTGGGGTCCCAGGAGGCTGGGGTAAGGTAGTGTGGTAGGAACTCCAGGAGTCTGGTATTTATGCAGCGCCTGCTGTATGCGTAAGTAATGACATGTCATTCCAGGTTCAAAAGGAAAAATTCCGAGTTGGGAAGCTGCCCTCCTGGTCTCAGCTGTGTCCCTGGAACCCAGCACGTAACAACGAATCTTTGCTGCAGAATGAAACCCCTCCTCCACCCCCTACTCCAGCCCTGGAAAGGCTGTTATTACCCCCACTGTGTGGATGAGTAAACCCAGACTCAGAGGAAGCCAAGGCCAAGGCTCTGCCCAGCTCCCCGGGGGGCGTTCCTGGGAAATGCCTGCAATTGTGAGGCCTGGGGGTCACCGCCCTTCCCTGGAACCAGGCAGTGTACCAGGCGCCTGGGGTTCAAATCCCAGCCCTGCCCCAACCATCCAGGTCCTCCTCATTCACGCATTCGTTCATTTTATGGAGCCAGACCCAGAGTGACCAAGACCCAGAAGACTCCGGTTCCAACAGAATTTCCACTCTCCCCCTCTCTGTGGCCTCAGTTTCCTCATCTGTGAAATGGGACCAGCTGGGCCTACATCTCGGCGAAGGAGTTAAGGTACAGAGACCAAGGCCAGGCCCGTGACAGATCAGACCCCCTGAGAACTCAGAGAGGGCGGGGCCGAGCTGGGACTTATTTCCCGCCCCGGGCACCGTGCCTGGCACACGGGAGGCGCCCAATAAATGCTTCTCTGAGCCAGGCCCAGCCCTCAATAAATAACAGCTGTTGTTGATGCCGCAGAGACTGGCGAGGAAGTGGGCTCTCCCCTCCCCGACCCCACCATATCATGCTCCCATCCCCCCTCCCGCCCCATTCCTTACACCCCCCTCCACTCCTTCCCGTTGCCCCCAACCCAGCTCAGCCCGTTCCTCCAGGGCCCCATTTCCCGCCACCCCACTCAGCCCCTTCCTC
>NW_016807065.1:1567032-1577056 GCF_001698545.2 Rhinopithecus bieti
GAGGCCCCGGGCGCGGCGCAGGTAGCGGCGCGGGCGGGGGACCCGGGGTGCGTGACTCGGTGGGACTTTGTGTGTCCTCATCGAGCGGTGAGGGCGTGGGGCTGTGGTGTCCTGGATGGGCGAGGGCGTCCCGCTGTGCGATTCGCGTCTGTGCCTGAGGTCTTCAAGTGCGCGCGCCACTGATCGCGCCCGGGGTCGCCGTGGGTATGTTTGCTCTGTGTGTGTGTGTGTGTGTGTGTCCGTCCACGTAGGGGCGGAGTGGTTGTGCATTACATGTGTGTGTCAGTGCCTGGGGATGAGTCTCTTGTGTGTCTGCCTGTGTGTGGGCAGTGTGTGCGCATAGGGGTTTGCTGTGTGCGCGCAGATTTGGAGATGTGTGTGTGTGTGTCTGGGTGTGTGTGTGTGTCCCCAAGCATGTGTGCGTTTGTCTCTGAGTGTGATGAGTGTGTAAATGCCTGTGTATGTGTGTCTGGGGGGGGTCTAGGTCTGTGAGACTTGTCAGTTTGTCTCTGGTTTGGTGTGAGCATGCAAATAAGTGTGTATGTGTCAGCGTGTAGGCCTGCGTGTCTGTCTCCTCGGGTTGTCTGTGTATGTGTGTGAGTGAGTGTGTCTTTGTGTGTAGGCCCCAGGTGCGCGTATTTGTGTGGCAGCGTGTTTCTCTGGCTTGTCCCGTGTGTGCGCGTGTAAATGAGTGTGTGTTTACACATGTCTGGGAGTGTGTGGTTGTGTGTTCCCATGTGTTTCTCTCTGGGTGTGTTGAGTGTGCACTGAGCCTGTCGGCGTGTATGTCTGCGGTGGAGGCGTCCTGACGTCTTTTGTGGGTCTGCAGTGCCCAAGCGCCTGTCTCTGGTTGCGCGGGATGTATGTGTCGCTGCCAGTGTGTGTTTGTGTGTCTGGGTGTGGGAGTGGCGCCGCCCACTTCCCCTGAGTTGGTCACTGAGGCCACAGCCGTCTGTCTCAGGGTGTCTCCAGCGGTCGGGCTCAGGGCCTTTAATTAGCGGCCGGTTGTGGGGGACCAGCCCGGGCGCCGGCCCCCTCCTCCCGCAGGCCCCGGCTGGGCCTTTGTCTGCTCTCCGGCAGGGGCTGCCTCCTGCCGGCCGGGCCAGATGTGCAGCCGGGAGGAGGCCGGCAAGCTGGGGCCTCTGCCTGAGTAGACGCGGCCTTGGCCTCCACGGGGGACCGTCCGTCGGCCCTGTCCGCGCAGCCTGGCCGGAGAGGTCTGGGTGTGGAGCTGAGGGTCCCTTCAGGATCCCCGGGATGGGATGGGACGGGACAGAGCCTCTGTTTCTAAGCCACTTCCATTTCCCGGAGGCATATCCTTCTCCAGGCCTGGCACCCTCCCCCACGCTGGCCACCTCCCTCCTGCCTTCGGGGAGGAGGGGCTGGAGGAATGGCCAGGCCTGGGTACACACACACACACACACACACACAGGGTCACACACATACCATAATGCACATGGAGTCACACGCTCATAGTCACACACAGGGTCACAGACTCACATACATGCTGTAACGTACATGCAGTCACACACATACGCCACAGCGCACGTTCCTCACTGACGTCCTGTTGTCCACCACCATCTCTGTCCCTGAGCCTCTTTCAAGCTTCATCTTCTGCCCCAGACCCACTGCCTTGTTCATGTCCCCCCACCACCCGGTGCCCTGGGCTGTGTCACACCTCTCCACTACCCTGTGGGCTGGACCCCAGCTCAGACACCTGTGAGCCTTCTGCAGATCCCCTTCCTCCCCCCACCCCATACACTGTGTGCAGGTGAGTCCCCTTCCCCTGTCCTCACCCCCCATGCTGTCCCAAGCCTTGTCCCTCACACCCCATCTGAGCCCAAAGCACAGAATGGGGGGTGAGGGTTTTGGGAGGAGCGCCTCACTTCAGAGGACAGTGATGAGGACTGTGAGGGTCTTAGGGGGACCGGGACAGACTCAAAGACACTCTAGACAAGACCAGAGAGAGCCCCTAAAGGAGGAGGACAAGGCACCAGGCCTGGCAGTGCAAAAACAGGAGAGGAGGGAGGGAGCCAATGGGAGAAAGGGGTGAGGTCCCTGCTTTACTTGCAATGAGAATGTTGCTACCTTTCAGGGGTGGCTTAGGGCAGGAGCAGGGGTCAGAGGTGCCCAACCAAGAAGGGCCTTGATCTGGGAGTTGGTTGATACCTCCAAAGAAGGAATAAGGGAAAAGCAGCAAGAAGAGAGGGAGAGGAAGTGGGTTTTTTTTGGAGGGGGTTCATTAGGAACAGAAGAAAGAAAAAGTCGAAGAGGAGGTTCTCCAGGGGCAGAGAGAGGGTCCGAATTTCCTCAGCGATCCCTCAACTACAGACCCAGCTCAGTGCTGAAGACCAGCCCAGCTCCTCCTCTTTGACCCCTCCCTGCCCAGGCTCCAAAGAAGAAGAAACAAAGACCGAGAGAGGCCCAGGTGCAGGGAGCAGGCGAGGGAAGGATCCGTACAGGAGCCCAACACCACTGCACCAACTGAAGCCCCCAAAAGGTAAAAAAAAAAAAAAAAGAGAGAGAAAGAGAGAGGCCAGGTGCTGTGGCTCACGCCTGTAATCCCAGCACTTTGGGAGGCCAAGGCGGGCAGATCATGAGGTCAAGAGATCGAGACCATCCTGGCCAACACAGTGAAACCCCGTCTCTCCTAAAAATACAAAAATTAGCTTGTCATGGTGGCGCACACCTGTAGTCCCAGCTACTCAGGAGGTGGAAGCAGGAGAATCGCTTGAACCCGGGAGACAGAGGTTGCAGTGAGCGGAGATCGCACCACTGCACTGCAGCCTGATGCCAGAGTGAGATTCTGTCTCAAAAAAAAAAAAAAAAAAAAAGAACAACAACAAAAGGAATGGACGTTAGCCCAGCTAAAGAGTGCAATGGAGTCACAGAATATCTACGAGTGAGCTCCCCGTCACTAGAGGGATCCAAGCAGAAGTGGGGAATGTGGGCTTCTCGGTCCATCAGCAACTTGGCAAAAACCTGGCTCCCTCCCTCGGGGCTGAACTGCCCTGTTTGGGGGTTGACTCTCAGACTTGGCTGGGCTGCAAAGAAAACAAGACTCTGTGATTAAGGGATTTTGCACAGAGGAGGAGGAGGGTGGAGACAGGAGGGTGGGGGAAGAGGGTTTGGCACAGGTTGGTGGCCCAAAGTGGTGTCTGCGGCAGGCTGGCCTGGGGCAGATGCTGGAGAGACTGAGACCTGCAGGGCAGGCTGGCTTGGAGCCTTGAAAAGGAAGAATCTGAAAAGAGGACGGAAACACAGGGCGGAGGAGAGGCGTGGGAGGGTGGGGGTGCTACCCGGTGTGGAGAATCCAAAGACAGGGCCCAAGACAGTGGGTACGCGGGTTGGCATATGAAAGGCTGGAGGCTAGCTTGAATCTGGCTTGAATGGTGCTACCCCTTTTGAAGAATCCAAAGACAGGGCCCAGGACAGTGGGTGCGTGTGTGGGAATATGAGAGGTTGGGGGAATGGAGTACTAGCCTTAGCTTTAATCTGGCTTGAAAATTCAAACTGACCACCCCAGCCTTCAAGTGCCTCTGATGCCAGCCTCCCCTTGCTCTCCTGCACTCACCCTGCCTGGGTGCATGCCAGGCTGTACCCCACCTCCAGGCCTTTGACCTTGCTGTTTCCCCTCCTGGTGCACCTTCTCCTGTCTCTTCACACCATTGATTTCTTATGCTTTGAACCTCTGCTTCCCAGTCTCCCTATTGATACCTTCTAGAGAACATGTCACAATCTAAACCCTTCTCCATTCACTTGACTGTCATCTGTCACTCCTAAGAGATGGAACCCCACAGGGCTAGGGCAAGTAAGGGTTGCTATCCTCAGCATGCATGGCTGTTATGCCCCCATCCACCCTCCACCAGAGGCTATAACCCAATGAATGAACCCAGGTTCCACCTCTTTTTAGCAGTGTGACCCAGGGCAAACTTTATCACTCCTGAGTCTATTTTCTCAGCTATAAAAAGATGAGTGATTGCGAGTATGATGCGAGGTTTCAGGAGTTCGAGACCAGCCTGGCCAACATGGTGAAACCCCATCTCTACTAAAACTACAAAAAAATTAGCCGGGTGTGTTGGCGCGTGCCTGTAATCCCGGCTACTCAGGAGGCTGAGGCGGGAGAATCACATGAACCCAGGAGGCAGAGGTCGCAGTGAGCCGAGATTGCGCCATTGCACTCCAGCCTGGGCCACAGAGTGAGACTCCATCTCAAAAAAAAAGATGACCGTGACTTCTCAGTTATTTTGGAAATGAAATGCAACAGTAGGCTGGGTGCAGTGGCTCATGCCTGTAATCCCAGTGCTTTGGGAAGCTGAGGTGGAAGGATCGCTTGAGGCCAGGAGTTCAAGATCAACCTGGGTAACAAAGTGAGACCCCCGTCTCTCCAAAAAAATGAAAACATTAGGCAGGGGTGGTGGCATGCACCTGCAATCTCAGTTACTTGGGAGGCTGAGGCAGGAGGATTGTTTGAGCCCAGGAGGTGGAGGCTGCAGTGAGCTATGATCACACCACTGCACTCCATCCTAGGTGACAGAGTAATGCCCCGTCTCAAAAAAACAGAAATGCACTGGTGTGAAAACTAGGGCCAGTAGCTGGCACATAGGAGGTACTCCCAGCTTCCCAGTCCCTGCCTGTCCTCTTGTAAGAGTGTAGGAAGGATTGGAAGGGGAGGTGGGGAGAGGGGAGCGACTGAGTGAGAAAATGCATTCAGAATCTTCAGTCAGGTGAAAAGCTTTGGCCATGGTTAGCCTTGGCATTGGTTGTGCTGGACAGCGGGACCAGGCGCCCCCTTACCTGGCTCCCCCCTCCCAGGAGCCCGGTGATGCTGCGCAGGCTGTGAACAGGGGAGGCGGCACTGTGGGGGCTGCCGGCAGCCGGGGCTGGGGAGAGACATGTGGACACGTGGCCTCTATGGCTCCCGCCTGCCAGATCCTCCGCTGGGCCCTCGCCCTGGGGCTGGGCCTCATGTTCGAGGTCACGCACGCCTTCCGGTCTCAAGGTAGGGGAAGTCTGGTGGTGGCGGTGGGGAGGGAGCGAAAAATTTAAGAGACCAGTTGGGCTCCAACAGAAAGAGGTATCAGGGGGCTGGGATGGGGTCAATGGGGAAGGCCCTGGGGTCAATAGGCGGGGGCCTTGCAGCCAACTCCCTGGATTTCGGGGGTCAGTGAGGCCAGCATCACTTGCTCCAGCAGCCTAACAACCAGGACACAGGGGTCCATTAAAACCAGGGCCCACCCCAGGCCTCTGACCCTCACCCACAGATGAGTTCCTGTCCAGTCTGGAGAGCTATGAGATTGCCTTCCCCACCCGCGTGGACCACAACGGGGCACTGCTGGCCTTCTCACCACCTCCTCCCCGGAGGCAGCGCCGGGGCACCGGGGCCACAGCCGAGTCCCGCCTCTTCTACAAGGTGGCCGCACCCAGCACCCACTTCCTGCTGAACCTGACCCGCAGCTCCCGTCTACTGGCAGGGCACGTCTCCGTGGAGTACTGGACACGGGAGGGCCTGGCCTGGCAGAGGGCCGCCCGGCCCCACTGCCTCTACGCTGGTCACCTGCAGGGCCAGGCCAGCAGCTCCCATGTGGCCATCAGCACCTGTGGAGGCCTGGTGAGCTGAGGATTCTGGAAAGTGGCAGGGGGTGGGGGGTGGGGAATGCCTACTAGTTTGGAAGTTAAGAAAAACACTTCTACATAGAGGTCAGAGAAGGAATGATAGTGGGACATTTTTAAAGTGTTTTGAGTGAATCAGTACTTTGGGGATGCAGCTAAAGCAGTACTTAGAGGAAAATGTATAGCCTTAGGTAAGGCCAAAAAATAATGAGCTGAACATCTATCTCAAAAAATTAGAGGCTGGGCACGGTGGCTTATGCCTGTAGTTCTAGCATTTTGGGAGGCTGAGGTGGGCGGATCCCTTGAGGTCAGGAGTTCAAGACCAGCCTGGCCAACATGGTGAAACCCCATCTCTACTAAAATACAAATAAAATTAGCCAGGCCTGGTGGTGTGCATATGTAATCCTAGCTACTCAGGAGGCTGAGGTGGGAGAATCGGTTGAACTCAGGAGGGGGAAGTCGCAGTGATCTGAGATCACACCACTGCACTGCAGCCTGGGTGACAGAGCAAGACCCTGTCTCTTTAAATATATATATATATCTTACATATATTTATATATATTATTTATTTATATTTAAGATATATATATGTGTAGTCGTATCTATACACATACCATTTTCTATAATATACACATACACGACTAGGTATCTAATTAAAAAAGAATTACAGGCTGAGCATAGTGGCTCATGCTTGTAATCTTAGCACTTTGGGAGGCCGAGGCAGGAGGATCACTTGAGGCCAGGAATTCGAGACCAGCCTGGGCAATATGTGAAAAAATAAGTCTCTATGAAAAAATCAATTAAAAATTTAAAAAGTTAGCCAAACAGGCCGGGCGCGGTGGCTCAAGCCTGTAATCCCAGCACTTTGGGAGGCCGAGACGGGCGGATCACGAGGTCAGGAGATCGAGACCATAACACGGTGAAACCCCGTCTCTACTAAAAACTACAAAAAACTAGCCGGGCGACGTGGCGGCGCCTGTAGTCCCAGCTACCCGGGAGGCTGAGACAGGAGAATGGCGTGAACCCGGGAGGCGGAGCTTGCAGTGAGCTGAGATCCGGCCACAGCACTCCAGCCTGGGTGACAGAGCGAGACTCCGTCTCAAAAAAAAAAAAAAAAAAAAAGTTAGCCAAACATATTGGTGTGCTCCTATAGTCCCAGCTCCTTGGGAGGCTGAGGCAGGAGGATCGCTTGAGCCCAGGAAGTTGAGGATGCAGTGATCTACGATTGCACCACTGCACTCCAGCCTGGATGATAGATTGAGACCTTGTCTCCAAAAAAAGAAAAGAAAGAAAGAAAGAAAGAAAGAAACAGCATGGATACTAATTACCTATGCCAAAAAAAAAAAAAGAAAAGAAATAGCAAAATAAACCTGATGAGATAAGAACAAAATCATAAAGACAGAGAGGAGGTCCCAGGGGTCCTAAGCTCCAGAACCTGATCCTGAGAGCTTTCTGTCCCACTTCTCAAAACCCAGCATGGCCTGATTGTGGCAGACGAGGAAGAGTACCTGATTGAGCCCCTACACGGTGGGCCCAAGGGTTCTCGGGGCCCAGAGGAAAGTGGACCACATGTGGTGTACAAGCGTTCCTCTCTGCGTCACCCCCACCTGGACACAGCCTGTGGAGTGAGAGGTACATCGGTCTTTCTGGGGATGGGCAGAGGGCTACACAGTATCTTTCCCTTGAGGCAGCAGTGTCTTTTTATCCAAAAAGTCAGCAGGCAGTTATGTGAGGGGAAGAATGGGGCTGCTGAGAAGGGGACACAGTGATATAATTATAGAATTCCGGCCGGGTGCAGTGGCTCACGCCTATAATCCCAGCACTTTGGGAGGCCGAGGTGGGTGGACCACCTGAGGTCAGGAGTTCGAGACCAGTTTGGCCAACATGAAGAAACCCCGTCTCTACTAAAAATACAAAAATTAGCCAGCCATGGTGGTAAGCTACTCGGAGACTGAGGCTGGAGAATCGCTTGAACCCAGGAAGCGGACGTTGTAGTGAGCCAAGATCATACCACTGCACTCCAACCTGGGTGACAGCAAGACTCCGTCTCAAAAAAAAAATCAGGCCAGGCGCGGTGGCTCACACCTGTAATCACAGCACTTTGGGAGGCCGAGGCGGGCAGATCACCTGAGGTCAGGAGTTCGAGACCAGCCTGACCAACATGGCGAAACCCCATCTCTACTAAAAATACAAAATTAACCAGGCATGGTGGCGCATGCCTGTCATCCCAGCTACTCGGGAGACTGAGGCAGGAGAATCACTTGAACCTGAGAGGCAGAGGTTGCAGCGAGTGGAGATCGTGCCATTGCAACCCAGCCTGGGCATCAGAGCAAGACTCCATTTCAAAAAAAAAAAAAAACTAGGGAGTTCTATCCAGGGGGATAGCAGAGACATATCCTCAGACAGTGAACCAGTGGAGCTATGGAATAATATCCCTGCTGTAGTCACCTGGCCCAGCAGTGAGTAAAACAGCCAGACAGGTGTTCAGGTATAAAACCATTCCTTCTCTAGGATTATCATGTGATCAGACAGCCAGTGTGGTGATTATATCAGATACTCCAGCAGTTATTCAGCCAAAAGGCCAGATTTATGATCAGACTGGTAGGAGGATGGTTGTACAATCAGGCATTTAAGAAATGAGAGAGAAGGAAAGCTATATACCAACAAAATATTTACCAGCACAGTCATACTGCCAGAAAACCAGGTCAGATGGGGCATGGTGGCTCACGCCTGTAATTCTAGCACTTTGGGAAGCTGAGGCGGGGGGATTGCTTGAGCCCAGGAGTTTGACAACAGCGTGGGCAACATAGGGAGACACCATCTCGACCAAAGATAGAAAAAATAAGCCAGGTGTGGTGGTGGGCTCCTGTAGTCCCAGCTACTTGGGAGGCTAAGGCAGGAGAGTCCCTTGAGCCAGGTAGGTTGAGGCTCCAATGAGCCTTGATCACACCACTGCCCTCCAGCATGGGCAACAGAGCAAGATCCTGTTTCAAAATATACATATAGAAAATCAGGGTCAGGCATGGTGGCTTAACACCTGTAATCCCAGCATTTTGAGAGGACGAGACGGGCAGATCACTTGAGGTCAGGAGATCGAGATCAGCCTGGCCAACATGGCGAAACCCTGTCTCTACTAAAAATACAAAAAAGTTAGCCAGGCATGGTGGCACATGCCTATAATTCCAGCTACTTGGCAGGCTGAGGCAGGAGAATCGCTTGAACCCAGGAGGTGGAGGTTGCGGTGAGTTAAGACTGCGCCAATTGCACTTCAGCCTGGGCGACAAAGCGAGACTCCGTCTCAAAAAAGAAAATCCGATGAATGTTAGATGGAAAAGCAGAACAGTGTGATATTGAATGAAGTGTATAATCAGATAGTCTTGTGAGTAGGAGGCTGTGGTAGACATACAGCCACAGTCAGCTGTACAGACAGAAAAGGTGGATGACATACGATGTCACAGTTGGGTGGTCCATGAGACCATCTGGTTGTAGTACATCAGGCAGTATGATTGTTCTAACTGCAGTGCATTGCAGTTAGAACTCACTGATCTAATCAGGCAGTGCATTTATTGGAAAAGTTGCTCACCGAGAAGGACAACATGTTGTCCAAGCACACAGTTCAGACAGCAAAATAGGCTGGTTCACACCATTCCATTCGGGCAATGGAATTGTCAGTGGATTGTACGATCATGCTGGTCATCATGGGACAGTGGTTCAACCAACCAGCTTAGCTCTGGGACAGTCATGCAAGTGTTCAGTTGGACATTTGGGCAATGGGAGAGGCTGGTAGCTGAACAGCTTGGCATACAGGCAGTGGAACAGCATTCAACCAACAGTGGGAGAAGTCAGGCTGTTATTCAACTCAACGGTTTGGCAGTGGGACAGTGACATCATGGTAGACTACAATATTCTCAGGTAGTAGGACACTGACAAAAAAATAGAGATGGTACTGCCAAGATGCCCTGTAGACAAACAATGAGGCAGCCGGGCACAGGGGCTCATACCTGTAATCCCAGCACTTTGGGAGGCTGAGACGGGTGGATCACTTGAGGTCAGGAGTTCAAGACCAGCCTGGCCAACATGGTGAAACGTAGTCTCAATTAAAAATACAAAAATTAGGCTGGGCACGGTGGCTCACGCCTGTAATCCCAGCACTTTGGGAGGCCGAGGCAGGCGGATCACCAGGTCAGGAGATCGAGACCATCCTGGCTAACACGGTGAAACCCCGTCTCCACTAAAATACAAAATGAGCTGGGCGTGGTGGCGGCACCTGTGGTCCCAGCTACTCAGGAGGCTGAGGCAGGAGAATGGCGGGAACACGGGAGGTGGAGCTTGCAGTGAGCGGAGATCGCCACTGCACTCCAGCCTGGGTGACAGAACGAGACTCTGTCTCACAAAAAAAAAAAAAAAAAAA
>NW_016807065.1:1578506-1584339 GCF_001698545.2 Rhinopithecus bieti
AAAAAAAAAAAAAAAAATACACATAGGCTGGGCACAGTGGCTCACGCCCAAAGTGAATAGATCATTTGAAGGCAGGAATTCGAGACCAGCCTGGCTAACATAGTGAAACCCTGTCTCTACTAAAACATACAAAAAATTAGCCGGGTGTGGTGGCAGGCGCCAGTAATCCCAGCTACTCAGGAGGCTGAGGCAGGAGAATCGCTTGGACCCGGGAAGTGGAGGTTGTAGTGAGCCGAGATCGCACCACTGCACTCCAGCCTGGGTGATAGAGCAAGACTCCATCTCAAAAAAATAAAAAAGTAAACGCACACCAGCCTGGGAAACATAGTGAAACCCCATCTCTACAAAACACTGAAAAATTAGTGGAGCATGGTGGCACGCACCTTTAGTCCCAGCTACTCAGGAAGCTGAGGCAGGAGGATCACTTGAGCCCAGGAGTTTGAGGCTGCAGTGGGTTATGATCCCTGTCATTCATAAATAAATAAATGAACGAATAAATAAATAATAAATAAATAAATCACAGTAGGCTGGGCACAGTGGCTCACGCCTGTAATCCCAGCACTTTGGGACGCCAAGGTGGGTGGATCACGTGAGGTCAGGAGTTCGAGACCAGCCTGGCTAACATGGTGAAACCCCATCTCTACTAAAAATACAAAAATTAGCTGAGCGTGGTGGTGGGCGCCTGTAATCCCAGCTACTTGGGAGGCTGAGGCAGGAGAATCGCTTGAACCCGGGAGGCGGAGGTTGCAGTGAGCCAAGATCGCACCATTGTGCTCCAGCCTGGGCAACAAGAGGGAAACTCCATCTCAAGATAGACAGATAGATAGATAGACAGATAGACAGATAGACAGATAGACAGATAGATAGATAGATAGATAGATAGATAGATAGATAGATAGACAGACAGATAGACAGACAGACAGAGACAGACAGACAGACAGACAGATAGATAGATAGATAGATAGATAGATAGATAGATCGATCGACCGACCACAGCTCGCAGGTACTCACTGAGGTTAGCAGTACACACACAGGCACACATCTGTATTCATGCAGCATTCTTGCACAAGCACCTACTTATAAATTCCTACAGGGTGACCTCCCCGACTAACATTCAGATATAGTTCATTTCCATCCTAGATCTTGGGCAACATTCTTGACCTCTCTAAGCCTCAGCATACTACTGTATCAAATGCAAATATAATGGTGGCTACCATAGAGAGTAAAGATTGGTGGGAGGGAAGCCAGGTAGGCTACTTGGCACATAGTAAGGGCTTGATGAATGGTGCTCTCGTTTCACTGAGGCAAAAGGGGAAACAAAAAGTTTAGCAGACAGGCAGAGGATCCAAAATGCTGTGTAGCGTCATCACTGATGGCACTCTGCTGTGCCTGAGCCTGACCTCTCTCCCTAGGGCTTTCAGAATTTCCTGGGGGTTTCCTGCCAGGCTCAGTGGCTCACGCCTGTAATCCCAGCACTTTGGGAGGCCGAGGCAGGCAAATCACCTGAGGTCAGGAGTTCGAGACCAGCCTGGCCAACATGGTGAAACCCCGTCTCTACTAAAATACAAAATTAGCTGGGCGTGGTGGTGGGCACCTGTAGTCCCAGCTACTCTGGAGGCTGAGGCAGGAGAATCGCTTGAACCCGGGAGGTGGAGGTTTCAGTGAGCCAAGATTGCGCCACTGCACTCCAGCCTGGGTGATAGAGTGAGACTCTGTCTCAAAAAAAAAAAAAAATTCCTGGGGATTTCCAGACAGGAAAATGATTGCTCCAGGGCTCCAATATCCCTGCAGCCTGGCCTCTGTCTTCTGGGCCCACTCATCCCTGGGGCTGCTTTCTCCTTTCCTCTGACCACTGTCTCCAGAGCCTCCTACCCTCACAGTTTTACTTTCCTGCGGTGATGGGCAAATTGGTACCTTCAGATAGCTGTGGAATGAACCTAGACATGTATATCCCTCCTGTCGCCTCTGGGCAAAGATGCTTGAGGCAGTCAGGGGGGTCAGCAGGGGTTGGGGGACAAGTAGATAAACTGAGCTTGGAGGAGTCTGAGAAATGTCCTGGTAAGCAATCCAGACTTGAGTCTCACTTCTGACACCTACCAGCTGTGTCCTAACCTCTCTTTGCATGTCTCCTCATCTGTAAATTGGGGATGATCATAGCACCTATTCATGAAAAGACTGATGCATGGCTAAGCACGGTGGCTCACACCTGTAATCCCAGCACTGTGCCAGGCCAAGATAGGAGGCTCACTTCAGGTCAGGAGTTCGAGACCAGCCTGGCCAACACGGTGAAACCCAGTCTCTACTAAACATACAAAACTTAGGCGGGCATGGCTGGGCGTGGTGGCTCACACCTGTAATTCCAGCTACTCAGGAGGCTGAGGCAAGAGAATCACTTGAACCCAGGAGGCAGAGGTTGCAGTGAGCTGAGATCACGCCATTGCACTCCACCCTGGACAAAAAGAGCAAAACTCTGTCTCAAAAAAAAAAAAAAAAAAAAAAAATTAAGTGGGCATAGTGGTGTGCCCCTGTAGTCCCAGCTACTTGGGAGGCTGAAGCAACAGAATTATTTGAACCTGGGAGGCGGACATTACAGTGAGCTGAGATGGTGTCACAGCACTCCAGCCTGGGCAACAGAGCGAGACTCCATCCCAAAAAACAACAGCATTGACAACAAATAGTAACAACAACAAATAGTACCTATTCATGAAAAGACTGATGCATGGCTGGGCGTGGTGGCTCACCCCTGTAATCCTGGCCCTATGGGAGGCCAGGCAGAGGATCACTTGAGGTCAGGAGTTCAAGACCAGCCTGAGCAACATACAAAGACCCCATCTGTAACAACAACGACAAAAAAACCCAATAGCAGGTTTAGCCTAAGACCCGACGCACAGTCGGTACCTGATGAAAGCAAGCTGTTATCATTGTTTTTGCTTTTCATTTTCTACCCTGGGCTCCTCTTAAGACTCGGTCTCTCTTGTTTCTTGGAGGTCAGGTTGCCAAACTTTTCCAGGACTCGAGTCTGGGAAGCACCGTTAACATCCTTGTAACTCGCCTCATCCTGCTCACGGAGGACCAGGTGCGGGGGGCTCCCTCCCCTTCCCCTTCCCCTTCACACCAGCAGGTCTTGCCGTCCCCTGGGTGGTGGGCGCCCATGCACTTCCCTCTGTCCATCCCTAGCCCACTCTGGAGATCACCCACCATGCCGGGAAGTCCCTGGACAGCTTTTGTAAGTGGCAGAAATCCATCGTGAACCACAGCGGCCATGGTAATGCCATTCCAGAGAACGGTGTGGCTAACCATGACACAGCAGTGCTCATCACACGGTGAGGGGACAGGAGAGGTCTAGGACTGGGGCTGAGAAAACAGGTGGTCCAGGGAACCGTGAGAGTCCAGAGATCACTTCTGCTGGGGTGGGGAGGAGCAGGGAAGTTTGGGCCGCCCATGAGGGAGTCAGGGATGGGGAGGGGCTGCTTGAGAATAATGGGTAAGGGAGGTTTGGGGCTGTTTGGGCACTGATGCCCTCATTCACTCATTCTCTCACTCATGCATGCGTGCGTTCATGGTCAGTCACTCCTGGATGCAGCTTCGGGTGAGAGGCAGATGGCGCCTCCAAGGCAGGACTCAACCCCCAGAGTTTGGCATGGTGGCATCAGCAGGGCTTAGGGAGACAGTCCAGCCCCTTCACTGCCCCCTTCTCCTTTTACAGCTATGACATCTGCATCTACAAGAACAAACCCTGTGGCACACTAGGTATCCGAGCCCCGTAGGTTTCAGGTGTCTGTGAAGGCAGTGGGCTGGGGTGAGACCTGGCAGGTGGATGGGGCGAGCCAGCACCGTCCTGAGCCTCCCAGTCCCATCCCCACATGCCCATCTTCCCAGGCCTGGCCCCAGTGGGTGGAATGTGTGAGCGCGAGAGAAGTTGCAGCGTCAATGAGGACATTGGCCTGGCCACGGCGTTCACCATTGCCCATGAGATCGGGCACACGTGAGGCCGGGGCACACAGGAGGGGGAGGACGGGAGGAGCTGGGCGGGTCCCTCGGTGCCCGGCAGAGCCGACACCCCTTTCCCCAGATTCGGCATGAACCATGACGGCGTGGGAAACAGCTGTGGGGCCCGTGGTCAGGACCCAGCCAAGCTCATGGCTGCCCACATTACCATGAAGACCAACCCATTCGTGTGGTCATCCTGCAGCCGTGACTACATCACCAGCTTTCTAGAGTGAGGATGCACCTGCATGTCCCTCAGAGCGGGTCGCACCCATGGTGGGGCAGGGTGCACGGGAGACGACAGAAATCAGGGCTGCTCCCTGGGACCCCCATCCAGCCGGAGCTCCTGAGCTCTTGACTTGTAGCTACCTAGCATGACAGTTGCTTTTCTCTCGAGGCAGCTCGGGCCTGGGGCTCTGCCTGAACAACCGGCCCCCCAGACAGGACTTTGTGTACCCGACAGTGGCACCAGGCCAAGCCTACGATGCAGATGAGCAATGCCGCTTCCAGCATGGAGTCAAATCGCGTCAGTGTAAATACGGGGTAGAGAGAGCCTTCCTGCTTTCCTTCCTGGGAGGGGAGGGGGCCGCTGGGGCGGGGAGGGAACTCTACCAGGGCACCCACCTGGGAAGTGGGGGGGTGGGAGAGCCAGGAAGGGGATGGGGTGAGCCCCATGGGGATCTGGGAGGACAGAGGTGCATGGAGTGTGCAAAATGTCCTAAGCAATCAGACAGTGCTTGGGAACAAAAATGGGATCACCTGCTCCTCCAGACCCCTGATTTGAGGGGAGGGCTGGGCTGGGGGGCCACCTTCTGTCTGGTACATCAGACCACCTGTGGGCTACAGCAGGATCAAAGTCTCAAGACCTCTCATGGGGCAGTTTTTAACTAAACATCCAGTCCTGATGGAAATAATTTCCCTGGGGATGAGCTATCTTCCCTACTTGGCAAAGAACTAGACAGAACCTTCCAGGGACTCCCTCTCTGGAGGAGCTCTGAGCCTCCTGACCTCCCCCCACTCTTTCCTGAAGTTCAGACTCCCAAAGCCCTATTTGTGCATAGAGAAGGGAGTTAGGGGTAGGGGGTTCCACTCCCAGCTCCTCCCAGGAAGCTGAAGACCTACTGGCTTCCTGCTTCAGCCGCCAGCGTTCAGCCGCGGTCTGCTCCTCCTCTGCCCACCTGCCTCGATTCCCTAAATGCACCCCTAAGCTCCTCAAAGTCTCAGCCCTAGGGGCCCAGGCCCAGCCCTAGTTCTTCACACCCTCACAACTCAAAGGATCAGAGTTTTTGTGATGCCGTGTTCATGCAAAGCAGAGGGCAAGCAGCTGCCAAATTGCCCTCCCTCCATTCCACTGCAAGACAGAGACAAACCCTGGAAAAATTTCTATTTCATTGACATCCCACCCTTGACCCCCTCCACCCTAACTTAGCTGGCAACTACAGCACCCTCTAAGGAATTCCTAAAGAATTCCGAAGCTAATCCTCACCATCTGCTGTGACCCAGGTATCCTAACAACGATCGTGGTATCTGACGTTTACTGAGCTCTCACTATGTGCTAAGCATGTGCTGTGTATCATCATCTAAACTCCTGACAATCCTATTAGCCCCCAAGTTACAGAGAAAGGGACTGGGGCATAGCATAGGGAGGGTGACTTGTCCAAGGCCACAGTTCGAGACCGTGATGGAGCTGGGATTTAAATCCAGATCTCTCATGACTCTCCAAATTTTACAAAGGGGCAGGGGAGGGGAGGAGCTGTCAAAATATCAAGCTTGGGCTGGCACTGGCTATATGTTGAATTGAGCCTTCCTTTTATTTATTTATTTATTTATTTATTTTTTTTTTTTG
>NW_016807065.1:1585497-1588600 GCF_001698545.2 Rhinopithecus bieti
GAGACAGAGTCTCACTCTGTCACCCAGGCTGGAGTGCAGTGGTGTGATCTCAGCTCACTGCAAGCTCTGCCTCCCGGGGTTCACACCATTCTCCTGCCTCAGCCTCCCGAGTAGCTGGGACTACAGGCGCCTGCCACCACGCCCGGCTAATTTTTTGTATTTTTAGTAGAGACGGGGTTTCACCGAGTTAGCCAGGATGGTCTTGATCTCCTGACCTTGTGATCCGCCCACCTCGGCCTCCCAAAGTGCTGGGATTACAGGCGTGAGCCACTGCGCCTGGCCAGGACCACCTACTTCTTAGAGGAAAGACAGTGGGAGGTTGCTTAGGATGTGGGCCAAGAAGGTCAGAGATTTTGCTTCACCTGAACTCAGTGGGGCTTCTCCAGGGATATTAACCTGGACTTTAAGGGTCAGAGTGAGTCCCTGGGACTGGTCCAGCCTGTGCAGGATTCAGACGGGAAGAAGGTGGGGATTTTTCACCTGGAGAAAGACAGGAATGTCCCACACAAACCTAATTTGGCATTGTCCCCTCCCAAACTTCCACCCCTCCCCATAGCTTAAAAGTGTTGGGGTCTTCTCCAGTTTAGTTGGGGGAACAAAGAGAACCAACAAGCTGGAAAAAACTAGAGTTGAGGCCTTTGGCCTAGTCATCATCCAGGCCGCTACTTTCTCTTCGGCTACTTTGCCCATCCCATAAAAGAACCCCAAATCCTTCCTGTTGATTCCTCAGTAGGTCCCAAGTTTCCTTCCAGAAACTCAGAAGGCACCAGAAGCTGAATTGCAAAGTTCGTTAGAGCACAGACTCTGAATTAAAGAGCTGGGTTAAACTCCAGGCTACTCCCTTAGTAGTTGTGTGACCTCTAGCAAGTGACCTTACCTGTCTGAAGCTTGGTTTTCTCCCAGTAAGATGGGGTAGTACTGCCTAAAGGGGTATATGGCATGTATGAGGTGTTCCATAAATGGAGCTTATTGGCAGAGGATAAGTCACAGGCCATGCCCCGCAAAGGGATGCACGAAGACCCTCTGAGAGCCAGGAAGGGAGTACGGTGCTCTCTGCTCCGGGACCGGCAGTGAGCCGGACATCTGGGTCCTCCCAAGCCGGGCGGGCTGCCCCAGGGAGGAAGGGAGGGGGGCGAGCCTGAGTGGGCGCCTCGGCCCGCAGGAGGTCTGCAGCGAGCTGTGGTGTCTGAGCAAGAGCAACCGGTGCATCACCAACAGCATCCCGGCCGCCGAGGGCACGCTGTGCCAGACGCACACCATCGACAAGGGGGTGAGCGCCGGCCAGGGCCCCCAAGCGGGCCACGCCCCCGATCCACCTCCCCAGTTGGCCACACCCACCCGTCCTTTGGCCTATTGTCTGCTCCCTCCCGTATTGGACACGCCCGCCATCTATGCTCCCTCGGCTGCGGCCACGCCTACTGCATGCTCCTTCTCTCGTTGGCCACGCCCGCCGTCTATGCGTCCCTCGGTTCTGGCCACGCCTACTGTTTGCTCACTCCGGCGTTTTCCACGCCCACCGTCTAATAATTTCCTCGGCTCTGGCCACGCCTACTGTTTGTTCTCTCCCTTATTGGTCACGCCCATCCCCTGTGCGGTCCTCGGCTCTGGCCACGCCTACTGCCTGTAGGCCCCTCCCCCGGCCTGAAGCCACGCCCCACCTCGTCTCCACGCTTATCGTGGTCCTGTCTACACCCCTCCACGTTCAGCACGCTGTGCTCAGGCCACGCCTCTCGCTTGTGGCTTGTCTGTCTCCCAGACCACTCTCCTATGTAACCTAAACCTGTCCCTATCTTCAGACCCCGCCTCTGCCCATCCCCTTCCCGCCCCATCCTGAAGAGGCTGAGATCTCTCTGGCTGGGGCCTGGAATGGGGAACGGTGCATGGGGCCCGCGAGTGTTCTCCGGGCTGGACTCACTCCTTCCTGTCTCCCTCAACCCAGTGGTGCTACAAACGGGTCTGTGTCCCCTTCGGGTCGCGCCCGGAAGGCGTGGACGGAGCCTGGGGGCCGTGGACTCCTTGGGGCGACTGCAGCCGGACATGTGGCGGCGGCGTGTCCTCTTCCAGCCGTCACTGCGACAGCCCCAGGTCAGCCCTCAGGACCCCCACCCGGAAGGGCAGCGCGACCCCGCCCCATCTCCCCTGCCTCATCTCTCTCCTATCCCACCACCCCTTCCAGGCCAACCATCGGGGGCAAGTATTGTCTGGGTGAGAGAAGGCGGCACCGCTCCTGCAACACGGATGTGAGTTCCCCCAAACGTCTTGAGGAATGGGGGGAGGAAGCATTAAAAAAAGCTATCAGAGGCCAGGCACGGTGGCTTATGCCTGTAATCCCAACATTTTGCGAGGCCAAGGCGGGCGAATCACCTGAGGTCAGGAGTTCGAGACCAGCCTGGCCAACATGGTGAACTCCGTCTCTACTAAAAATGCAAAAATTAGCCGGGCGTGGTGGTGGACTCCTGTAATCCCAGCTACTTGGGAGACTGAGGCAGGAGAATCGCTTGAACCCAGGAGGCGGAGGATGCAGTGAGCCGAGATCGCACCACTGCAATCCAGCCTGGGTGACAGAGCAAAACTCCAACTCAAAAGAAAAAAAAAAGCTATCAGAGTGCTTCATCCAGGCACCTGCTGCCTCCTAGGGAACCTGCAGCTGCCACCCCTCTCTTCCCTCCTCTCCCTAACCCCCACCACCTTCCCATCCCCAACGCCTCCTCCTCAAAGACCTGGCCCCTTCTAGCTCTCTCTTCCTCCTGCATTTAGACCACGAGCCCCCACCTTGAAATCACTGCTTGGCCCTCACAACCCCCTACCATCCAATCTGTCCCCTCCCTTTACAGCCCAGCTTCCCCTGAAGAGTCCTACCCCTGCCTTCTGTCATCCCCCAAAGTTGTAGCTGAAGCTTCCTCTCACCAAACCCAGTGACAGGTGTCTGTCCTCTGCTTATGCCCTCAGCTGACCTGGGACCACTGGTGAGCAGCAAGAAGTTTGCTGGGGAGGGGTGTTTCAGAGGGCAGTGAGAGCTTTGGACTTCTCAGCCTCCTATCTGGGGGGACCCAGGTCTTCAGAGAATCCACATGCTGGCACCTTTTTTTTTTTTTTTTTTTTT
>NW_016807065.1:1589063-1592612 GCF_001698545.2 Rhinopithecus bieti
ATGAGGCCGGGCGCAGTGGCTCACACCCGCAATCCCAGCACTTTGGGAGGCCGAGGCAGGCATATCACCTGAGGTCAGGAGTTCAAGACCAACCTGGCTAACATGGTAAAACACCGCTTCTACTAAAAATACAAAAAAGTACCCAGGCATGGTGGTGTGCGCCTGTAATCCCAGCTACTCAGGAGGCTGAGGCAGGAGAATCACTTGAACCCGGGAAGCGGAGGTTGCAGTGAGCCAAGATTGCGTCATTGCACTCCAGCTTGGGCAACAAGAGGGAAACTCTGTCTAAAAGAAAAAAAAAAAAAAGGCCGGGCACAGTGGCTCATGCCTGTAATCCCAGCACTTTGGGAGGCTGAGGCAGGTGGATCACAAAGTCAGGAGATCAAGACCATCCTGACTAACATGTGAAACCCCATCTCTACTAAAAATACAAAAAATTAGCCGGGCGTGGTGGCGGGCGCCTGTAGTCCCAGCTACTTGGGAGGCTGAGGCAGGAGAATGGCGTGAACCCGGGAGGCGGAGCTTGCGGTGAGCCGAGATGGCACCACTGCACTCCAGCCTGGGCGACAGAGTGAGACTCTGTCTCAAAAAAAAAATACAAAAATTAGTCAGGCATAGTGGCATGCACCTGTAATCCCAGCTACTCACGAGGCTGAGGCAGGAGAATCACTTGAACCCAGGAGATGGAGGTTGCAGTGTGCCGAGATCATGCCACTGCACTCCAACCTGGGTGACAGAGTGAGATTTTGTCTCAAAAAAAAAAAGAAAAGATAAAACACGCAAGCAAGAAAGAAAGATTCCATTGTGTGTAACCAGAAACCCAGGTGTGTCCTGCCCAGCTCACCCCCAAACCTCTAATGCGGGATCCAGTCCTATCCCAGATGTGTCTAAATGCCCAGCCCAGGCTACCTTCCAGGCCTAGTCTCACCCAGACCATCACAGCCTCCTCCCTGGCCTCCCTGCCTCTAGCCTCCCTCCTCCAGCCCATCCTTCTCTGAGCACCCCTTTTCTGCTCTGACTCCATCCCCGCAAACCTAGTCTCCCTCCATCTCTCCTCTCCTGCCCCCAGGACTGCCCCCCTGGCTCCCAGGACTTCAGAGAAATGCAGTGTTCTGAATTCGACAGCATCCCTTTCCGTGGGAAATTCTACACATGGAAAACGTACCGGGGAGGTGAGTGTGGGACTCCGAAGGCCGTGGGGCTGTGAAGGGCAGATGTGGGAGTGTCCATCAGCCGGTGGATGAATGCAGCATCCCGGGGTCTGCCCTGAGCCCTGTCCCCACCCAGGGAGCCAGAGTACCCAGGATACGGTACCATGGGGGTTCAACTGGATGCTGGGACCCCCCCCCCACTCCCTCTGCCCAAGCTGCCCATCCTCTTGGGTCTGGGGTCTTGTCCCTCTTGGCCTCGCTCCCTAGAAGGAGTTCCAGGGTGGCCTGGCCCGTGGTGTGACGGGGCCGTGCCCCCCAGGGGGCGTGAAGGCCTGCTCGCTCACGTGCCTAGCGGAAGGCTTCAACTTCTACACGGAGAGGGCGGCAGCTGTGGTGGATGGGACACCCTGCCGTCCAGACACGGTGGACATTTGCGTCAGTGGCGAATGCAAGGTGGAGGGGACTCCCAGGGAGGTGGAGAGGGGATAGGGAGCGGGGGTAGGTTAGGGGGTCGTCTCGCTCACCCCTTCTCCATGCAGCACGTGGGCTGCGACCGAGTCCTGGGCTCCGATGTGCGGGAGGACAAGTGCCGAGTGTGTGGTGGTGACGGCAGTGCCTGCGAGACCATCGAGGGCGTCTTCAGCCCAGCCTCACCTGGGGCCGGTGAGAGCCTCCAACTTCCCTCCTGCGCTCTCTGCATGGGCCAGCTGGCTGGGGGTGGAGCTAATCCCACTGCAGTAGCTGAGAACACTAACTCCTCAGACCCCAGGGGCCCCGTGGAGTGTCAGGAGTCCCCAAAAGTCCTGGGGGCTCAGCCAGGTGAAGTGGCTCAGGCCTGTAATCCCATAGCTTTGGGAGGCTGTGGCAGGAGGATCACTTGAGACCAGGAGTTGAGACCAGCCTGGCCAACATGGTGAAACACCGTTTCTACTAAAAATACAAAAATTAGCTGGACATGGTGGTGAGCACATGCTACTCAGGAGGCTGAGGCACGAGAATTGCTTGAACCTGGGAGGTGGAGATTGCAGTGAGCCGAGATCACGCACTGCACTCTAGCCAGAGCGAGACTCTGTCTCAAAAAGAAAAGAGTGTCTCAGGAGATGCGACCCTGAATCTCTCTCCTCTGCCTCCTGGAGGAGCTCCTGCCACGTCTGGGTGGAAGCGAGTGTCACTTTTCATCCTCCGTGAGCCAGAGGAGCTGGGGGAATATTCTGTGCCAGCAGGGAAAGGCTTCCTATGGGAGGGGATATTCAGAGAGTGTCGAAAGCACCTTTTCCAGCTTGGGCTTTGGGCGAGTGAGAGAGAGCCCGGGGAGTGGGCAAGAGGGGAGGAGGCTCAGGAAATATCTGGAAGGCTGCAGAAGTCGAGTGTGTCCAGAGAAGGCTGGAGCAGGTTGTCCAGTGAGGCAGGAGCAGGTTGCAGAGTCTGAGTTTCCTTGCCCAGGTAGAGTTCCATTGGGGTTTTATAATAAGCAGCCTGGTCACTGGCATCAAAAGTGAGACAGGCATGGTGGCTCACGCCTGTAATCCCAGTGCTTTGGGAGCCTGAAGTGGGAGGATCCCTTGAGCCCAGAAGTTTGAGACCAGCCTGGGCGACTCAGGGAGACCCCAACTCTACAAAAAAAAAAAAATTTTTTTTTTTTTTTTTGGATGGAATCTCACTGTGTCACCCAGGCTAGAGTGTAGTGGCTTGATCTTGGCTCACTGCATCCTCTGCCTCCCAGGTTCAAGAAATTCTCCTGCCTCACCCTCCCAAGTAGCCGGGACTACAGACGAGCACTACACACCCGGCTAATTTTTGTATCTTTAGAAGAGATGGGGTTTCACCATATTGGCCAGGCTGGTCTGGAACTCCTGACCTCAAGTGATCCACCCGCCTAGGCCTCCCGAAGTGCTAGGATTACAGATGTGAGCCACCACACCCGGCCAAACGCTACAAAATTCTTCTTTGGGGGATCTCGCTCTGTCACAGGCTAGAGTGCAGTGGCGCCATCTCGGCTCACTACAAGCTCCGCCTCCTGGGTTCACGCCATTCTCTTGCCTCAGCCTCCCCAGCAGCTGGGACTACAGGCGCCCACAACCACACCTGGCTAATTTTTTTGTATTTTTAGTAGAGATGGGGTTTCACCGTGTTAGCCAGGACGGTCTCAATCTCCTGACCTCATGATCTGCCTGCCTCGGCCTCCCAAGGTGCTGGGATTACAGGCATGAGCCACCGCACCCGGCTACAAATTTATTTTAATTAGGCGGGTGTGGTGGCATACACCTGTAGTTCCAGCTACTCGGGAGGCTGAGAGGCAGGAGGATCCCTTGAGCCCAGGAGGTCAAGGCTGTAGTAAGCTGTGATCGCACCACTGCACTCCAGCCTGGGTGACAGAGTGAGATCCTGTATTAAAAAA